>NC_141069.1:5347500-5947500 GCF_041138505.1 Cibotium barometz | reverse complement strand
CAGGAGGAAGGGAGATCAAGAAGAATAAGAATCAATACCCTTGGGAAGGATGTCTATGAAATACCCAAAGTTCAAGGGCAAAAGTGAGGAGGATCCAGATGCTCGTGTCTTTGCTTTTCAGACCACCTTCTTGGCCACTAGAGCCCCATTTTCATAAAAGATAGAGTGCTTTGCACAACAAGTCTAGGTGGAAAGGCCACCTAGTCTAGGTGGAAAGGCCACCAACTGGTATGCTCAGTATGGTCTAAAAGCAGTTCTAGACATTTAAGGAACTAAAGAAAGATTTCTTGAAAGATTTCGTAGAGATAATACCACCAGTGAGGTACTGGAAAAGCTGCAAAGGCTAACTCAAAAAGAAAAGGCCAATAGAAGACTATGTAGCAAAATTCAAAGCATTATTAATGTGGACAAGCCAAACAAACCAGAAGTATCCACATTAAGTTAGTGTTTTGTGAGGGGATTAAGGGAGAAGCTCCAAATATGGAAGTAGCCTCTTATAATTTAGAGACCCTCACATTTAAACAAGTGGTAGCAAAAGCAGCCAGAGACGAAGGAATCTTGAAGCAGACAAGCAAAGACCCCAAGAAGAAAAAAAAAGGAGATCACAAAACAAAAAAGAAGGAAGAGGAGACTTTTGACTCAAATTCTAGTGAAGACACCTTGGAATCAAATTCCAGTCAAGATTAAGATGCCAAAGAGCGAAAGACTTGGAATAAGAAAGACAGGAAGCAGGTAATGGACGTCCAAGAAGAATTGAAGGCCACTCTAGCCAAGCTTGTCGGATGACATGTAGGATTCGGAGTGAGACCGGACGTTTGGTGCACCGAATGTAATAACCAAGGTCATATAATTTAAGAAGAATGTCAAATGAAAATCAAAGAGCAACCATATGCTATTTGCAATAAGAGTAAGCACATCATTGGACACATGCTTTTACAACCATATGCTATTTGCAATAAGAGTAACCACATCATTGACACATGCTTTTACAACACTCAAAACAGGAACCTAAGAGTAGTAGAAAGACATCAGCATCAACAAAAACAATAGGTTCCAGTTGTCAATCAAGTCATTGCCAGGCCTCAAAACAAAAGACCTTATCAAAGAGGAGGTAGTGGAAGATCTGGACAAAGAGAAGCTGGTTTGATATGCTACTGCTACAGTGCCCCTAGGCATAGGCAAACTAATTGTCCCATACTACAACACCATCACATTAAGAACTGCAAGAAGCAAGGCCGCAAAGAGAGGCAAACCTAGGAGGGGCTAATGCAGCGTGAACATGGTGAAAGTGGATCAATGGGTAATAAAACACCCAAAGAAGACACCATTAGCAATGGTAGCACCAAGGTTGCAAGGAAGTATCAAGACAGTGATAGGAAAGAACATTGATTTGGAAGAAAAGCAAAAGCCAGAATAGTGGGTAGGGAAGTATAGGATCTAAGAACAAATCACTAAACTTGTGTAGAGTGCACAAGGAATGGTACAGATGATCAAGAAGGCTCCTCCTAAATGAGCATGCTAACATTCGAATAGAACAAGCCTGGTCAGGAAGAGAGGGGACATTGCAACAGGCAAAAGGCCACTAAGCAACGTGAAGATGACTAAAGAAGGGATGTAAGAGTGCTAAACTGGAGCCCACAACAGCCCAAAGCAATAAAAGCATCTTGAAAAAGTATTTGGAAAAGAATTCAGAGTAGGTTTGGACAAAAGAACTAATAGTGGAAGGTCAAGAGAAGGAAAATAAAGCCAATGAGAAAGAAGGAAAGATGATCAAAGACAGAATATGCTAAGTCAAGAAATAAAAAGCAGAAACCCTAAAGGGGAATATGACCTATGAAAGGGTCCCAACAAAATGAAGCTAAACATAACAATAGATCAAATGTTGAATCTAATACCCAACTATAGGCAAAAGTTGCTCCAGATAATAGTGCCAATTGAAAAACTAGTGCAAGTGCATGTTCAAGAAATGGAACATTCAGTTGCTGTCTCTGCAGAATGTAAAAATGTGAAAACCTGAGTTCAGAATTGCAATGTTCATAGTTTTTCCTAAAGTAACCATAAAAATAAGAGGTGTTCCACGGGAACATGGATGATGGAAGGAGGCCGGAAGCAATTAATGTGAGAGAGTGGGATTGTAGCCATGGGAACATAAAGACACACATAATTTTTCCATATTTTTATGCCGAAGTGCAATGTAAATCGTTTTAGGCCAATGTGGGTTCTAAATGAGAGTTCTAAGTGTATTAAGCAAGGCTCACTTATGGGGTTGTCTGCCCATGTGTGAAAGAGGCCTAGGGTTAGGGTTAGTGACATCTCTATAAAAGAGATGTTAGCTAAAGAAAGAGGATGTTTTTGGCCATTCTCATAAGCTATTAAGTGAAGCTCTTGAGCTCTCAAGAGCTATGGCAACTCTCTAACTCTCTCTATTGTACTCTAATGAGCATCAAGCTCCAATGAGTATAGCTCCACTTCTTTCTCTTAATCTGTTTTAGCATCATTGAAGTAGATTAATCTATGATTAGTTGAATGCTTCTTTCTTTCTCTTGTGTATGCATGCTTGTAGTGTGTGTGTGTGTAGTCTCCATTGATGCAAGCTCTTGCCCACTTCATTGGCAATGAGTTATTCATGGATAGACTCTCTCTATGAGCTTGTGGGTTTGTGAATGTTACATTCTATGCTTGCTTAAGCTTGTGGGTTAGTAGATGCACGCTTATGGGTTTGCTGGCATTAGGGAAAGATAAGATTTAATCAAGGTTTGAATGGGATTACGAGATTGCCATGCATTGCTTGTTCTCTTGATTAGTGTAGTGGGTTTAAGGGATTGAGAGATTGATTGAGGTGTTGAATGGTTGAATCGTCAAGTGGTGGTTCGTGAATGTGAGCTCTCCCACAAGGGATAAGCCTTCATGCACTAATCGGGTCGAGTCCTTGGATTGATATTATGTTTCTCTACACATTTGTTTATCGGTAGTACTCTATGAGCACTATATTGCACGGTAGAGAGAGCCGCTCTTCAATGGTGCCGCTGTCGGGGAACGAGTGCCTACATTAGTTGAGCACCATACACACACTACCACTCCTTGTTAAGCTCCAATCGGTTGCAAAACCGTTGGATAGGAGAGCAAGCTTTGGGACTAATTTTGGTACTTATTTAAGACTAATCTGTTGTTAAATTCTCTTTATTGTCTTGCAATTTGAGTGCGATTGGCTAGCTACGCCTCTCCCTTGAGGTCAGGACAAGGATTCAACACACGGGAAGGATTGGAGGTAGGCACTAAACCTGCCAATTTCAATTTGTGTGTGAAAGAGAGAGGCCTGATTTGCATTTCTGTCATTCTGTTTGAGGATAATTTTTGTTGTCTGAGGTTAATTTTTACAGTTTCAATTTTCTGCATGTTCGTTTTATTTTTTGTTCTTAGCTTAGTTTAGTTTTCTGCATCTTTAATTTTGTGCATTTTAGTTCTCTGTTAAACCTGCACCTGTAGAGAAACTGAAATCTGTACACACACATGAAGATTGAACATTTCAAATTTGCTGCAAATCTCACAACTGCACACGCACTTCAAAAAAGAAAATAATAATAATAATAAAAGAAGGCGGCTGTGCGTGAACAGCGCACCGCGCGGAGAGACCCACACACTGCACCATAAAGACCGCCACCGCACACCGGATAAAGGGGTGCAAAAAAAAGTTTGGAAAATTTTTCATTTTCTGTCGCAAAAAATTGGGAGGTTTTCTAACTTTTCGTCGAGAGGAGTTAGAAAACACCCATCGTCGAAATTTTGGTCCCGGAACCATTTTCCCATAGTGAGTTTAGTATGGGAAATTGGTAAATTTTAGGCGATCTTTGATCCTGAAAAATACGCTATTTTTTTGGTCTAATGTGTTTGAGGGGATTCAAAATGGGTTCTAGCAAAGTTTGAGCCAACTTGAAAATTTTTGGATTTTTTTGGAAAAAAAAAACCAACCTTAAAATTTGACCTTATGCACTTGCGGTTGGGACGTCATATAGACACTGCCATAGGGTCTAGTGCACCTTCTAGAGTACCTACGCAAGAAAGTGGGACCCAATCGGTAGGAAATTTGGCAGATATTGCTGAAACCTTTTTCGAATCCCAATCTGATACCCTTTCTAGGACAACTAGCTCATTGTCTATGGACAATCTAGGGCCGTCAAATAGTCATCCCTTTGAAGCCGACATCATGGGATTACCACTCAATGATGTGAGACTTCAATATGTCTACACGAATCGAGATCTTTAGGGATCCACAACAACGGTATCTCATTAAGATTGCGGACTTTTTCTCAGAACTTGATAGAGCACCTCTAGTCAATGACCAGGGTAACATGTACATGGGTGGAGATGATGTTCGCTACAAAGTCACCTATCATCCAGAGAATGTAGACAAATTAGGGGGGCTCTCTAAGAGTGAGTTCTTAGACTTATCAAAGCCTTCCAGAGCAAGGGAGTCTAGAGATGATTGGCTCATTGAGTCGGACATGCCTTGACCATCCACCAATGCCCAGTCCTCAAAGCCATCCATAGATGATTTACTTTTTGTAGATCTAAATTTGGAAAGGGACAGGAAAGGTAAGAGCAAAATGGATCAGGGGGCTGACAACCAATGGGAGTTTGTACGACAAATTCCAATGACAAAGGTCTTTCAGGATGACCCACTTCAAGAGGTCTATAAGGACTCTTTATTAGAAGGATATTATGCCACAACTAGATTGCCAGAGCTAGATCTTCCTCTAGCACTTGTGGTGGTAGTCGAGAAGATAAATGGGCCAATGAATATCGAACCTTAGATTGGAAGGAGATTCGTGAGCTCACATGTAGAGGACAACCATTATTCATGGAAGTGTTCTCAACTAATACAGCTAAACCAGGAGAGATAGCCTTTCTTGGAGAAACTGTTGCTCCTCCCCTACGAGAGTTCACTAGAGAGGGACCCTCGACATCAAAGTGGACCACTGCAAGTAGCCCAACTCTAGCACCAAGATATTATCCTACACTAAAAGTGCGACCACAGATCACACCACAACAACTTTTCTCTCACTATGACAATCGGAGGGTAGGGGAGCCAACTCAGCCTCCCATAAATGCACCTCCTAAAATGCGGGTAACAAGATCTTTGGAGAGGGTTGGTGAGGCAGGTAATAGGGGACCCACACCAATTTGGGATGCATATGGACCTGTTGAAATTTGAGCATAATGATGAGCTATGGTGGATCAAACACTAGAATCAACATCATTAACAAAGTGATTAGCAAATGATTAAGACGTAATTAGTGAATAATTAGCACATAGATTAATGTAGGCATGGATACTCAAAAACCAGCAAATTCTCATTAGGGCTATGCCTCAATTTATAGAGTTTACATCAAGCATCAAATCCCATTGATTTCTCCATGATTCACTCCCAGAATATCTCCACATCTTGCCTGATTCTCTCCACCTCTTCTCTTTTCCCTGAATATATCTCCCAAAATATCTCCACACTCCTAAATTCCCTCATGCTACCCATTATTCTCTCCCAGTAGATTCTTCTCACCTTTTCACAGGTTCTTTCACAATTACATCTTCTCTTTTACAGCCTCTATCCAAGAGCTTGTTCCCACACACACCCTATTCACTTGTATATTTCAACACCTCCCCTCAAGTGAACAATCCTAGCACACCTGGACCCTGTATCAAGTTTCCCTCTTACTTGATAGCCCGCGACCAGTGCCTCAAGTCCCTAAACTCCATAGTCCTTGACACACTCTCTCTCTATGTGTCCAAGGCTACTATAAGTGCCCGCGACCTTGACTAAAGTGCTCACACATACATCTACCATGTGGCCTACATCATCGGCGGTGGCTCAGAGGTGGTTTTACTTTATTGGGGCAGGTTACATTGGGTTGTGGGGTCTCTCTCTCTCTCTCTCTCTCAGAAAAGATGATTCGACTCCACTTCCCTTGGAGCCTCCATGAAGTTTGCCGATGTCGTTCCTTCTTCACTGGGTTTGCTGTAGCAGTCTCTCGCCATGTGTCCTGGCTTTCCACATTTGTGGCAAGTGAAGGTCCTCCCTCCTACTCTGCCTCTTCCTCGTCCTCGTCCCCTCGAGAGAATCCTCCTCGGGTGAAGAATGCTTTTTCCTCTCCTGCTGTTGAGTCGAGCCCTTTCTTCTCTTTGCCTCTGCTCTCTTGCTCTAGTAGAGCTGCTTCTATCTCGTGTATCTTCAGTTCAGGTACATTCTTTAGTGTTGCTACAATGTTTTCATAATCTCCTTTGTCCACACTCTTCAAAAGTACATCTAATGCTTCATCATCTTCTACCTTTTTGCCAATAGCTGCCAGCTGTTGCTTAATGCTTTTATATTTGTTCAAGTGTGTGATTAAAGGTTCACTTTCCTTCATGTCCAATTTGTAGAATTGCATTAACAGATTTATCTTTGAATTTTTTGCTTGTGTACCAAATAATTTATTGAGTTCATCCCATGCATCTTTTGCCCACTGTATCCCTGTGATATGATGAATGATTTCATCATTTAAACTGAGTGCAATAAGTCCCAATGCTTTTTCATTCCTGCTCTTCCACTCATTTTCTCCTCTCTCTAGGCATTCATCTCTCCCTTCAACTAATCCCCACAGATTTTTCCTCATCAGCAAATACATGGTTTTTGTCTGCCATGTATAAAACTGTTCCCCATTAAATTTGGCTATTTCCTGTGCTGAACTCATGGTAATGTGAAGGGGGTCTTACCTCTTGATCCAATTTCAAGATTCAAGGGCAGTGTCTACCCTTTTACAACTCAATCTGGTGCTTAATAGATGATTACAACAATTTTATCAGCATAAAATCACCAGAAATTACATTAAATTGAGGGTAACCAATTTTTGTACGGGATGGTTGGAGTATCAAACCAACTCCGATTTGCAATCTGAAGCTTTAGGGATCTGTATCAGATACCTAATGGTTAATTTGAACCCTCAATTGCACCAAAATATAATGATTAGCACTGATTAATCACTGATTAGCAAATTAATACTCTGTTTTGTGTGCAAAAAACAGAGTATGCGAGGAGTCCAGATCTGGTGCCTTCCACTTCAAATGAGCTCGAATGCTTTCAAAGGCATCAATAGCAATGAGTCTAGTAGAGGATTAAGCCAAGAAACACAAGATTTGACCAAATAATGAAAGCTTAATCTCTGTTTTACCAAAGTCACCTGCAGATTTGATGAAGAGCTTGGATCTCACTGTAGACTTGATGAAATTGATTTCTGTCTTCACCAGCTTGTAGAGCATGCTTGATTACCCCTTGGGCTAAGAGGAATTAGAGATCTTTGATCTGTGGAGGTTGCAATGTCCATTTCACTCAGAAAAATAGGCGCCAGCAAATTTCATGATTTCTCCTTGGTTTCTACGTGGTTTGCTGCGCCGTCTTGCTGAGCATGAAGCTAAAGGTGTTAGCTAGCTTGTGTTAAAAGCTCAAGACCTAATGTTGACTGTGCAAGAAGAATGGAGTCCTCCAACTGGCTGGGGGTGAAGGGGAGAAGTGAAAACACACTAAAAAATTGATTTTTTTGCTAATCTTCTACTAATCCTAATTAATTAACTAATGGGCTCATAAATCTGATTGATTCTAGGCATGGCTCTGATACCATGTTGAAATTTGAGCATAATGATGAGCTATGGTGGATCAAACACTAGAATCAACATCATTAACAAAGTGATTTAGCAAATGATTAAGACGTAATTAGTGAATAATTAGCACATAGATTAATGTAGGCATGGATACTCAAAAACCAGCAAATTCAGTAGGGCTATGCCTCAATTTATAGAGTTTACATCAAGCATCAAATCCCATTGATTTCTCCATGATTCACTCCCAGAATATCTCCACCTCTTGCCTGATTCTCTCCAGCTCTTCTCTTTTCCCTGAATATCTCCCAGAATATGTCCACACTCCTAAATTCCCTCATGCTACCCATTATTCTCTCCCAGTAGATTCTTCTCACCTTTTCACAGGTTCTTTCACAATTACATCTTCTCTTTTACAGCCTCTATCCAAGAGCTTGTTCCCACACACACCCTATTCACTTGTATATTTCAACAGGACCATCTTACCAAAGAGAGGAACCACTACTGAGAGTGAGAGACTGTGTAAATAGGATGAAGCAGTACATTAATCGTTCCCCAAAAGATGAGAAGCCTGATTAATTTATCTCTTCTTAAAAGGGCTAAAAAATTCAACACTGCACACACATCTCTATGCAAAGAAGCATACAAATTTCAATGAGTGTTGCCATGATGCTATGGATTTCACAGATAACCTCAAATTCCAAGATGGTACTGGCCCTGAGGTGCAACCTAGAGATCAGTGGGGTGATGACCAAAGTTCACGGTCTAGCGCACTAGTAAATCCAGACCAGATAGCTAACCTAGTACTAAGGAGATTGGGACAAACCTATCGCCCACCCATGCAGCCACAACAACAACAGCAACAACGAATGAGGAGTGTACTACCTACAAGTCCTCATCTTTGTGGAGCATGTGGCGGTAACCATAAAACCAAAGAATGTAATACCTTTTCTCCTCTAGTCACAAACCAACCCACAAAGAAGTGGTGCCAGGCCTGTGCTTGGAATTATACCCACACCACACAGGAATGTACTCGCATTGCAAGAATGAGACAAGAGCGTAAGCAGCAAAGGGGTGCAGTGGCTCCACAAATGCATCAACAGTATACTAATTTTGAATGTAAGCCACCGATGGCACAAGAGCAAGCATGACCTGTACTTGGAGCTCAACCTCCTGTTCCTGGGACTGCTCCTGTGAGGTTTGTTGACTATTACGACAATTCAAATATGTGTAGAGACTTGGTAAACCCAAGCTATGTGGAGGAGGAATATGCATCATATTCATCCAAGGAAAATCTCTTTGAAAGTCCCGCATATCCAAGCCAAGCACTGGAGCCTCAACCGGGGGAACAAAATTCTTTGATGTTGCTAGGCGGCTACCAACCTAGGACTCCAGGCCCCTCAGGTCAATGGCAGCAAAGGAAAGTAGAAGCCAAACTAATGGGCCCCTGTTATGAGTGCGGAGAAGCCCATTGGGCTCGTGATTGTCCACATCGCCAAAGGCAAGCAGCTCGATCCAATACAATAGTACCACAGTTTATTGTCTAGGGTGTTGTGTAGAACACTTTCCAAAGGATTGTTTGTTGCTGAAACCACATGAGGAAGGCACCTCTCAACCAAAGGTCTCACTCAACTTTGTAGAGGCAGTTCCATCGCCACCTTCATCAGAGAATGAGGATGTCGTGCCACTTAGAGTCATGACTAGATCACAGACACGAAATGCCGAAATGCAGATTGATGAGACACCTCGAACTAGGGATGCAAAGGCAAATCTAGTGGACAAAACCCTACATTCCAATAGAAAAAGGACACTAGGAGGAAAAAGAACCACAACAAGCAAACTAAGAGTGCATCCACTAGTTCTCAAGAAGTCTCTAAACAAAACATGAAGGATCAAGCTTTTACATCCCAAGAAGTGCACGAGGAGCATCAACCTCAACTTGGGCCTAGCGCTAAACAAGATGAGGCTATTACAACCGAGGATAGTTCCGAGGATAGTTCAGGGGGTTCTGTTTTTGTGGATAAGGTGAACGAGACTCTAGATGCCATCATTGATGCTCATAGAAGTCGCATTGCAGCTTTATCTGAGCTACCCAAGAAGCTTCAAGAATACCCAAACCCTCGTGAGTGAGAAGAAGATCAATCTAGCTGTACATCAGCAACTCATTAGGGAAGCTCAATCAATACTTGAGGGCCCACCTCCACCTATCCCACTTCTCTTAAGCCAACATTAGAAACCATACCAGAAGTGTCATCAAGTTGGGAAATGAAAAGTGAGCTGATCTCACATAGCGAGAAGTCTGCACCAATTGACACCCCATTGAAAGAAGGCATTCTGCCACCACCTAGTCTTGCCTTCCCATGCAATGATGAAGTTATTGATGCTAACGAGGACATGGCAAATGAGATGTGGGCAGTAGCTCATGAGAAAGTTAATGAGAATATGTCCTCTATTATTTCACCTCCATTCTCTGAAGTGGATTTTACCAGGGGCACAGAAAACAACTTTAGATGCCCAAGCATCCAGGAGGAAGTTCAAACAATTGTTTCTCCTAGAAGTAAGCATACAATGAAAACCTTACCATCTTATTTGGGAGAATATGAGAACTGTTCTCAAACCTTGAGGATACCCTCCATGCATAGAAGGTTGACAAAGGAGATGGATATGGGTATCGTGCAAGCTATCTTGTCAACACCAGTGGCTTGTACCTTACCTTTGCTTGATTTGATAAAGCTTCGACCAGAGTTGTGGAATGATATTGCCACATGTTTGTCAGAGTAGGTATTGCTACAAAAGGGTCACCATCAATGTACTATACGCCCTGAGACAAAGCATGTTATGCCAGTTCCTATCAACAAAGCATGTTATGCCAGTTCCTATCAACAAAGTAGGAAAATTTTGTGAGGACGATCAGGGAAATGCTACCCTCCCATTAGAAGTGTGAAAAGTAGCTTCAAATCCAATACTTGATAGTGGTGCAGGAGTGGGCATTGTGACAAGGTCCACTTGGGAAAAGTGGGCATTGTGACAAGGTCCATTTGGGAAAAGTGGGGCAAACCAGCTATTAGGAGTACCAGGATGCGCAGCTATAGCAAATGGAAGCTTAGAACATCCCATTGGGCTGCTAGAGAACATATTGGTCACCACATGTGGGATTGAATATGAGCACACATTTGCAGTAGTGGATTTTGGAAAGCATCCAAACTATGAAGTGATATTGGGTAGACCATTCATGCGACAATTTCAAATGATTCAAGATTGGGGATACAATTATTTGTACCTCCGACATGATTCTGTCACAAGGGTCAACCTAAAGAATCACTCATATCGTGATGTAACGCGGTCTCCAGTAGATGAGTTTGATTCTGCTTCATTTGAGGGCTCAAGAGTTACATTGTCAGATGGGTGAGAAGATCTGTGGATGTGTGGAGCCTCATGTAAGGATTTCAACACTGACAGACTTAAGGGTAATCAAAGTGTATCAGATGAGGCATGCATTCCACAACCCTTCCCTAAGCACTTAATTGATCCCCTAGAATGGAGTCATGTCCTTGCAACATTATCGACATGTGCTTTACCTAAGCCAATTCAATTTCGTGACTCGGATGGATATGACATTATTCCTATACAAATGGTACAACCACGTGACCTTCTAGATGATTTGTACTATGGGGATGCATCCACAGCACTGCATGTAGAGGAAGTCTCAGGGGTGGAGGATTTAACACTCGAATCTGCTAATGATGTTGATAAGGAAGATGGATGGGACTCTGGTTTTGATGATGATGTGATAATCCCCAAGGAAGAGTTAGGAAAGGCATGCCTACTCTTGAGAGGAAGGGAGGTTCAAATAGAGATCCCTCGAAGCCGACCCAAACGTAAATGCTGTAAGAGCCATAAGAGAATCCGTAAACAAGATGAGAGGAACGACGTGAGAGAATACAAAAAGAAAACAATGAGTTTAAGAATGAACACTCTTGACCACCACCTCACTTCTCAAGAAAGAATGGATATCTATACTATGTCCAAGCATAAGATAGTATCAAAGACCAAGTAAAACGATCAGATGTATTCCAACCAGGAGAAAAGCTAAAAACTGTTAGCAAAAATCACAAAAAAACAAAGAGACCAAAACAAAAACTCAAGTCTCAAATAGATTCAAAAGAGAGTGTCGGAAGTGCAAAGATAAAGGTTGAACGAAAAACTCTGATGCAAGATTGCAAAAGAGAGCTCAAAACCTCATGGTCTTCAATTAGTGATGACTCAAGTGGACAAGAACAAGGTCTCAATGTTCCCCCCAACTTCACACAGTACACTCTTTAAGATCGGAAGATTGTTCTTCAACAGCCCATGTGACAAAAGCCAAGCATGCCAGGGGTTTCATATGATGGTCCAGAAGATGCAAAAAAAATTGATATTGCTGAGCCAAGAAAAGAGCCTCACTATGTGTGGATTGCCACAGACTTGTCCTTAGATGAGGAGAAGTTATTAATTCAAACGATAAAGGTGTATCGCGATGTTTTTGCTTGGAGTTATAAAGAACTCAAAGGAGTTGATCCAAGCATATGTCAGCATACAATCCCATTGCAAGAGGATGCATCTCCTCATATTGGTCAGGGTTAGGTATAAGCCGCAACACTCCATCATTACCCTGACGATATAATCTCCCTGAGATTAACTTGAATGGTCACCACAGGTCCACATTAGGACCCGCTAGTTGTATCTGCCCACTTGTCAAAATTTCTAAGATGGGTTCAGACCATTTAGGAGCTGTCTCTACAAGGAAAAGTGTTGAATCTAACATATCATCATCCACACCCACAGGAGCTTCTCCAGAGGTGATTCGAGACAAGTGATCTGCCCTAAGATGAGTTGTTCCTTTTCGTACTGCCACTTCAAAATCAGACTCAAGAAGGATGACAAACCACCTCACAATCCTTCCAGTTGCACAAGGCTTATTCACCAAATATAGCAGTACTTGATGGTCCACAAAAAATATAAATTTGTTTGCCAAAAGGTAATGGCAAAACTTTTTCACTGCATATATCATGGACAAACCTTCTCTTTCTGTTGTGGTATAATTCTTCTCAGCATTATTCAACTGTCGACTAGCATATGAGATTGGGAAATCCTTATTATGTTCTCCCGATTGAGCCAAAATACATCCAATTGCAAAGTTTGAAGCATCAATATGGACATGAAAGATTTGGTTCCAATCTGGTGCCCGTAATATGGGTGCAAACACTAACGCTTGCTTCAACTTTTCAAAGGATTCCTCACACTCATCAGTCCAATTAAACTTTACAAGAAGAGCATATAATGGTCTGGCTAAGGACAGCGTACAATGTGTAGATGAATCGACGATAATAGCCATAATGTCCCATGAATATTTTTACCCCTTTAGGGTTAATAGGCCGAGGTAATGAGACAATGACATCAATTTTATCCATATCTGCTGAAATACCATTGCGAGAAACAATATGGCCCAAAATCTTCCCTTGTCTTACCATGAATTTACACTTGTCAGGATTCAAGCATATACGATAAACTTGACACTTTTGAAACACAAGTCTGAGGTGTTCTATATGATCATCACGCTCTTGTGAGTGAACACATAAATCATCCATGAAGATCTCAAGAAATAGCCTAAGGTACTCCTTGAATACATGACTCATTAACTGCTGAAAGGTTGCAGGTGCATTTGTTAGACCAAATGGCATAACACGATAGGCAAAGATGCCATCTTCAGTAGCAAAGGCTATCTTGTGTTGATCCTTTGGATCAATTGACACTTGATTGTAACCAGAGAATCCATCCAAGAAACTAGATGCCTTTTTCCCTGCAACACGTTCCAAAATATGATCCGTGAGATTGGAAGTGGGTAATGATCACGTACAGTAGCTGCATTTACCTAGGTTTACACATACTCGAAGTTTTTCATTTTTCTTGGGCACCACTACAATAGGGGAGACCCATTCAGTGTGTTCAATCTCATAGATCTTCTTTTATCTTTCGTGCAAAATTCTCATTGTAAGTATAAGGAGGTTGCTAAGGTCTTAGAATGGGCACACGAGGGTATTGGTGGAATCCATGCATCAGCTACTACTTGTGTGCGACGTATAACTCAGGATGGGCAATGGGGTGGCCTACCATGCATGCGGATGCTGAAAAATTTGTTCGTAATTGTGCTTCATGTCAAATTCAACAACCAATTCATAATGTCACATTATTCCAAATTTCAACTACACCAAGTTGGAGTAAGTATATTGTGGACTATCTTCGGCATGGTCATACTAATCGAACCATTCCTAAATATCGAAAGCGTGCTATTGAAGTTGAAGCGACCAAATATATGCTGATAGAGGGCCAACTCTACAAGAGGGGCAAGGATGGCAACTTGCGCATGTGTGTATGTGAAGCTGACTACTTGAAAATCTTGACTCATGCACATGCAGGTGTTGGGGGTGGACACTTTTTGGGCAATACCACAGCTAAGTTGATTAGGTGGTCTGGGCTTTGGTCGCCAACCTTACAAATGGATGCCGAAGAATATGTAAAACATTTTGACGATTGTCAAAGGGCCAAACCTCCCATCACAATGGACAATATGCCATTTCGGCCTATGTTAAGCACACGTGCTTTTGCCAAATGGGGTATTGATTTTGTCGGTCCCATTAAACCTCCAGCTCGTCACATGCATGCCGAATATATTATAGTTGCAACTGACTATTTGACCAAATGGGTAGAGGGAAAGGCTACAATAAAAAATGATGCCAGAACTACAGCCAAGTTCTTGTATGAGTACGTGTTTACATGCTATGGCTTACCTATTGAAATCGTTAGTGATCAAGGTGTGCACTTTGTGAATGAGGTCATAGAGTTTTTACTTGAAGAATTTATGGTAATTCTGCACCCTATCATCCCCAGAGACCAATGGTCAAGCTGAGAGTTCTAACAAGATTCTCTGCACAGCACTCACAAAGATTGTTGAGGGACATAGGACTGATTGGGAGCAAAAGTTACACTTAGTTCTTTGGGCATATAGAACAACCTATAAAACATCTGTGGTGGGTACGACCCCATTTGAGCTTGCTTTTGGGCTAGATGTAATTCTTCCCATTGAATTTCTTGTACCTACTCTACGAGTTGCTAAACAATTGGACTAGACTGGTCATGAGCTTTCTCAACGCATTGATGAATTGGAGAGACCCGCTTATTGGCGGTAATGGGAATGTATGCCGCGAAGAGGAGACAAAAGCAATGGTATGATCGAAATGTAACAACTGGCCGATTCAAAAAAGGGGACCTTGTGCTCTTGTACACACTTAAGAAGCATAAGCGAAAGCTCAAGAAACGTGGCCTAGGATCGTTTGTGTTAATGAGCCTACTCCTAGTGGTGCAATACGTTTAGAGACACTAGAAGGTGAGCAAATGACTAACTTCATTAATAGAAGTCGTCTCAAGAAATACAATGAACCATTAACTGAAGCCATGCTTCAACAAATGCATGTTGCCCACACACGGAAAGAAGCACATGACCTACTTAAACGTCAGGCTCAAGAAGAAGCTAAAGCTAGAGTTGCAAAAGCCAAGGAGCATCGCAAGGCTTTTGTGTTGACCTTATAGTTGGCTCTACTGATGAGAACAATATGTCGATCCTTTCAATATTCACGTGTGTCTTCATCTTCATGAGACTACCTACTTTGTCTTTGCCTTAATTGACTCTGGTGCAGATTATAATGTTCTCTCATTTGACACATGGGTAGCCTTGGGACAACCAACACTTGTGCACATTGCTATTGACTTACGAAGCTTCTCAGGTGAAGATAACCCTATAGAGAGAAAATGTGTCATTATGATGTCCATTCAAGATCACCAGATGTCAGTTCCCTTTTATGTGGCTAGTAAGTCCAAGGCAGTGGTAGAGGTTGTTCTTGGTCGATCATGGTTAAGTGCTACCAATTGTTCATTAGATTGGAAGAATAGACAATACAAATTGCAAATTGATTCTGATTGCATCTTGGGATCTGCTGCTCCACGAGTTTTATCATGTCAAAAGTCTGGTAGTTCTACCTTACACAACAACCCAATTTCAACATCTTCTCTTCAAGATCCAAGACAAATGATGTGGATAATTGATGAGTCCTCAAATGAGGGCCATGGCTGGCATGGTCCAGCTACTCTAGTCACTGCTCAAAGAAGGCCAGGCAAGAAGGAATTGCCAATTTGGCTACCCAAAGATGCGTACAAACTTGTACAATCTAGCCTAGTTGCTAAACCTCCTAAAAAGCATATGTTTTCCAAGCCTAAGCCTCAGATTGTTACTCATTAGGTCCCAAAGCATGTTCTTAAAGCACAAGGCTATTATGAGGGTGCAACAGCACTTTGGCTTCCCAAATGCCATGGTTTGCTAGAGCCAGAAGAGTGTATCAATAAGATTCCACAAGCCACTCTTGGTTTTTCATATCAATGGGTGCAAAGGAAATCAACACAACCTCTTCAAGATAGGATAGGTGGTTGTAATAGAACCTACAAATCTACTTGTGTTGACCTTTCCCAAACATGTATTGAATCACCAGTTGTCCCAACTTCTCCTTGTTACACACTTCTACCATCAACTTGTGTACCTAAGAATCTAACTTTACATGAGTCTCCTTTGAGCATAGATTCTAGCACTTCACTGCCTAAATCCTCTTATCTTGCTCAAATTCCTCGACAATTACTATCCTTCCCACCTCTTAAGAAGGACATACCCAAAACCAAAGGATTGTATTCTTTTTGAGATGATCTTATCTACATTGTTTTTGATAGGGATTGTAATGATGGATATGAGTGTATAAAGTTTGAAGTTTCTAAATTTCATTGTTCTACGCCCAGATACCTCCTGATGGATACTTGGCGAGATACATGTTCACCATGCATTGACCCTGATAGTACTCAATCTGAACATCGTGGGGGTTATAGTGTTCCTCCTTTTCAAACTCATTCTAGGTACTTTTATGCTCCCTTAGGTGAAATTTGCTGTGGGCATCACTTTGTCACTTTATTCTATCAACAGCATCATCCATTTTCACATTGTCAAGAGTGTGCACGACTTGTATTATTAGGGGAAGCTTCACACATTTGTTGGCTATGCCGCTCTTACTTTCGACAATAGGGCACGGGCTTAATGAAACAAATTGTGGGAATTACACCCCAACGCCATAACCTTCTTGATGTGAGAGTACCAGACCGAGGACCAAATCAACGTAGATTACTTGAGGAGGTTCAAGCACAACAATGGAGGGATACATGCATAAATGACTTGCAACCACCTATCTTGCAAGCCCTTCTTCCCCCAGCCTCAACATGTCAATTTTGGATCACTATGAGCACCTATATTGAGCAATTCCAAAATCGGCATTGTCTGCTTGACCTTCCCATAGAACCAATGCCATATTTTAGCGAGGAAGCACTCCTTCCTCTACCACCTTCTCCAGAGGTCGGCTTTTGTACATGGTTGTCCTTGCATCTTGAAGTGATTGATATAATCTTTCCAGCAGAAGTGGACACGTATCCATCGCCAGTACAAGGATAAGCTCATCAACTCCACAGTAAGATCAACAAGCCAGGGCACTTTTCTCCCAGTGGGTTTTTTCCCTCGGCTATATTCGGTGATTGGCACCAATAACAAATTTTATTCTTTTCTTTTCTTGATAAGACATTTTGCAGAGATCTCAGCTAAACAAGAGCATACAAACACGCCCCAATAGTCCACCTACCGTGCACACAAATTAGGAAGGGGGGAGACAAGCAATGCCTACAAAGAGCAAAGAGAAGCAATCTACACATCAACAATGCATCAAGACAAACGCACAACAACATTAACGAGCACTACAATAGGTGTATTCAAATCATAATCTTTTGTTCTTTATGTGATTTTCACTTTTGCATATATTGTTTGCATGTTCACACACAGTTGGCTGGTTTAAGTTTTAAATTAGTTGTTACTATGTGGTGAGTGATTTCTAGATTCTTAGAGGACTTAGTAGAAGGTATTTCTATTTGAAGACGGTGTAAGACATATACCAACGGAGTATGCCAAGTTCTTATGCTCTAGAAGTATATTAGTTATCCCTAGTGGTAGCTACCTCTTAGGTATGGGCTAGGTGCTACGATAAACAAAAATTTACGAAACACATGCCCTAAAAAATATATAGAAGTGACTTGAGACATGACGGGTCTACGGCCATGTGGAATGCTTGGTAGGACCTTGGGTTGTTTTAGCACCTTGGGGCCGATGCCTTGGTTTCCATGGGGTGAACACTAACGTCTAAAGATTAAGAAGAAGACCTGAAGATGGCTGAGATCGTCGGGCGGGTGCATATCCCAAGGCTAGGAAGACCGTTGCTCAGGAGTAGAAAAATCAAACACAACTGGGAAATTAATAGGATTACAATCCGAAAAGAAAATAAAAGGTATGCATCTCAACAAGATAAGTCTAGCCAGCCGACTCAAGAGTGGAAGAATCAAACACAACTGGGAAACTAACAGGATTAGAATCCAAAAAGGAAAGAAAAAGGTATGTATCTCGACAAGATAAGTCTAGCTAGCATGCAGAAGGTCTAAACTACTTGGAAGGGGTGGAAGATGATGAAGAAGAGAAAATCTTGAGAGAGAATCCGGACCTACTCTGTCACTCTTTGAAGTAGACATAGAACAGATCATCCAGAGGTATGATCCAGAAGTCCTGGTCACCCAACCTCAGGTGCTAAGGAATGAAGAAAATCAAAAAGAACAAAATGGGGAAGAAGATGAAGACAATCAAGATAGGATAACAGAGATACAAACAGAGCAGGAGAAGGCCATGTTTATTCTCAGTCACAAAGAAGAAAAATAGAAGAGGCATAACATCAAGGCGCAAGAAGATGAGCTTGAAGAGATAAACTTAGGAGATGATCAAGAGCCCAAAACAGACAAAGTCAGTGCAAAATTGAGTCAAGAATTTAGAGAAAAACTCTTGGAGCTATTGAGATCCAACAAAGATGTATGTTGCGTGACGAGTGAAGATCAATGCAAGGATGCAACAAAAAGATACTTAGGGCTCTTGTAAAGAGTTCCAAGTTGTAGATGAGTGTGGGAGTGGGCTTGACAATAATCCCACATGGAAACTTTTGGGAGTTTTAGAGTTTTTGTATAAAAAGTGGCTCATTTGAGAGCTTATGTACTCATTGGGCAAACTCATGTTTGAGCTCTCTTGAGACTAGCTCTCCCTCTTTTCCCATAGAGGTGCAAGCTCTTCTCTCTCCCCATCTACATTGTTGTAAGTTCTATTTTTTGTTAATTCAATGCAATGAGTTGATATTTGTCTCTCTTCTCATGTCTATTCTCTAGTGTGCATGTTTCTTATTGATAGCTTCAAGGGTTGTGTGCATGCTAGGGAAATGAGTATTTGAGAATGAAGAACGCTTTGATCTTGTGTATGCAATAGCTAAGCTTTCTTCTTGTTTGGATGCATGGATGAGTGGAATGTGGAGTTGAGTAAGCAATAGCAAGATTGAGCTTGTGTGTGTGTGAAGTCTATGTCAATAGTAGTAGTATTCCTAGCATTCTCTCCATCAAATGGATAAGCTTTTGTGCACCGGTATGGGTTGAATCCCTAGCTCCGAAAGGGATGCAAATCCCATTGGATTGAGCTACATGTGGATCATATTACTCTTGCTACAAGTGAGAGAGTTTTCCGTCTCTCCATTGGCGCCGCTACCGGGGAGAAGACTCAAATCTGGTTGAGAGTGTGTGGAAACCACCACCATTTCCTCTTTTGGTTGCAAAACCATTGAGTGATTAGGTTAAGTGCGGGTGTGCAATCCCGGTGTGAGTGGATAAGGTTAGGATAAGAAAAAAACCATTGAACGGTTGAGGTTTCTCCCGCATTGTTTTTTATGTTTTATTGCTTTCATTCCTTTTCAAGTACCGTCATTATGCTTACATTCATTGTTTTTTTTTCCATTTCATGCTTTCATGCTCTTCGTTAACATGTAATTAGTTAAAAAAATAAAAATAAAAGAGTTGCGTTGCTAAGCTCTTCCATAGCTTATGCAAGCTCCATAGGCTCCCAAGTGAGAAGCCCCCTTAAGGATGAGAGGAGAGAGGGAAAGAGAAGGGAGAAAGGAAGAGAGGAGAGGTTGAAATTTTGTTTTTTATTTGTTGTTATATATATATATATATATATATATGTAAAAGATAAGATAACACACAAAAGAAGCTGGCTATGGGGCTGCGTGGCCAAAAACTGGCAAGCGTGGAGTGAGGGGCTGCAGCCTGTAGAAGGCTGATTGGAAGCGAAAGAAGGAGGCCGTTTGCAGTTGTAAAGTAGCCAGCAGTTGAAGGCATGGAAGAAGACCTGCATGGAGAGGCCGTCGAAGAGGAGGTCTGCGTGTGGGTGGCGCGGAGAGGCCGTCGAACAGAAGACCTACGTGTGGGTGGCATAGAGGTGGAGTCGAGGCGGCCGAGTGGTGAAGGGCTGTAGCCTGTAGTAGAAGGCATTGGCAGTAGGTGAACGGCGAGGGCGGTCGCGTGTGGTGGCGTAGGGTGATAAAGCGGAGGTGGAAGCCGGCCGAGTGGAAAAAGCAGAGCAAGGCGGAAGGCGCCTGAGGGCTGGCAGCTGGAGGCGCAGCAGCAGAGAAGGCTGACTGGAAGCATGGAAGGAGGCAGCGTCGAGGTAGCGTCGAGGTAACCGGCGTGGAGTAGCAAACGAAGCCGGCGTGGAAGGAGGCAGCGTGGAGGTAGCGTCGAGGTAACCGGCGTGGAGTAGCCGGCATGGAAGAAGGTTGGTGTGGAGTAGCCGGCATGGAAGAAGGTTGGTGTGGAGTAGCAGACGAAGACGACGGCTGCAGCAAAGCGGTAGGCCATCGAAGAGGCAGCCGGCAGAGCAAAAGGCCGTCGAAGGTGGCGTGGCGGGATTGAGAGGCCGCGTGGAGGCAAGACAGCGTGGAAGAGAAGGAGGCCGTCGAAAGAGGCCGCGTGGAGGCAAGACAACATGGAAGAGAAGGAGGCCGTCGAAAGAGGTGGCCGAGCGTCGACTGGCAAAGGCGGAGGAGAAGCAGCAGCAGTCGAGGCGACCTGCGTGGAGAGCAAGGCCGCGTGGAAGGAGGTGGCATGGAGGCATTGAAGACGAGCACGTGGGTGCAGCAGGGAATCCGGAGCCGATAACGTTAAGGTTAGTATTTTTTTTAAAATTTGTTATTTTGTTTTTTGTTTTTTTTTAAAATAAAAATAAAAATAAAAAAGATAAATAAAAAAAAGAAAAAAAACCATAAAATAATAAATTTAAAAAAAAGAAAAAAAAAGAGAGAAAAGAAAGAAAGAACTAAATAAAGAAAGAAAGAAAAAAAAACATTTTTTGTGTTTTGAGTCCATATATTTTGTAATTTTTTATTTTTTTTAAATTTTTGTAAAATTTTGCATAGTTAGTGTAACTTGCATTGTTTTAAACTTTTGTAAATTTTATGCATAATTAGTATTTTTATTTAATTAGTAATATATATATATATATATAAACAAAACAAAAGAAAAGAAAAGAAATAGAAATAAAAAAAAGAAATTTTGTAAATTATTTGTTTTTTTTAGGAATCCAAATTTTTTGCATATTCTGTAACTTTTTATTTCTTAAATTTCTGTAATTTTTTGCATAATTAGAGTAACTTGCATTGTTTTAAATTTTTTGTAATTTTTTGCATAATTAGTATTTTTTTAGCGTAATTCATATTTTTGTGTAATTAGAAAAAAAGAAAAAAAAGAGTAAAAAAATAAAATCATAAAAAAGTAAAATCATTAAAAAAAAGATAGTTACACACATACTCATTTTAGTTGCATTTAGTGGTTAGGTAGGGTAAAAATATATATATATATATATATACATAAATATATATATATATATATATATATTAAAAAAACATAAAAAACCAAAAAAATTTGACCTTATGCACTTACGATCGGGACGTCACATAGACACAGCCATAGGGCCTAGGGCACCTTCTAGAGTACCTACGCAGGAAAGTGGAACCCAATCGGTAGGAAATTTGGCAGATATTGCTGAAACCCTTTCCGAATCCCAATCTGATACCCTTTCCAGAACAACTAGCTCATTGTCCATGGACAATCTAGGGCCGTCAAATAGTCATCCCTTAGCCCCAAATAGGACACCCACAAGATCTTTTAATCCATTTGAAGCCGACACTATGGGGTTAACACTCAATGTGAGACTCCAATATGTCTACACGAATGCTCAAGGAGCTGAGATCTTTAGGGATCCACAACAACGGTATCTTGTTAAGATCACAGACATTTTCTCAGAACTTGATAGAGCACCTCTAGTCAATGACCAGGGTAACATGTACATGGGTGGAGATGGTGTTCGCTACGAAGTCACCTACCATCCAGAGAATGTAGACAAATTAGGGGAGCTCTCTAAAACCGAGTTCTTAGACTTATCAAAGCTTTCTAGAGCAAGGGAGTCTAGAGATGACTGGCTCATTGAGCCAGACATGCCACCACCAGGACCATCCAATACCCAGTCCTCAAAGCCATCCATAGATGATTTACTTCTTGTAGATCTAAATTTGGAAAGGGATAGGAAAGGCAAGAGCAAAATGGATCAGGGGGCTGAGAACCAATGGGAGTTTGTACGACAAATTCCAGTGACAAAGGTCTTACAGGATGACCCACTTCAAGAGGTCTATAAGGACTCTTTAGAGGGATATTATGCCACAACTAGAATGCCAGAGCTAGATCTTCCTCTAGCACTTGTGGTGGTAGTCGAGAAGCTTGCAGGACACATGCACCGAATAGTTGATAAATGGGCCAATGAATACCGAACCTTAGATTGGAAGGAGATTCGGGAGCTCACGTGGAAAGGACAACCATTATTCATGGAAGTGTTCTCAACAACAAATACAGCTAAACCAGGAGAGATAGCCTTTCTTGGAGAAACTGTTGCTCCTCCCCTACGAGAGTTCATTAGACAGGGACCCTCAATATCAAAGTGGACCATTGCAAGTAGCCCGACTCTAGCACCAAGATATTGTTCTACGCCAAAAGTGCGACCACAGATCACACCACAACAACGTCTTTCTCACTATGACAATCGGAGGGTAGGGGAGCCAACTCGGCCTCCCATAAATGCACCTCTTGAAATGCGGGTGACAAGATCTTTGGAGGGGTTTGGTGAGGCTGGTAATAGGGGCCCACACCAATTTGGGATGCATGTGGACCATCTTACCAAAGAGAGGAACAATTCCCACTGAGAGTGAGAGGCCGTAGGCCCTATGATGAGTATTCATTCAAGACAAGTAAGGCCATCAACTCTTCAGAAACTGGTAAAGAAGTATGAAGGGTCGGGAGATCCATATGACCATGTAGCAGCATGTAGGCAAGCAGTTCGAGCTGGGCTGACAAGCATACTCAAATTGAAGGATTTGGGCTCACTCTTGAGGGAAAGGCCCTTGCTTGGTTTCAGGCACTAAAGGCTTCAGACAAATCTTCTTTACGAGTTTTGGAAGTGAGATTCATTGCTGCTTTTTCCTTGATGGGGATTCAACATGACACAGTAGCAACGCGAACATCTACTCTTTCAAAGCAAGGCGAGACTGAGAGTGTTAGAGACTGTGTAAATATAATGAAGCAGTACATTAATCGTTGCCCAGAAGATGAGAAGCCCCGCCCAGAGTCGATTAATTTCTCTCTTCTTAAAAGGACTCAAAAATTCAACACTGCATACACATCTCTATGCAAAGAAGCATACAAATTTCAATGAGTGTTGCCATGATGCTATGGATTTCACCGATAACTTCAAATTCCAAGATGGTTCTAGCCCTGAGGTGAAACCTAGAGATCAGTGGGGTGATGACCAAAGTTCAGGGTCTAGCACGCTAGTAAATCCAAACCAGATAGCTAACCTAGTACTAAGGAGATTGGGACAGACCTATCGCCCACCCATGCAGCCACAACAACAGCAGTAGCGAATGAGGAGTGTACTACCTACAGGTCCTCATCTTTGTGGAGCATGTGGCGGTAACCATAAAACCGAGGAATGTAATACCTTTTCTCGTCCAGTCACAAACTAACCCACAAAGAAGTGGTGCCAAGCCTGTGCTTGGAACTTTACCCACACCACACAGGAACGTACTCGCATTGCAAGAATGAGACAGGAATGTGAGCAGCCAAGGGGTGGAGTGGCTCCAAAAATGTATCACCAGTATAGTAATTTTGAACGTAAGCCACTGATGGCACAAGAGCAAGCACGACCTGTTCTTGGAGCTCAACCTCCTGTTCCTGGGACTGCTCCTATGAGGGTTGTTGACTACGACAATTCAAATATGTGTAGAGACTTGGTAAACCCAGGCTATGTGGAGGAGGAATATGCATCATATTCATCCAAGGAAAATCTCTTTGAAAGTCCCGCATACCCAAGCCAAGCACTGGGGAGGCTCAACCAGGGGAACAAAATTCTTTGATGTTGCTAGGCGGCTACCAGCCTAGGACTCCAGGCCCCTCAGGTCAATGGCAGCAAAGGAAAGTAGAAGCCAAACCAATGGGCCCCTGTTATGAGTGCGGAGAACCCCATTGGGCTCGTGATTGTCCACATCGCTCAAGGCAAGCATCTCGATCCAATACAACAGTACCAGAGTTTTCACCAATTGAAAGATATTGTCTAAGGTGTTGTGTAGAACACTTCCCAAAGGATTGTCTGCTGAAACCACTTGAGGAAGGCACCTCTCAACCAAAGGTCTCACTCAACCTTGTAGGGGCAATTTCATCACCACCTTCATCTGAGAATGAGGATGTTGTGCCACTTAGAGTCATGACTAGATCACAGACACGAAATGCCAAAATACAGACTGATGAGACACCTCGAACTAGGGATGCAAAGGCAAATCTAGTGGACAAGACCCTATAGTCCAATAGAAAAAAGACCACTAGGAGGAAAAAGAACCGCAACAAGCGAACTAAAAGTGCATCCACTAGTTCTCAAGAAGCCTCTAAACAAAACATGAGGGATCAAACTTTTACATCCCAAGAAGTGCATGAGGAGCATCAACCTCAACCGGGGCGCCTAGTGCTAAACAAGATGAGACCAGTACGACCGAGGATAGTTCTGGGGGTTCTATTTTTGTGGATAAGGTGAATGAGACTCTAGATGCCATCATTGATGCTCATAGAAGTCGCATTGTAGCTTTATCTGAGCTACCCAAGAAGCTTCAAGAATACCCAAACCCTCGTGGGTGAGGAGAAGATCAATCTGGCTGTACATCAGCAACTCATTAGGGAAGCTCAATCAATACTTGAGGGACCACCACCACCTATTCCTCGGGGCCCAACCTCTCTTAAGCCAACATTAGAAACCATACCAGAAGTGTCATCAAGTCGGGAAATGAGAAGTGAGCTCATCTCACAATCTCATAGCGAGAGGTCTGCACCAATTGACACCCCATTGAAAGAAGGAATTCTGCCACAACCTAGCCTTGCCTTCCCATGCAATGATGAAGTTATTGATGCTAATGAGGACATGGCAAATGAGATGTGGGCAGCAGTTCATGAGAAAGTTAATGAGAATATGTCCTCTATTAGTTCACCTCCATTCTCTGAGGTGGATTTTACCAGGGGCACAGAAAACAATTCTAGACGCCCAAGCATCCAGGAGGAAGTTCAAACAATTGTTTCTCCTAGAAGTAAGCATACAATGAAAACCTTACCATCATATTTGGGAGAACATGAGAACTGTTCTCAAACCTTGAGGATACCCTCCATGCATAAAAGGTTGACAAAGGAGATGGATATGGGTATCGTGCAAGCTATTTTGTCAGCACCAGTGGCTTGTACCTTACCTTTGCTTGATTTGATAAAGCTTCGACCTGAGTTGTGGAATGATATTGCCACATGTTTGTCAGAGCACGTATTGCTACAAAAGGGTCACCATGAGTGTACTATACACCCTGAGACAAAGCATGTTTTGCTAGTTCCTATCAACAAAGTAGGAAAATTTTGAGGACGATCAGGGAAATGCTACCCTCCCATTAGAAGTGCGAAAAGTAGCTTCAACTGCAATACTTGATAGTGGTGTAGGAGTGGGCATTGTGACAAGGTCCATTTGGGAAAAGTGGGGCAAACCAGCTATTAGGAGTACCAGGATACACTTGCAGCTAGCAGATGGAAGCTTAGAACATCCCCTTGGGCTGCTTGAGAACATATTGGTCACCACATGTGGGATTGAATATGAGCACACCTTTGCAGTAGTGGATTTTGGAAAACATCCAAACTATGAAGTGATATTGGGTAGACCATTCATGCGACAATTTCAAATGATTCAAGATTGGGGATACAATTATTTGTACCTCCGACATGATTCTGTCATCACAAGGGTCAACCTAAGGAATCACTCCTATCGTGATGTAACAAGGTCTCCAATAGATGAGTTTGATTCTGCTTCATCTGAGGGCTCAAGAGTTACATTGTCACATGGGCGAGAAGATCTGTGGATGTGTGGAGCCTCATGTAAGGATTTCAACACTGAGAGACTTAAGGGTAATCGAAGTGTATCAGACAAGGCATACATTCCACAACCCTTCCCTGAGCACTTAATTGATCCACTAGAATGGAGTCATGTCCTTGCAACATTATCGACCTGTGCTTTACCTAAGCTGATTCAATTTTGTGACTCAGATGGATATGACATTATTCCTATACGAATGGTACAACCACGTGACCTTCTAGATGATTTGTACTATAGGAATGCATCCACAACAGCACTGCATGTAGAGGAAGTCTCAGTGGAGGATTTAACACTCGAATCTGCTAATGATGCTGATAAGGAAGATGGATAGGACTCTGATTTTGATAATGATGTGATAATCCCTGAGGAAGAGTTAGGAAAGGCACGCCTACTCTTGAGAGGAAGGGAGGTTCAAGTAGAGATCCCTCGAAGCCGACCTAAACGTAAATGCTGTAAGAGCCATAAGAGAATCCGTAAACAAGATGAGAGGGAACGACGTGAGAGACTACAAAAAGAAAAGGAGGAGGTTAAGAATGAACACTCTCGACCACCACCTCACTTCTCAGCAAAGAACGGATATCTATACTATGTCCAAGCACAAGACAGTATCAAAGACCAAGTAAAACGATCAGATGGATTCCAAGCAGGAGAAAAGCTAAAAACTGTTAGCAAAAATCGAAAAAAAACAAAGAAACAAAAACCAAAACTCAAGTCTAAAACCAATTCAAAAGAGAGTGTCGGAAGTGCAAAGACAACGGTTGAACAAAAAAATCCGATGCAAGATGGCAAAGGAGAGCTCAAAACCACATGGTCTTCAATGAGTGACGACTCAAGTGGACAAGAACAAGGTCTCAATGTTCCCCCTAACTTCACATAGTACACTCTTCAAGATCGGAAGATTGTTCTTCAACAGCCCATGCGACAAAAGCCAAGCATGCCAGGGGTTTCATATGATGGTCCAGAAGATGCAAAAAAGATTGATATTGCTAAGCCAGGAGAAGAGCCTCGCTATGTGTGGATTGCCACAGACTTGTCCTTAGATGAGGAGAAGTTATTAATTCAAACAATAAAGGAGTATCGCGATGTTTTTGCTTGGAGTTATAAAGACCTCAAAGGAGTTGATCCAAGCATATGTCAACATACAATTCCATTGCGAGAGGATGCAAAGCCTTCCAAGCAACGTCCTTATACTTACAATGAGAATTTTGCACGAAAGATAAAAGAAGAAATAGACAAGCTCTTAGAGGCAAAATTTATCTATGAGATTGAACACACTGAATGGGTCTCCCCTATTGTAGTGGTGCCCAAGAAAAATGGAAAACTTCGAGTATGTGTAAACCTCAAGAAGGTAAATGCAGCTACTGTACGTGATCATTACCCACTTCCAATTATGGATCATGTTCTGGAACGAGTTGCAGGGAAAAAGGCGTATAGTTTCTTGGATGGATTCTCCGGTTACAATCAAGTGTCAATTGATCCAAAGGATCAACACAAGACAGCCTTTGCTACTGAAGATGGCATCTTTGCCTATCGTGTTATGCCATTTGGTCTAACAAATGCACCAGCAACCTTTCAGCGGTTAATGAGTCATGTATTCAAGGAGTACCTTAGGCAATTTCTTGAGATCTTCATGGATGATTTATGTGTTCACTCACAAGAGCGTGATGATCATATAGAACACCTCAGACTTGTGTTTTAAAAGTGTCAACTTTATCGTATATGCTTGAATCTTGACAAGTGCAAATTCATGGTAAGACAAGGGAAAATCTTGGGCCATATTGTTTCTCGCAATGGGATTTCAACAGATATGGATAAAATTGATGTCATTGTCTCATTACCTCGGCCTATCAACCCTAAAGGGGTATAAACATTCATGGGACATTGTGGCTATTATCGTAGATTCATCTACATGTACGCCGTCCTAGCCAGACCATTATATGCTCTTCTTGTAAAGTTTAATTGGACTGATGAGTGTGAGGAATCCTTTAAAAAGTTGAAGCAAGCATTAGTGAACTGCACCCATCTTACGGGCACCAGATTGGAACCAAATCTTTCATGTCCATATTGATGCTTCAAACTTTGCAATTGGATGTATTTTGGCTCAATCGGGAGAACATAATAAGGATTTCCCAATCTCATATGCTAGTCGACAGTTGAACAATGATGAGAAGAATTACACCACAACAGAAAGAGAAGGATTGTCCATGACATATGCAGTGAAAAAGTTTCGGGCAAACAAATTCATATTTTTTGTGGACCATCAAGCATTGCTATATTTGGTGAATAAGCCTTGTGCAACTGGAAGGATTGTGAGGTGGTTTATCATCCTTCTTGAGTTTGATTTTGAAGTGGCAGTTCGAAAAGGAACAACTCATCTTAGGGCAGATCATTTGTCTCGAATCACCTCTGGCGAAGCTCCTATGGGTGTGGATGATGATATGTTAGATTCAACACTTTTCCTTGTAGAGACAGCTCCTAAATGGTCTGAACTCATCTTAGAAATTTTGACAAGTGGGCAGATACAACTAGTGGGTCCTAATGTGGACCTATGGCGACCATTCAAGTTAATCTCAGGGAGATTATATCGTCAGGGTAATGATGGAGTGTTGCGGCTTATACCTAACCCTGATCAATATGAGGAAATCTTGGAATGGGCACATGCGGGTATCGGTGGAATCCATGCATCAGCTACTACTTGTGTGTGACGTATATCTCAGGATGGGCAATGGTGGCCTACCATGCATGCGGATGCTGAAAAATTTGTTCGTAACTGTGCTTCATGTCAAATTCAACAGCCAAATCATAATGTCACATTATTCCACATTTCAACTACACCAAGTTGGAGTAAGTATATTGTGGACTATCTTCAGCATGGTCATACTGATCAAAAAATTCCTAAACATCGAAAGCGTGCTATTAAAGTTGAAGCGGCAAACTATATGCTGATAGAGGGCCAACTCTACAAGAGGGGCAAGGATGGCAACTTACGCATGTGTGTATGTGAAGCTGACTACTTGAAAATCTTGACTCATGCACATGCAGGTGTCGGGGGTGGACACTTTTCGGGCAATACACAGCTAAGTTGATTAGGTGGTCTGGGCTTTGGTGGCCAACCTTACAAATGGATGCCGAAGAATATGTGAATTGTTGTGACGATTGTCAAAGGACCAAACCTCCCATCACAAAAGATAATATGCCATTGCGGCCTATGTTAAGCACACGTGCTTTTGCAAAATGTGGTATTGATTTTGTCGGTCCCATTAAACCTCCAGCTCGTCACACGCATGCAGAATATATTATAGTCGCAACTGACTATTTGACCAAATGGGTAGAGGCAAAGGCTACAGTCAAAAATGATGCCAGAACCACAGCCAAGTTCTTGTATGAGTACGTGTTTACACGCTATGGCTTACCTATTGAAATCGTTAGTGATCAAGGTGTGCACTTTGTGAATGAGGTCATAGAGTTTTTGCTTCAAGAATTTATGGTAATTCACAAGCGTTCTGCACCCTATCATCCCCAGACCAATGGACAAGCTGAGAGTACTAACAAGATTCTCTGCACAGCACTCACAAAGATTGTTGAGGGACATAGGACTGATTGGGAGCAAAAGTTGCACTCAGTTCTTTGGGCATATAGGACAGCCTATAAAACATCTGTGGGCACAACCCCATTTGAGCTTGCTTTTGGGCTACATGCAATTCTTCCCATTGAATTTCTTGTACCTACTCTACGAGTAGCTAAACAATTGGACTGGACTGATCATGAGCTTTCACAACGCGTTGATGAATTGGAAAAGCTTGATGAGACCCGCTTATTGGCGGTAATGGGGATGTATGCCGAGAAGAGGAGACAAAAGCAATGGTATGATAGAGATGTAACAACTGGCTGATTCAAAAAAGGAAACCTTGTGCTCTTGTACACACTTAAGAAGCATAAACGAAAGCTCAAGAAACATGGTCTAGGACCGTTTGTGATTAATGAGCTTACTCCAAGTGGTGCAGTGCGTTTAGAGACACTAGATGGTAAGCAAATGCCTAATTTCATTAATGGAAGTCGTCTCAAGAAATACAATGAACCATTAACTGAAGCCATGCTTCAACAAATGCATGCTGCACAAACACGGAAAGAAGCACTTGACCTACTTAAACGTCAGGCTCAAGAAGAGGCTAAAGCTAGAGTTGCAAAAGCCAAGGAGCGTCGCAAGGCTTCGATGTTGGCCCTACAGTTGGCTATACTGATGAACCATATGTCGATCCTTTCAATATTCAAGTGTGCCTTCATCTTCATGAGACTACCTATTTTGTCTCTGCCTTAATTGACTCTGGTGCAGATTATAATGTTCTCTCGTTTGACACATGGATAGCCTTGGGACAACCAACACTTGTGCACATTCCTGTTGACTTACGAAGCTTCTCAGGTGAAGATAACCCTATAGAGGAAAAATGTGTCATTATGATGTCCATTCAGGATCACCAGATGTCAGTGCCCTTTTATGTGGCAAGTAAGTCCAAGGCAGTGGTAGAGGCTGTTCTCGGTCGATCATGGTTAAGTGCTACCAATTGTTCATTAGATTGGAAGAATAGACAATACAAGTTGCAAATTGATTCTGATTGCATCTTGGAATCTGCTACTCCACGAGCTTTATCATGTCAAAAGGGTGGTGTTTCTACCCTACACAACCCACTTTCAAAATCTGCTCTTGAAGCTCCAACACAAATGATGTGGATAATTGATGAGTACTCAAGTGCGGGCCATGGCTGGCATGTTCCAACTACTTTAGTCACTGCTCAAAGAAGGCCAGGCAAGAAGGAATTATCAATTTGGCTACCCAAAGATGCGTACAAACTGGTACCATCTAGCCTAGTTGTTGCTAAGCCTCCTAAAAAGCACATCTTTTCCAAGCCTAAACCTCAGATTGTTACTCGTTGGGTCCCCAAGCATGTTCTTAAAGCACAAGGCTATTATGAGGGTGCAACAACAATTTGGCTTCCTAAATGCCATGGTTTGCTAGGGGTAAAAGAGTGCATCAATAAGATTCCAAAAGCCACCCTTGGTTTTCCGTATTAGTGGGTGCAAAAGAAATCAGCACAACCTCTTCAAGATAGGATAGGTGGCTGTGATAGCACCTACAAATCTACTTGTATTGACCTTCCCAAAACATGTATTGAATCACCAGTTGTCCCAATTAGTCCTTGTTACACAATTCCACCATCAACTTGTGTACCTAAGATAAGTCCAACTTCAAATGAGTCTCCTTTGAGCATAGATTCTAGCACTTCAATGCCTAAATCCTCTTATCTTGCTCAAATTCCTCGACAATTGCTAAAATTACCACATCTTAAGAAGGACATACCCAAAACCAAAGATAAGGCATTAACACTACAATTGAAGCTCTTTGGTAGATTAATGTTTGAATAGTGTGGTTCCTTATGCCTTTAGAGGATTGTGTTCTTTTTGAGATGATCTTGTCTACAATGTTTTTGATTGGGATTTTAAGGATGGATATGAGTGTTTCTAAATTTCATTGTTCTACGTCCAGATAACTCCTGATGGATATTTGGCGAGATACATGTCCACCATGCATTGACCCTGATAGTACTCGACCTGATCATCGCAGGGGTTATAGTGCTCCTCCTTTTCAAACTCATTCTAGGTACTTCTATGCTCCCTTAGGTGAAAATTGTTGTGGGCATCACTTTGTCACGTTATTCTATCAACAGCATCACCTATTTCCACATTGTCAAGACTGTGCACGACTCGTATTAGAAGAAGCTTCACACATTTGTTGGATATGCCGCTCTTACTTTAGACGATATGGCACGGGCTTAATGAAAAAAATTGTGGGAATTACACCCCAATGCCATAATCTTCTTAATATGAGAATACCAGAGAGAGGACCAAATCAACGTAGGTTACCTGAGGAGGTTCAAGCACAACAATGGAGGGATACGTGCTTAAATGACTTGCAACCACCTATCTTGCAAGCCCTCCTTCCCCAAGCAACAACATGTCAATTTTGGATCAATATGAGTACCTATATTGCACAGTTCCAAAATCAAAATTGTCTGCTTAACCTTCCCATAGAACCAATGCCATATTTTAGCGAGGAAGCACTCCTTCCTCTACCACCTTCTCCAGAGGCCGATTTTTGTGAAGGGTTGTCTCTGCATCCTGAAGAAATTGATACCATCTTTCCAGCAGAAGTGGACACGGATGCACCACCAGCGCAAGGGTGAGCTCAGCGACTCCACAATAAGATCAACAAGCCAAGGCACTTTTCTCCCACTGGGTTTTTTCCCTCGGCTATATTCGGTGATTGGCACCAATAACAAATTTTATTCCTTTCTTTTCTTTTCTTGTTTGTTAATAAACATTTTGTAGAGATCTCAGCTAAATAAGAGCATCAAACACGCCCCAACAGTCCACCTACCGTGCACAAAAATTAGGAAGGGGAGAGACATGCAATGCCTACAAGAAGCAAAGAGAAGCAATCAGCATCAGCAATGAATCAATGCAAACACACAACATCAACAAGCACTACAACAGGTGTATTAAAATCATAATCTTTTGTTCTTTATGTGATTTTAACTTTTGGATACATTGTTTGCATGTTCACACACAGTTGGTTGGTTTAAGTTTTAGATTAGTTGTTAAAATGTGGTGAGTGATTTCTAGATTCTTAGAGGACTTAGTAGAAGATATTTCTATTTAAAGACAGTGTAGGATATATACCAATGGAGTAGACCAAGTTCTTATGCTCTCAAGGTATATTAGTTATCCCTAGTGGTAGCTACCTCTTAGATATGAGCTAGGTGCTATGATTAATAAAAAATTTACGAAAATATACCCTAAATAAATATATAAAGTGAATCGAGACATGACGTGTCTACAGCCATGTGGAATGCTTGGTAGGACCTGGGGTTGTCTTAGCACCTTGGGGCCGATGCCTTGGTTTCCATGGGGTGAACACTGATGTCTAAAAGCTTCAGAAAAAGACCTTCAAGGAATCTATCGCCTTGATAGATGTTGGTAGGACTCTGGGGTACATTATGGGCCCTCGAGATCGATGCCCTCATCTTCATGGGATACTCCTTATGTCGATGCCCTCATCTTCATGGGATACTCCTTATGTCATACTCCTTCATGGGATACTCCTTATGTCATAAAAGAAAGAAAAGGGTCTGTCGCCCTTGAGATACTTAGCGGCCTTTAGATTCTCTTGGCGGAGGTCTCTTGGCCATTGCTTGGGTCTCATTGGGATGGAACCTTAATCTTTATCATCCTCTACACACACATCAAAAAAGAAAAAGAAAAAAAGAAGAAGAAGAAAAAAAAGGTCAAATCACTATTGCTCATATTTAGGAGTAGGTTTGCCACTTAGGAATAACTTAGGAGTAGGTTTGCCACTTAGGAATAACTTAAATACTTGTAGGACATTGAGACTGTGGTCATAACCTGTGGTGTGCAAGCACACTTGCCTTTGCATAGCACTATCTACCACTTAGTCTCACTTTGACTAGTCTTCACTCACCTATTTTAGCACTCTTTAAAACTCTAATCAGCCTTTCACTTGTATGCTCACGTGTGAAATTGTCATTGCTGGTTTTTTTCTTTCCTTTTCTTTTCTTTTTTTCAATAAAAGGCTTTACTTGTATCCATTGTTTTTTGCAGCTCTTGCTTCTACCGCGCTCGAGGACGTGCGCAAAATAGGAAGGGGGGAGTGTTGCGTGTGAAGATCAATGCAAGGATGCAACAAAAAGATACTTAGGGCTCTTGTAAAGAGTTCCAAGTTGTAGATGAGTGTGGGAGTGGGCTTGACAATAATCCCACATGGGAACTTTTGGGAGTTTTAGAGTTTTTGTATAAAAAGTGGCTCATTTGAGAGTTTATGTACTCATTGGGCAAACTCATGTTTGAGCTCTCTTGAGACTAGCTCTCCCTCTTTTCCCATAGAGGTGCAAGCTCTTCTCTCTCCCCATCTACATTGTTGTAAGTTCTATTTTTTGTTAATTCAATGCAATGAGTTGATATTTGTCTTTCTCATGTCTATTCTCTAGTGTGCATGTTTCTTATTGATAGCTTCAAGGGTTGTGTGCATGCTAGGAAAATGAGTATTTGAGAATGAAGAACGCTTTGATCTTGTGTATGCAATAGCTAAGCTTTCTTCTTGTTTGGATGCATGGATGAGTGGAATGTGGAGTTGAGTGAGCAATAGCAAGATTGAGCTTGTGTGTGTGTGAAGTCTATGTCAATAGTAGTAGTATTCCTAGCATTCTCTCCATCAAATGGATAAGCTTTTGTGCACCGGTACGGGTTGAATCCCTAGCTCCGAAAGGGATGCAAATCCCATTGGATTGAGCTACATGTGGATCATATTACTCTTGCTACAAGTGAGAGAGTTTTCCGTCTCTCCAATGTATTTGTGTGGAATTGTTTTGACATGAAAGGAATTGATCCCAACTTCTATCAGCACAAGATCAATCTAAAGGAGGATGCCATTTCAATAAGGTAGAGTAGGTATAGGATGAGTCCTAACAATGCCAAGAAGGCCAAGGAAGAGATAGAAAAGCTATTAAGAGTGGGATTCATCTACCCAATAGGTGCAGAACAAAGGCTATCACCCATAGTCATTGTCTCCAAGAAGAATGGAAACTCAAAGTCTACATAGACTACATAAAGCTAAATAACTCCACAATATTAGATCCATTTCCTCTACCTTTCATAGACTCACTATTGATTGTTGTGGTAGTACATGAGATATACTCATTTCTGGATGGATTCAGTGGTTACAACCAAGTGCGCATGGATCCAAAAGATAAAGAGAAAACAACCTTTGTGATTGAATGGGGGGCTTTTGCTTCTAATGTGATGACCTTCAAACTAAAGAACTCTCCAACCACATTCCAAAAATAATGGTGCAAGAAATATTCTATGAATATTTGACCACCTTCATGAGGGTTTTTATGGATGACTTCTATGTGTTTGGGAGATAATAAGACCACATAAAGCACTTTATGATGTGTCTGGAAAAATGCAGAATAGCCAAACTAAGTCTCAACCCAGCTAAGTGTGTCTTTGTTGCAATCACAAGAAGATCCTTGTTGAGGAAACAGTGTCTACAGAAAGGACTAGCAGTGGACCCAGCAAAAGTCGATATCATACCAAAGCTACAACAATAACTACCTAGAATACCAAGGATTTAGCCAAATTCTTGGGATTAATTAAATGGCATAGCAGGTTCATGAGATTCCTAGAAAATGTAGCAATACCTTTGTATAGTCTAATTGTAAAGGATGTAAATTATGTCTGGTCAGGAGAATGTCAGGAAGTATTCCAGAATCTGAAACGAATGATGTCTTTAGCACCAATTCTCCAACAACTGAATTTTGAGCTAGTGTTCCATGTGTTCATGGATGCTTTCGCTTTACCATAGGAAGTGCTTTAATATAGGAATCACATGAAGGATAGTTCCGACCGGTGTACTATGCAAGTAGAAGAGTGTTAAAGTGAGAAAGGAATTTTTCCACTATGGAGAAGGAATCACTGGGAATGATTTACTCAATCAAAAAATTTAGGCATTATCTACTGGATAATGTTTTCGAATTTCATGTGGACTATAAGACACTCTTGTATCTGGTAAACAATCCAAACTTAGCCAAAAAGTTAGCCAGATGGATGATGTTGCTCTAGGAATTGAAGTTCACCATTAAGCACACCCCAGGAAATAAACATGTAGTGGTGGCAGATTTACTGTCTAGACTGGAATCAGGAGAAACTCGAGATGGGGTGGAGGATGATTTCCCAGATCCACACCTCTTCATCATAGATGGGGAGAGACCAAGTTGGTATAATGAGATGCTACAATTCCTTTCCAACTTTATTTTTCCAGATTTTATGTCAAGAGATCAAAGAAAAAATCTCTCTTTGGATCAAGTCATTCATGGTGGTGGCAAGACAATTATACAAGATAGGCATAGACTAGATTTTGAGAAGGTACGTTCCTAAACATGAACAACAAGCTGTGCTGGTAGAGGCACATCAAGGGATCAATGGAGGCCACTTTTCCATAGAAATCATGAGAAGGAAGGTGTTCCAAGTAGGACTGTGGTGGCCAATAGCATTGAAAGACACCCACACGTTTGTAAAGGAGTGTGACATGTGCCAAAGGCTAGGGCAGCCAAATGATTCAGACAAAATGCCTCACACCCCAGTACTACCAATCAAGCCATTCCAAAAATGGAGTCTAGACTTTGTAGGATTGCTCAAGCCAGTAGCTTAGAGAACGGGAAACAAGGACATACTGATAGCCACAGATTACTGCACAAAGTGGGTATAAGCAAAATCTTTGAAGATTGCAAGGCATCATCAGTGAAAAAGTTAACGTAAGAAACAATCATGACAAGATTCTGATACTCGATTAAAATAGTCAGCGAATCAAGGAAGCCACTTCCTCAATGAAGTGATCAAGAGGCTGACAAATAAACACATGATTATGCACAAGAAATTAACAGTTTACTACCCACACGCTAATGGAAAGGTAGAATCCCCGAACAGAATTCTAAAAGAAATTCTGGTCAAGACAGTCAATGAAAATAAGACAAATTGGGACACAAAACTGCATTCTACATTATGGGCATCCAGGGAGGACAACTTACAAGAATGCGACATGACTTATGCCATTTAGCATGGTGTATATGCTAGAAGCAGTAGTGCCCATGGAATTCCTCACACAAAGCCTCAGAATAGTTGTGGCATAAAGATTATCTCTGAAAGAATCGAAAGTTTACATAATTAGGCAACTCCTTAGATTAGATGACAAAAGACTGTGTAGTGCATGGACAGCTTGAGATTGTGCAGAAAAGATGGAAGCTTCAAGTGGACAAGAACACCAAATTCAAAACATTCAAGGAAGGAGGTGCAATCATGTTATTCTCCTCAAGAATGGGACCTCACCTAGGATAGCTGAAGATGAGATGGACAAGCCCATTTAGAATCATCTGCAAGAAAATGGGAACAAGAACCTTTGAGCTGGCAAGCCTGGATGGAGAAAGGTTAAAGAAACTAGTGAGTGACAGATATAGGTTGAATCCTTGTCATGGAAGGATGCCAGAACGGGAAGGGACACAAGCAAGAAAAGCACGTCAAGTACTAGAACCTTTGAGGTGGCAAGCCTGGATGGAGAAAGGTTAAAGAAACTAGTGACAGATATAGGTTGAATCCTTGTCATGGAAGGATGCCAGAACGGGAAGGGACACAAGCAAGAAAAGCACGTCAAGTACTGGAAATCATCCAAGGAGCAGAATCTGAATCCAGTCAAGAAGATCAGGAATTGGGATCAGGGAAGAATTCTAGAAAAAGCATAAAGGGAGAAGCACATGATCCTAAATTAGAAACTGTCGATGTGTAAATGTAGTTTTGGCATGCATAGAAAGAGAAGAGCCAATTGTTGATTGCATGGAGGTGGTGGGAAAATCGATGGTGGTGCCCCATAAAAGAGTGCATGGATGGAAGAGGAAAGGTGTCACATCAATTTTGCCCCACCACTCCCTGATCATAAATAACCTCATGATCTGTGGTGGATAGGCACTGAGAAACATTATATGAAAAGAATTGTGGAAAATCATGAAAACAGCAGGCAATTATAGTCATACCAAGGCCATGACAATAGCTCGGAGGCACTACAGTTTCTCACTCAAAAACCCATCTTGCTTGATTTGTGTTTCTCTATTGTGCAAAAGGTATGTTCCATATTCTCCCTTCACTAAGCTTTGTTGTTCTACTTGCCTCCTCTTTGCTAAACTTTACAATGATCCCTGCCTTCTCTCACCCTCCTCTAGCTATCTATTGCTTGGCAGGATGGTGGAGTTTGAGTACCTGTCATTCACCATGTACAAAGAAGCGAACTTGTAAGCATGTAGAATGGTTGGAGAAGATGGGCTTGAAGGAGTTTGCAATACTACCCTCGGAGGAGCTCCAACACAATTTCAAGGTAGGAGAATAGCTAGAGCAACTCTAGTGTTCCAATGTCATCACACTACCCTCAAGAGAGAATAAGGCATTCACTCCCTTGTACATGTCTGAGGTGTTTTGCTTGTTGGCACAAGGCGAAGCTAAAATCAAGCCTACACAAGATGATGATCTCATCGTAGAATTTGGTCTGCTAGAAAGAAAAGCCAAAGAGTATAAAATAACCAGAACTGCTAATAAGGATAGGCAAAAGCAGATGAGGTTTGTGGTGGTGGAGACGATAAACCTCACTCACAAACCCTACTGTATGTCCAAGAAATTATTTGGCATGGTGAAAGCTACAGAAGCAGGCACACGGGTGGCATGGGTAGAGGTGCTCTACCACAACCTCAAGGAGTAGATCGAAAAGCTCACCAGGCCAAACATAAAAACCAAAATTGGGCCATACCTCGATGCTATTTTCAAAGGTAAAGTTCAACCAAGAGCAAAGAAGAAAAAGGAGGAAGGCACAAAGGACAACTATTAGAAATACACCAAAATGTCATGTGACATTAGAGATACGGGCATCCGGTCATTAGGTTTATAGCCAACTTGGTGTGAATACTCTAGGTGTGAACAACCTCTTAGTTAGAGTCAAAAGATAGGGTTTAATGTCTATAAAAGGGCATTGTACATGGTTGTTCATTCATATCTCACTCTCAATCATTCATAATATAATCACCTTATATTGTGCCTAACTTACTCTCTCTCTCTCTCTCTCTCTCTCCATTCATAATACAATCACCTTTTATTGTACTTGATAGTTCATTCATAATACAATCAATCACCTTGTGTTGTGCCTATCTCTCTTTATCTCTCTCTCATAATACAATCACCTTGTGTTATGCCCATCTCTCTTTCTCTTGTGTTGTGCCCATCTCTCTTTCTCTCTTCTAAGTGATTTACAACATTCCTCCACCTTAATCGCTTTCATGTACTGTCCATTATCATCCTCAACCATGCTTAGCGAAGAGAGAGAGAGAGAGAGAGAGGGGAGCAACATAACGCGGCCAGCTTCTTCTACATAGGGCCTCCAACTGGCCACCTGCTGTGTGTGTTGTTCTTAAGCAATTGTCGCCCCCAGCAGTAGCTCCTACGTTAGACAGTGGCCTTACATCTGGCTGTCTGCCACCTGCGTTAGACGACAGCCTCCACTTAGTTTCGCCAACGACCTTGATGCTGCCAAGAGGACTCCCGTCGGTAGAAGAAGAAAGAAAGCACAACAACAATTTCATGGCTTTACTAAACAAGCCATGAAACTTCTACGAACCCACGAGCGTTTTTTTTCCTTTCATGAGTTCTTTTTCATGAAACGCACAAAAAGAAACAAGGAGCAGCAGCCCAGTGTTGAGGATCTCTAAGCTCAAGGTCATCAATGCTGCTAATTTACTCCTCCGCCACAAGCACATCGTAAGTCTCTGCCGGCTGGGTTCTCCCCTGCAGCCAGTGCGCCGCTCTGTGCCGCCTTCTCACGGCTGTTTTGTTGCCTACCACTGCGTTTTTTTGAGTCTTGAGTGCCACATCGTCAACAATAAGCAGCGTTTTCATGGCTTTCCTAAACAGCCATGTTTTTCCCTCAGAAGATGCGGTCGATTGGCTCCTTTCTTCACTGCAATCCTTGCTTATTAAGCATCAGGCCTTTCAATGAAAGTTGAAGAATGGTGGCAGCAGCATAGAGCTTCCATGGAGTCAAAGATCGAGAAGTACAAGGTCATGGAGCATTTCAGCAGAGGCACGTTTGGCAATGCCATCCTCGTGACACACAGTGTTGAAGACAATCCGTTTGGCCCGACAAACAGACCATTGCTCTGCACACCAAGAGATGAACCTAATTTCCAAAGTGCATCATCCTTATATAGTGGAAAACACAAGGAATCTTGGGTGAAGAAGGGTTGTTACGTTTGCATAGTCACTGGATTTTGTGAAGGCTATGACTTAGCTGAGGCTATTTGGAAAGCTAATGGAGTATTGCTTTTAGAAGAGAAGATATGTAGGTGTGGTTTGTGGAGTCATTATTGGCATTGGAGTACTTGCACACCAAACACATCATGCATCGAGATCTTAAGTTCTCATTAACATGGTCAAAACTTTCTTTGGGAACTTTATGGGCATCACTTACATCAACATCATGTGAGTCACCATTGATATCTTTATCACCATGGGCTTCATTGAACACATACCTCAGAAGCCATGCTTGGACCTCAGGTCTCATTAGAATGGAAACGACACCGTAAAAGGGCCTTCATCAGCATCGAGGGAGAGTTCTTCCCAATCTTTTAATCTTTTTTCTATTTTATGTTGAGTTAAGGGTTCTCTCCCGGGTAGTCCTCCCCAAAATCTAAATCCTTTGGACTTTTTGGATTTGTTATATAGCCTTGGGTTTGTTATATAGCCTTGGGCTTGTTATATAGCCTTGATGTTATAAAAGGCATAGGTGGCTTCCTAAACCACCTGTGTTCTCCCTCTATCTTAAGTGAAATGTAATCATAACTAGATGTCTAGCATGTAAACCTAGTTGGAGTAAGACCTACAGGCACCAACATGGTCATCATAACCAACATTGTAAACAGTAACTAGAGCTAGCATTGACATCATAGTAGCCATGGATATTTTGTTAAGGGAGGGTGTTACAAAATATCATGTGACATTGAGGATACGGGCATCCGGTCATTAGGTTTATAACCAACTTGGTGTGAACACTCTAGGTGTGAACAACCTCTTAGTTAGAGTCAAAAGCTCGGGGGGTTCACGTAAAAATACATAAGTATAACACGTGAGTTCAAATGAAGGGTATTTTTAATTCAAAATCTTAAGGTATATTTACATAAATACATTTACAGAAGGAAATTTTTTAATCGATTTAAAAACCCGTGAGTCCATAAAGAAAAAGAGGTCCTTTTATTTATGAAAAGTTCAAAGGTAAGGAATTTTTTAAATACCCCTTGAATGCACGCGATACATAAGGTTTTTTAGTAGTGCACCCCTTAAGGTCAAAAGATAGGGTTTCATGCCTATAAAAGGGTATTGTACTTGCTGGTTCATTCATATCTCATTCTCAATCATTCATAATACAACCACCTTGTGTTGTGCCCAACTTACTCTCTTTCTCTCTCTCAAAGCTAGGGCAGAGGTGGGCCATGCGGTAGGCCACAAAGCCGCCATAGCTGTGGCAGCCCACGAAGGCCTCCGTCACGAAGAGCAAGTCCGGCAGGTAGAGAAAGAAGTGCTCTGAGAAGCACGCTACTTGGCGTACCCATGCGATGCGGAAGGGGCTGAGGCGGCGCGCCATCGAGTTGGAGAACGGCTCCACCATCTTCTGTTGGACTCCGAAAGACGTAAAAGAAAGCATGCGCCGGCCAGCTTTGTTGCTTCTTCATGGGTTTGTTGGCTGAGGCTCTGATACGTTGATCTGATCATCTTTGTGGGGTGACCACAGAGAGCAACGCGTAGAAGAGGGCTGAGCTGCTGGATGGGTGTTACACGTACTCGTCCAAGCTTTTTGCAAAACGAACCGCTTTTTTTTTATAGTTTTGATTCTTAGGTAGTTTAATTTTTGATTCTTGACTCAAGCTGAGCTTTTACATAACATAATAACATGAGTACATCTTGGTATTTTCACCATGCGTGTTCATCTTCATGCTTCCTTAGTTCTATTCTTTTAGTTTCCATGCCCTCAGGGCCGGGTCCTACTTGGGACCCCTTCCTTTAATTGTTTTCTTTGCAAGATTCCACCCCCTTCTTTATGGGGTATGTTCCACTCAACTTGCCACCTCAATGATTAGCCACAACTACAGGCCCTTTTGTTCGTATAGGTTGTGTGTATTTTTCAATCATTATTGTGCTACCCAAATCCTAGTTCACTAGGAAACTTAAAAGTTGCTCGCATGCATATTGGGAATCGCCAATGGAAATGCTTGAAAATGATTTCAAAGTGAGTGCTCACCATGTAGATACATTGTCAAATTTACCATGTAGATACATTGTCACATTTTATATAGTTATGTAACACTGCACAATCCTAAGACTATCCTCCACTTTCAACACTGAAAGTTCTCCTCTAAATGAGGGAATGGCACATTCCTCTATGATTATAATTTTAAGGGTAGACTTATGTCACCTCTATAATCATAATTTTAGGGGAGATACTTATGCCACCTCCCTGTAGTAACTTTTGTATTATTGTTTTTTTCACTCACACACATGCATAAAACAAGCCTTTATTGTAGTCAAAATAATCAGCTTCATCCATAATTGATGTTGGGTAATGTGTTGATGTGCATGGATTTTTTGAGAGACTATCTATATAATGATCTAAGCAAAAAATTGTAACCATGACTCAATAAAGGCTTAATATTTTCTTATCATCACTGGCCTCAGGAGGTTCACTTAGAAATATATAAGTCTACTACATGCGATCATTAGAAGGGGTTTCTTAAACCAAGATTTTGACGAAAATTTATAGAAATCTACTTACATAAGGGGGTTTTAAATGGCATTTTGAAAAAAAACTTGTAAGTTTATAAAAAAGGGATCATTTTATTAAGTCAAGATTCATCGAAAATGATATTTTTTAATAACCATTGAATGCATGTTATATGTAGGTGTTCCTAAAAGTACAAGCGCCGAGTCACTGGGCTGGGCTAGGTCCCATTCTTGAGGAGAATAACATGATTGCATCTCCTTCCTTGAATATTTTGAATTTGGTGTTCTTGTCCACTTGAAGCTTCCATCTTTTCTGCACAATCTCAAGCTGTCCATGCACTACACAGTCTTTTGTCATCTAATCTAAGGAGTTGCCTAATTATGTAAACTTTCGATTCTTTCGGAGATAATCTTTATGCCACAACTATTCTGAGGCTTTGTGTGAGGAATTCTGTGGTGGGCACTACTGCTTCTAGCATATACACCATGCTAAATGGCATAAGTCATGTCGCATTCTTGTAAGCTGTCCTCCCTGGATGCCCATAATGTAGAATGCAGTTTTGTGTCCCAATTTGTCTTATTTTCATTGACTGTCTTGAGCAGAATTTCTTTTAGAATTCTGTTCGGGGATTCTACCTATCCATTAGCATGTGGGTAGTAAACTGTTAATTTCTTGTGCATAATCATGTGTTTCTTTGTCAGCCTCTTGATCACTTTATTGAGGAAGTGGCTTCCTTGATTCGCTGACTATTTTAATCGAGTATCCGAATCTTGTCATGATTGTTTCTTACGTAAACTTTTTCACTAATGATGCCTTGCAATCTTCAAAGATTTTGGTTATACCCACTTTGTGCAGTAATCTGTGGCTATCAGTATGTCCTTGTTTCCCATTCTCTAAGCTACTGGCTTGAGCAGTCCTACAAAGTCTAGACTCCATTTTTGGAATGGCTTGATTGGTAGTATTGGGGTGTGAGGCATTTTGTCTGAATCATTTGGCTGCCCTAGCCTTTGGCACATGTCACACTCCTTTACAAACGTGTGGGCGTCTTTCAATGCTATTGGCCACCACAGTCCTACTTGGAACACCTTCCTTCTCATGGTTTCTATGGAAAAGTGGCCTCCATTGATCCCTTGATGTGCCTCTACCAGCACAGCTTGTTGTTCATGTTTAGGAACGTACCTTCTCAAAATCTAGTCTATGCCTATCTTGTATAATTGTCTTGCCACCACGATGAATGACTTGATCCAGAGAGTGAGATTTTTTCTTTGATCTCTTGACATAAAATCTGGAAAAATAAAGTTGGAAAGGAATTGTAGCATCTCATTATACCAACTTGGTCTCTCCCCATCTATGATGAAGAGGTGTGGATCTGGGAAATCATCCTCCACCCCATCTCGAGTTTCTCCTGATTCCAGTCTAGACAGTAAATCTGCCACCACTACATGTTTATTTCCTGGGGTGTACTTAATGGTGAACTTCAATTCCTAGAGCAACATCATCCATCTGGCTAACTTTCTGGCTAAGTTTGGATTGTTTACCAGATACAAGAGTGTCTTATAGTCCACATGAAATTCGAAAACATTATCCAGTAGATAATGCCTAAATATTTTGATTGAGTAAATCATTCCCAGTGATTCCTTCTCCATAGTGGAAAGATTCCTCTCTCACTTTAACACTCTTCTACTTGCATAGTACACCGGTCGGAACTATCCTTCATGTGATTCCTATATTAAAGCACTTCCTATGGTAAAGCAAAAGCTCGAGAGCAAAAGCATCCATGAACACATGGAACACTAGCTCAAAATTTGGTTGTTGGAGAATTGGTGCTAAAGACATCATTCGTTTCAAATTCTGGAATACTTCCTGACATTCTCCTGACCAGACATAATTTACATCCTTTACAATTAGACTATACAAAGGTATTGCTACATTTTCTAGGAATCTCATGAACTTGCTATGCCATTTAATTAATCCCAAGAATTTGGCTAAATCCTTGGTATTCTAGGTAGTTATTGTTGTAGCTTTGGTATGATATCGACTTTTGCTGGGTCCACTGCTAGTCCTTTCTGTAGACATTGTTTCCTTAACAAGGATCTTCTTGTGATTGCAACAAAGACACACTTAGCTGGGTTGAGACTTAGTTTGGCTATTCTGTATTTTTCCAGACACATCATAAAGTGCTTTATGTGGTCTTATTATCTCCCAAACACATAGAAGTCATCCATAAAAACCCTCATGAAGGTGGTCAAATATTCATAGAATATTTCTTGCACCATTATTTTTGGAATGTGGTTGGAGAGTTCTTTAGTTTGAAGGTCATCACATTAGAAGCAAAAGCCCCCCATTCAATCACAAAGGTTGTTTTCTCTTTATCTTTTGGAGCCATGCGCACTTGGTTGTAACCACTGAATCCATCCAGAAATGAGTATATCTCATGTACTACCACAACAATCAATAGTGAGTCTATGAAAGGTAGAGGAAATGGATCTGATATTGTGGAGTTATTTAGCTTTATGTAGTCTATGTAGACTTTGAGACTCCTAAGCAACGGTCTTCCTAGCAACTTGGGATACGCACCCGCCCGACAATCTCAGCCATCTTCAGGACTATGAATATGGTAGTGAACATACTGCATCCTACCACTTCAATTTTCTCTCTATTGATTCGAACTAGCCGAACCCTTCTTTAATTAGCCATCTTGATCTGGAACAAAGCAGGTTACATTTTTATAATTCTTAGCTTCTTTGCCAAGCTATTTGATATTATATTAACTCCCGATCCTCTATCCAGGATGACTTATGATATTGTTTTTCCTCTTGAAGAGCGGTTCTCTCTACCATGCAATATAGTGCTCATAGAGTACTACCAACGATCAACAAATGTGTAAAGAAACACAATGTCAATCCGAGGACTCGACCCGATTAGTGCATGAAGGCTTATCCCTTGCGGGAGAGCTCACATTCACGAACCACCACTTGATGATTCAACCATTCAACACCTCAATCAATCTCTCAATCCCTTAAACCCACTACACTAATCAAGAGAACAAGCAATGCATGGCAATCTCTTAATCCCATTCAAACATTGATTAAATCTTAGCTTTCCCTAATGCCAACAAACCCATAAGCGTGCATCTACTAACCCACAAGCTTAAGCAAGCATAGAATGTAACATTCACAATCCATGAATAACTCATTGTTGCCAATGAAGTGGGCTAGAGCTTGTATCAATGGAGACTACACACACACACACTATAAGCATGCATACACAAGAGAAAGAAAGAAGCATTCAACTAACCATAGATTAATCTACTTCAATGATGCTAAAACATATTAAGAGAAAGAAGTGGAGCTATACTCATTGGAGCTTGATGCTCATTAGAGTACAATAGAGAGAGTTAGAGAGTTGCCATAGCTTGAGAGCTCAAGAGCTTCACTCAATAGCTTATGAGAATGGCCAAAAACGTCCTCTTTCTTTAGCTAACATCTCTTTTATAGAGATGTCACTAACCCTAACCCTAAGCCTCTTTCACACATGGGCGGACAATCCCATAAGTGAGCCTTTCTTAATACACTTAGAACTCTCATTTAGAACCCACATTGGCCTAAAACAATTTACATTGCACTTCGGCACAAAAATATGAAAAAATTATGTGCGTCTTTATGTTCCCATGGCTATAATCCTGCTCTCTCTCATTAATTGCTTCCGGCCTCCTTCCATCATCCATGTTCCCGTGAGTGTTCCTGTGGAACATTACCCCCTTCCTAAATCGCGCACGTCCTCGGGAGCGGTAGAAACAAAAGCTGCAAAAAACAATGGAAGACAAGTAAAGCCTTTTATTGAAAAAAAACCAGCAATGACAATCTCACACGTGAGCATGCAAGTGAAAGGCCGATTAGAGTTTTAAAGAGTGCTAAAAAAAGCGAGTAAAGACTAGTCAAAGTGAGACTAAGTGGTAGATAGTGCTATGCAAAGGCAAGTGTGCTTGTACACACTGCAGGTTATGACCACAGTCTCAATGTCCTACAAGTGTTTAAGTTATTCCTAAGTGGCAACCCTACTTCTAAATATAAATGGTGGTTGGACCTTTCTTTCTTTCTTTCTTTCGTTCTTTGTTTTTTTTTTTTTGGTAAAGAGCAGAAGATTAAAGAGAATTATTACTTTTAGCTTGATAAAGAGGAAGCTTCCATCCCAATGAGACCCAAGCAATGGCCAAGAGACCTCCACCAAGAGAATCTAAAGGCCGCTAAGTATCTCAAGGGTGATAGACCCTTTTCTTTCTTTTTGACATAAGGAGTACCCCATGAAGATGAGGGCATCGGTCTCGAGGGCCCATAATGTACCCAAGAGTCCTACCAGCATCTATCAAGGTGATAGAGTCCTTGTAGGTCTTCTTCCTAATCTTTTAGACGTCAGTGTTCACCCCATGAAAACCAAGGCATCAGCCCCAAGGTGCTAAAACAACCCAAGGTCCTACCAAGCATTCCACATGGCCGTAGACATGTCATGTCTCAAGTCACTTCTATATATTTTTTAGGGCATGTGTTTCGTAAATTTTTGTTTATCGTAGCACCTAGCCCATACCTAAGAGGTAGCTTCACTAGGGATAACTAATATACTTCTAGAGCATAAGAACTTGGCATACTCCGTTGGTATATGTCTTACACTGTCTTCAAATAGAAATACCTTCTACTAAGTCCTCTAAGAATCTAGAAATCACTCACCACATAGTAACAACTAATTTAAAACTTAAACCAGCCAACTGTGTGTGAACATGCAAACAATATATGCAAAAGTGAAAAGCACATAAAGAACAAAAGATTATGATTTGAATACATCTGTTGTAGTGCTCGTTAATGTTGTGCGTTTATCTTGATGCATTGCTGATGTGCAGATTGCTTCTAACTGAGATCTCTGCAAAATGTCTTTTATTAACAAACAAGAAAAGAAAAGAATAAAATTTGTTATTGGTGCCAATCACCGAATATAGCCGAGGGGAAAAACCCAGTGGGAGAAAAGTGCCCTGGCTTGTTGATCTTATTGTGGAGTTGATGAGCTTATCCTTGCACTGGCGATGGATCCGTGTCCACTTCTACTGGAAAGATTGTATCAATCACTTCAGGATGCAAGGACAACCCTGTACAAAAGCCGGCCCCTGGAGAAGGTGGTAGAGGAAGGAGTGCTTCCTCGCTAAAATATGGCATTGGTTCTATGGGAAGGTCAAGCAGACAACGCCGATTTTGGAATTGCTTAATATAGGTGCTCATAGTGATCCAAAATTGACATGTTGAGGCTGGGGGAAGAAGGGCTTGCAAGATAGGTGGTTGCAAGTCATTTATGCATGTATCCCTCCATTGTTGTGCTTGAACCTCCTCAGGTAATCTACGTTGATTTGGTCCTCGGTTTGGTACTCTCACATCAAGAAGGTTATGGCGTTGGGGTGTAATTCCCACAATTTGTTTCATTAAGCTCGTGCCATATCGTCGAAAGTAAGAGCAGCATAGTCAACAAATGTGTGAAACTTCCCCTAATACGAGTCATGCACACTCTTGACAATGTGGAAATGGATGATGCTGTTGATAGAATAAAGTGACAAAGTGATGCCCACAGCAAATTTCACCTAAGGGAGCATAAAAGTACCTAGAATGAGTTTGAAAAGGAGAAGCACTATAACCCCTGCGATGTTCAGGTTGAGTACTATCAGGGTCAATGCATGGTGGACATGTATCTCGCCAAGTATCCATCAGGAGGTATCTGGGCATAGAACAATGAAATTTAGAAACTTCAAACTTTATACACTCATATCCATCATTACAATCCCTATCAAAAACAATGTAGATAAGATCATCTCAAAAAGAACACAATCCTTTGGTTTTGGGTATGTCCTTCTCTTAAGAGGTGGGAAGGATAGCAATTGTCGAGGAATTTGAGCAAGATAAGAGGATTTAGGCAGTGAAGTGCTAGAATCTATGCTCAAAGGAGACTCATGTAAAGTTGGATTTGTCTTAGGTACACAAGTTGATGGTGGAAGTGTGTAACAAGGAGAAGTTGGGACAACTGGTGATTCAATACATGTTTGGGGAAGGTCAACACAAGTAGATTTGTAGGTTCTATTACAACCACCTATCCTATCTTGAAGAGGTTGTGTTGATTTCCTTTGCACCCACTGATATGAAAAACCAAGAGTGGCTTGTGGAATCTTATTGATACACTCTTCTGGCTCTAGCAAACCATAGCATTTGGGAAGCCAAAGTGCTGTTGCACCCTCATAATAGCCTTGTGCTTTAAGAACATGCTTTGGGACCTAATGAGTAACAATCTGAGGTTTAGGCTTGGAAAACATATGCTTTTTAGGAGGTTTAGCAACTAGGCTAGATTGTACAAGTTTGTACGCATCTTTGGGTAGCCAAATTGGCAATTCCTTCTTGCCTGGCCTTCTTTGAGCAGTGACTAGAGTAGTTGGAACATGCCAGCCATGGCCCTCATTTGAGGACTCATCGATTATCCACATCATTTGTCTTGGAGCTTGAAGAGAAGATGTTGAAATTGGGTTGTTGTGTAAGGTAGAACTACCAGACTTTTGACATGATAAAACTCGTGGAGCAGCAGATCCCAAGATGCAATCAGAATCAATTTGCAATTTGTATTGTCTATTCTTCCAATCTAATGAACAATTGGTAGCACTTAACCATGATCGACCAAGAACAACCTCTACCACTGCCTTGGACTTACTAGCCACATAAAAGGGAACTGACATCTGGTGATCCTGAATGGACATCATAATGACACATTTTCTCTCTATAGGGTTATCTTCACCTGAGAAGCTTCGTAAGTCAATAGCAATGTGCACAAGTGTTGGTTGTCCCAAGGCTACCCATGTGTCAAATGAGAGAACATTATAATCTGCACCAGAGTCAATTAAGGCAAAGACAAAGTAGGTAGTCTCATGAAGATGAAGACACATGTGAATATTGAAAGGATCGACATATTGTTCATCAGTAGCCAACCGTAAGGTCAACACAAAAGCCTTGTGACGCTCCTTGGCTTTTGCAACTCTATCTTTAGCTTCTTCTTGAGCCTGACGTTTAAGTAGGTCATGTGCTTCTTTCTGTGTGTGGGCAGCATGCATTTGTTGAAGCATGGCTTCAATTAATGGTTCATTGTATTTCTTGAGACGACTTCCATTAATGAAGTTAGGCATTTGCTCACCTTCTAGTGTCTCTAAACGCACTGCATCACTAGGAGTAAGCTTATTAATCACAAACAGTCCTAGGCCATGTTTCTTGAGCTTTCGCTTATGCTTTTTAAGTGTGTACAAGAGCACAAGGTCCCCTTTTTTGAATCAGCCAGTTGTTACATTTCGATCATACCATTGCTTTTGGCTCCTCTTCTCGGCATACATTCCCATTACCGCCAATAAGCGAGTCTCATCAAGCTTTTCCAATTCATCAATGCGTTGAGAAAGCTCATGACCAGTCCAGTCCAATTGTTTAGCAACTTGTAGAGTAGGTACAAGAAATTTAATGGGAAGAATTGCATCTAGCCCAAAAGCAAGCTCAAATGGGATTGTGCCCATAGATGTTTTATAGACTGTTCTATATGCCCAAAGAACTGAGTGCAACTTTTGCTCCCAATCAGTCCTATGTCCCTCAACAATCTTTGTGAGTGCTGTGCAGAGAATCTTATTAGTACTCTCAGCTTGACCATTGGTCTGGGGATGATAGGGTGCAGAACGCTTGTGAATTACCATAAATTCTTCAAGTAAAAACTCTATGACCTCATTCACAAAGTGCACACCTTGATCACTAACGATTTCAATAGGTAAGCCATAGCGTGTAAATACGTACTCATATAAGAACTTGGCTATGGTTCTGGCATCATTTTTTATTGTAGCCTTTGCCTCTACCCATTTGGTCAAATAGTCAGTTGCAACTATAATATATTCGGCATGCGTGTGACGAGCTAGAGGTTTAATAGGACCGACAAAATCAATACCCCATTTGGCAAAAGCACGTATGCTTAACATAGGCCAAAATGGTATATTGTCCTTTGTGATGGGAGGTTTGGCCCTTTGACAATCGTCACAACGTTTTACATATTCTTCGGCATCCATTTGTAAGGTTGGCCACCAAAGCCCAGACCACCTAATCAACTTAGTTGTGGTATTGCCCAAAAAGTGTCCACTCCCAACACCTGCATGTGCATGAGTCAGGATTTTCAAGTAGTCAGCTTCACATACACACATGCGCAAGTTGCCATCCTTGCCTCTCTTGTAGAGTTGGCCCTCTATCAGCATATATTTGGCTGCTTCAACTTCAATAGCACGCTTTCGATATTTAGGAATGGTTCGATCACTATGACCATGCCGAAGATAGTCCGCAATATACTTACTCCAACTTGGTGTAGTTGAAATTTGGAATAATGTGACATTATGAATTGGTTGTTGAATTTGACATGAAGCACAATTACGAACAAATTTTTCAGCATCCGCATGCATGGTAGGCCACCATGGCCCATCCTGAGTGCATGGTAGGCCACCATGGCCCATCCTGAGTTATACGTCGCACACAAGTAGTAGCTGTGATGCATGGATTCCACCAATACCCTCATGTGCCCATTCCAAGATCTCCTCATGTTGGTCAGGGTTAGGTATAAGCCGCAACACTCCATCATTACCTTGACGATATAATCTCCCTGAGATTAACTTGAATGGTCACCACAGGTCCACATTAGGACCTGCTAGTTGTATCTGCCCACTTGTCAAAATTTCTAAGATGGGTTCTGACCATTTAGGAGCTGTCTACAAGGAAAAGTGTTGAATCTAACATATCATCATCCACACCCCACAGGAGCTTCTCGAGAGGTGATTCGAGACAAGTGATCTGCCCTAAGATGAGTTGTTCCTTTTCGGACTGCCACTTCAAAATCAAACTCAAGAAGGATGACAAACCACCTCACAATCCTTCCAGTTGCACAAGGCTTATTCACCAAATATAGCAGTGCTTGATGGTCCACAAAAAATATAAATTTGTTTGCTGGCAAAACTTTTTCACTGCATATATCATGGACAAACCTTCTCTTTCTGTTGTGGTATAATTCTTCTCAGCATTGTTCAACTGTCGACTAGCATATGAGATTGGGAAATCCTTGTTATGTTCTCCCGATTGAGCCAAAATACATCCAATTGCAAAGTTTGAAGCATCAATATGGACATGAAAGATTTGGTTCCAATCTGGTGCCCATAAGATGGGTGCAGACACTAATGCTTGCTTCAACTTTTCAAAGGATTCCTCACACTCGTCAGTCCAATTAAACTTTACAAGAAGAGCATATAATGGTCTGGCTAGGACAGCGTACATGTAGATGAATCGACGATAATAGCCACAATGTCCCATGAGTATTTGTACCCCTTTAGGGTTGTGGAGAGACGGAAAACTCTCTCTCTTGTAGCAAGAGGAGTACGATCCACACTAAGCTCAATCCAATGGGATTTGCATCCCTTTCGGAGCTAGGGATTCGACCCGTACCGGTGCACAAGAGCTTATCCACAAATGGAGAGAATGCTCATGGCTACCATCACTTGACACTAGACTAAGCATACACACAAGCTCAACTTGTCCTCATTCCTACACACCCATTCATTCACAAATACAAGCAAGAGGAATACAATCACTATGCACTCAAGCAAAGAGAAAGACCTCACTCCACTCCTATCTTCCTACAAGCATGCATACATTCAAGCATCAAGCTTCCATGAAAGCTTCAAATCAATCCATGTACTCAAAAATGAAATACTAAAAGCATGCATAAGAGTAAAATGATTAGAGAAGAGGATGAGAAAGACTCATGACATTGCTAATGATTCAATGAAGAGATTTACCTCATACAATAATGTAGATGGGGTGAGAGAAGAGTCTTCACCTCTATGGAGAAGAGGGAGAGTAGGTCTCTCAAAGGAGCTCTTGCATGAACTAAGCCCAAAAGTGTGTCTAAGCTCTCAAATGAGCCACCTTTTATACAAAAATTCTAGGACTCCCATAAGTCCCCATGTGGGATTATTATCAAACCCTCTCCCACATTCATCTACAAAGTGGAACTCTTTACAAGAGCCCTAAGTATCTTTTTTTGTTGCATCCTCGGCATCCTTGTATTGATCTTCATTTGCAAGCAACACTCCCCCCTTCCTATTTTGCGCACGTCCTCGAGCGCGGTAGTAGCAAGAGCTGCAACAAAAAAACAATTGATACAAGTAAAGTCCTTTATTGATAAAAAGAAAAGAAAATCAAAATCAGCAATAATAATTACACACGTGAGCATACAAGTGCAAGGCTGATTAAAGTTTTAATGAGTACTAAAAGAGGTGAGTAAAAACTAGTCAAAGTGAGACTTAGGTAGTAGATAATGCTATGCAAAGGCAAGTGTCTTTGTACACCTCCGGTTATGACCGCAGTCTCAATGTCCTATCAGTATGTAAGTTACTCCTAAGTGGCAACCCTACTCCTAAGTATGAGCAAAGGTGATTGGAGCTCTCTCTTGTTGTTTTTTTTTTTTTTTTTTTTGATATGTGTGTAGAAGGTGATAAAGATTAAGGTTCTATCCCCATGAGACCCAAGCAATGGCCAAGAGACCTCCGCCAAGAGAATCTAAAGACCGCTAAGTATCTCAAGGGCGACAGACCCTTTTTCTTTCTTTTATGACCTAAGGAGTACCCCTTGAAGATGAGGGCATCGGTCTTGAGGGCCCATAGTGTACCCCCGAGTCCTACCAACATCTATCAAGGCGATAGATTCCTCAAAGGTCCTCTATTGAAGCTTCTAGACATCAGTGTTCACCCCATGGAAACCAAGGCATCGGCCCCAAGGTGCTGAGACATCCCCAGGTCCTACCAAGCACTTCGCATGGCGGTAGACACTTCATGTCGCAATTCACCTTGTATATATATTTTTGTAGGGTATATTTTCATAAATTTTTATTACTCGTAGCACCTAGCTCATATCTAAGAGATAACTACCACTAGGGATAACTAATATACCTTGAAGACATAAGTACTTGGCATACTCCCTTGGTATATATCCTACACTGTCTTTAGATAGAAATATCTTTTACCAAGTCTTCTAAGGGTCTAGAATTTACTCACCATATTTTAACTACTAACCAAAAACTCAAACCAGCCAATATTGTGTACATGCAAACCATATATTCGAAAGATAAGAGCACTTAAAGAAATAAAGATTAAGATTTGCATACACCTGTTGTAGTGCCCTGTTGATGTTGTTCGTTTGCCTTGAATAATTGCTGATCTTGTGCAGATTGCTTCTCCTTGATCCCTGTAGGCATAGCATATCTCCCCCCTTCCTAATTTGTGTGCACGATAGGTGGACTGTAGGGGCGTATCTGATGCTCTTCTTAAGCTGGGATCTCTGCACAAAGGTTTATTAACAAACAAAGAAAAAACAAAAGAATAAAATTTGATAGTGGTGCCAAACACCGAATATAGCCGAGGGGAAAAAACCCAATGGGAAAAAAGTGCCCTGGCTTGTCGATCTTATTGCGGAGTCGTTGAACTTACCCTTGCGCTGGTGGTGGAGATTATCTCAAAAAGAACATAATCCTTTAAAGGCGTAAGGCACCACACTATTCAAACATTGATCTACCAAAGAGCTTCATTTGTAGTGCTAATGCCTTATCTTTGGTTTTAGGTATGTCCTTCTTGGGTGGGAATTTTATCAATTGTCTTGGAATTTGAGCAAGATAAGAGGATTTAGGCAGTGAAGCACCAGAATCTATGCTCAAATGAGACTCCTTTGGACTTGTCTTAGGTACACCAGTTGATGGTTGAATTGTGAAACAAGGAGAAATAGGGGCAACAGTTGTTTCAATACATGTTTTAGGAAGATCAACACAAGTAGATTTGTAGGTGCTATCACAGCCACCTTTCCTTTCTTGGAGAACTTGTGTTGATTTCTTTTGTACCCACTGATATGGAAAATCAAGGGTGGCTTTTGGAATCTTTTGGATACACTCTTTTACCCTTTGCTCAGCATGGCATTTTGGAAGCCAAATTGCTGTTGCACCCTCATAATAACCTTGTGCTTTAAGAACCCGTTTTGGGACCCATCGAGTAACAATCCGAGGTTTGGGCTTGGAAATGATGTGCTTCTTAAGAGGCTTAGCAACTGGACTAGATGGTACAAGTTTGTACGCATCTTTGGGTAGCCTCATTGATAATTCCTTTTTGCCTGGCCTTCTTTGAGCAGCAACTAGAGTAGTTGGAACATGCCAGCCATGGCCCTCACTTGAGTACTCATCAATTATCCACATCATTTGTGTTGGAGCTTGTGTCTCTTTCTTATCAGCATCATTAACAGATTTGAGTGTTAAATTCTCAACTGAGACTTCCTCGACATGCATAGCTGTTGTGGATGCATTCCTATAGTACAAATCATCTCGAAGGTTATGTGGTTGTACCATTCGTATAGGAACAATATCATATCCATCTGAATCACAGAATTGAATTGGCTTCGGTAAAGCACATGTCGATAATGTTGCAAGGACATGACTCCATTCTAATGGATCAATTAAATGCTCAGGGAAGGGTTGTGGAATGTATGCCTCGTCTGATACACTTCGATTACCCTTAAGTCTCTCTGTGTTGAAATCCCTACATGAGGCTCCACACATCCATAGATCTTCTCGCCCATCTGACAATGTAATTCTTGAGCCCTCAGATGAAGCAGAATCAAACTCATCTATTGGAGATCTTGTTACATCACGATATGAGTGATTCCTTAGGTTGACCCTTGTGATGACAGAATCATGTCGGAGGTACAAATAATTGTATCCCCAATCTTGAATCATTTGAAATTGTCGCATGAATGGTCTACCCAATATCACTTCGTAATTTGGATGCTTTCCGAAATCCACTACTGCAAAGGTATGCTCATATTCAATCCCATATGTGGTGACCAATATGTTCTCAAGCAGCCCAAGGGGATGTTCTAAGCTTCCATCTGCTAGCTGCAAGCGCATCCTGGTACTCCTAATAGCTGGTTTGCCCCATTTCTCCCAAATGGACCGTGTTACAATGCCCACTCCTGCTCCACTATCAAGTATTGCAGTTGAAGATACTTTTCGCACTTCTAATGGGAGGGTAGCATTTCCCTGATCGTCCTCACAAAATTTTCCTACTTTGTTGATAGGAACTGGCATTACATGCTTTGTCTCAGGGTGTATAGTACACTCATGGGGGTGGTGACCCTTTTGTAGCAATACCTGCTCTGACAAACATGTGGCAATATCATTCCACAACTCAGGTTTAAGCTTTATCAACTCAAGCAAAGGTAAGTTACAAGCCACTGGTGCAGACAAAATAGCTTGCACCATACTCATATCTTTCTCCTTAGTCAACCTTTTATGCATGGAGGGTATCCTCAAGGTTTGAGAACAGTTCTCATATTCTCCCAGATAGGACGGTAAGGTTTTCATTGTATGCTTACTTCTAGGAGAAACAATTGTCTGAACTTCCTCCTGGATGCTTGGGTGTCTAAATTTGTTTCCCGTGCCCCTGGTAAAATCCACCTCAGAGAATGGAGGCGAACTAACAGAAGACATGTTCTCATTAATTTTCTCAGTTACTGCGGCCCACATTTCATTTGCCATGTCCTCATTAGCATCAATAATTTCATCATTGCATGGGAAGACAAGGCTGGGTGATGGCAGAATTTCTTCTTTCAATGGAGTGTCAATTGGTGCAGACCTTTCGCTCTGAGCTTGTGAAATGAGCTCACTTTTCATTTTCCGACTTGATGACACTTCTGGTATAGTTTCTAATGTTGGCTTAAGAGAGGTTGGGCCCCGAGGAATAGGTGGTGGTGGTCCCTCAAGTATCGACTGAGCTTCCCTAATGAGTTGCTGATGTACAGCTAGATTGATCTTCTCCTCACGAGGGTTTGGGTATTCTTGAAGCTTTTTGGGTAGCTCAGATAAAGCTGCAATGCGACTTCTATGAGCATCAATGATGGCCTCTAGAGTCTCATTCACTTTATCCACAAAAACAGAACCCCCAGAACTATCCTCAGTCGTACTAGCCTCATCTTGTTTAGCACTAGGCTCAGGTTGAGGTTGATGTTCCTCACGCACTTCCTGGGATGTAAAAGTTTTATCCCGTATGTTTTGTTTAGAGGTCTCTTGAGAACTAGTGGATGTACTTTTAGTTTGTTTGTTTCGGTTCTTCTTCCTCCTAGTGGTTTTTTTTCTACTGGACTGTAGGGTCTTGTCCACTAGATTTGTCTTTGCGTCCCTAGTTCGAGGTGTCTCATCAGTCTGTATTTCAGCGTTTCGTGTCTGTGATCGAGTCATGACTCTAAGTGGCACGACATCCTCATTCTCAGATGAAGGTGGTGATGGAATTGCCCCTACAAGGTTAAGTGAAACCTTTGGTTGAGAGGTGCCTTCCTCATGTGGTTTCAACAGACAATCCTTCGGGAAGTGTTCGACACAACACCCCAGACAATATCTTTCTATTGGTGGAAATTGTTGTGCTGTTGTATTGGATCTAGATGCTTGCCTTGAGCGATGTGGACAATCACGAGCCCAATGGGGTTCTCCACACTCATAACAGGGGCCCATTGGTTTGGCCTCTACTTTCCTTGGCTGCCATTGACCTGAGGGGCCTGGAGTCCTAGGTTGGTAGCCGCCTAGCAACATTAAAGAGTTTTGTTCCCCTGGTTGAATCTCCACCAGTGCTTGGTTTGGGTATGTGGGACTTTCAAAGATATTATCCTTGGATGAATATGATGCGTATTCTTCTTCCACATAGCCTGGGTTTACCAATTCTCTACACATATTTGAATTGTCGTAGTCGACAACCCTCACAGGAGCAGTCCCTGGAGCAGGAGGTTGAGCACCAAGAACAGGTCGTGCTTGTTCTTGTGTCATCAGTGGCTTACGTTCAAAATTTGTATATTGTTGATACATTTGTGGAGCCACTCCACCCCTCGGCTGCTCACGTTCCTGTCTCATTCTCGCAATGCGAGTACATTCCTGTGTGGTATGAGTAAAGTTCCAAGCACAGGCTTGGCACCACTTTTTTGTGGGTTGATTTGAGACTAGAGGAGAAAAGGTATTACAGTCCTCTGTTTTATGGTCACCGCCACATGCTCCACAAAGATGAGGACCTGTAGGAAGTATACTCCTCATTCTCTGCTGCTGTTGTTGTGGCTGCATGGGTGGACGATAGGTCTGTCCTAATCTCCTTAGCACTAGGTTGGCTATTTGGTCTGGATTTACTAGTGCGCTAGACCCTGAACTTTGGTCATCACCCCATTGATTTCTAGGTTTAACCTCAGGGCCAGAACCATCCTGGAATTTGAAGTTATCGGTGAAATCCATAGCATCATGGCAACACTCATTGAAACTTGTATGCTTCTTTGCATAGAGATGTGTATGCAGTGTCGAATTTTTGAGGCCTTTTAAGAAGAGAGAAATTAATCGACTTTGGGCGGGCTTCTCATCTTCTGGGCAACGATTAATGTACTGCTTCATTCTATTTACACAGTCTCTAACACTCTCATTCTCACCCTGCTTGAAAGAGTAGATGTGTGCTACCGTGTCATGTTGAATTCCCATCAAGGAAAAAGCTGCAATGAATCTCTCTTCCAAAACTCGTAAAGAAGTTTTGTCTGAAGCTTCTAATGCCTGAAACCAAGCCAGGGCTTTGCCCTCAAGTGTGAGTCCAAACCCTTCTATTTGAGTATGCTTATCAGCAACTTGCTCAGCTCGAACTGCTTGCCTAAAAGCTGCTACATGGTCGTATGGATCTCCCGACCCTTCATATTTCTTTACCAGTTTCTGAAGAGTTGATGGCCTTACTTGTCGTGAATACTCATCATAGGGCCTACAGCCTCTCACTCTCAGTGGAAATTGTTCCTCTCTTTGGAAAGATGGTCCACATGTTTCCAAAATTGGTGTGGGTACCCTATTACCAGCCTCACCAAACCCCTCTAAAGATCTTGTCACCCTCATTTCAGGAGGTGCACTTATAGGAGGCCGAGTTGGCTCCCTTCTCGTCCGATTGTCATAGTGGGAAAGATGTTGTTGTGGTGGTGTGACCTGTGGTCGCACATTTGGTGTAGGACGATATCGTGGTGCTAGAGTTGGGCTACTAGCAGAGGTCCACTTAGATGTTGAAGGTCCCTCTCTAGTGAACTCTCGTAGGGGAGGAGCAACAGTTTCTCCAAGAAAGGCTGTCTCTCCTGGTTTGGCTGTATGTGTTGAGAACACTTCCATAAATAATGGTTGTCCTTTCCACGTGAGTTCCCTAATCTCTTTCCAATCTAACGTTCGATATTCATTGGCCCATTTATCAACTATTCTGTTCATGTGTCCTGCACACTTCTCAACTACCACTACATAAGCTAGAGGAAGATCCAGCTCTGGCGATTTTGTTGTGGCATAGTATCCCTCTAACGAATCCTTATAGACCTCTTGAAGTGGGTCATCCTGTAAGACCTTCGTCACAGGAATTTGTCGTACAAACTCCCATTGGCATTCAGCCCCCTGATCCAGTTTGCTCTTGCCTTTCCTATCCCTTTCCAAATTTAGATCTACAAGAAGTAAATCATCTATGGTGGATGGCTTTGAGGATTGGGCATTGGATGGTCCAGGCATGTCCGGCTCGATGAGCCAGTCATCTCTAGACTCCCTTGCTCTGGAAAGTTCTGATAAATCTAAGAACTCGGTTTTAGAGAGCTCCCCTAATTTGTCTACCTTTTCTGGATGGTAGGTGACTTCGTAGCGAACACCATCTCCACCCATGTACATGTTACCCTGGTCATTGACTAGAGGTGCTCTATCAAGTTCTGAGAATATGTCGGCTATCTTAACAAGATACCGTTGTTGTGGGTCCCTAAAGATCTCAGCTCCTTGAGCATTTGTGTAGACATATTGGAGTCGCACATTGAATGTTAACCCCATGGTGTCAGCCTCAAATGGATTAAAGGATCGTGTGGGTGTCCTATTTTGGACTACAGGATGACTAGTTGATGGCCCTAGATTGTCCATGGACAATGAACTAGTTGTTCTGGAGGAAAGGGTATCGGATTGGGATTCAGTAAGGGTTTCAGCAATATCTGCCAAATTGCCTACCGATTGGGTCCCACTTTCTTGCGTAGGTACTCTAGAAGGTGCCCTAGGTCCTATGGCAGAATCTACAAGACGTCCCGACCGTAAGTGCATAAGGTCAAATTTTGTTTTGGTTTTTTTTTTTTATGTGTTTGTGTTTTGTTTTAGTTTTGTTATATTACAAAAATTTAAAACAATGCAAATTACCCAATTATGCTAAAAAATACAGAAATGAAAAAATAAAAAATATGCACACAATATGGACTCCTAAAAAAAATAAAAAGATTTTTTTTTAATTTTATTTTTATTTTATTTTATTTTTTAAGATTTTCCACTATTCTCTTTTTTTTCTTTTTTAATTCTTTTTTTTTCTTTTTTCTTTCTCTTTTCTTTTCTTTTTTAATCTCTTTTCTTTTTTTGTCCTTTTTTTATGCCTTTTTCTTTTTCTTTTTTTTTTAAAAAAGATATTATATTTTTTTTGTTTTTATATTTAAAAATACAAAAAAAACTTAAAAAATAAATAAAAATAAATAAAAATAAAAAAAAGGAAAAATTTCCACCTACCTTATCCGCACCGATCGGCTTGCCCGGATTCGTCGCTGGATTCTTCGCTGGCGCGCGTGGGTTGCCTTCAACACCTCAACTTCACTGCCAGGCGCCCACTCCACCGCAGCCTTCGCAGCTGCCTATCACCGCTTGCTCTGTTCAGTAGTCGCTTTCCACTGCAGCCGCCGACTAGTCAACCTCACTGCGGACCACCTTCTACACTCTGTGCTTCTTTGTCTGTGCGGCCGAGGTGGCAGCCCTGCGGGCGGACGCTGCCGTTGAGAAGCCGAAGCCCCTCGACCCTCCTCTTTCTTCCTTGCTTTCTTTGCCTTCAGCAGCCAGTTGGCGCTGATGCCTTCACCGCCTCTCCTCTTCACTTCGCCGGATTCTTCAGCGAGCTCGCCTTTGCCTGCTGGCCACTCCACGCCTTCGTCGGTCAGCAGAACTCTTCACGCCACTTCATTCGCAGCCAGGCTCACCTTTGCTCTTTCTTCTGCATTCACTGACGCCTGCTGCGCCAGCCTTCCACACCTCTCCCGCTGGTCGTGCAATCACCGGCGCGGCCAGTCAACGCTTGGTTCACCTCCTTGCCAGGCACTCCTTGCCAGCCCAGCAGCAGCCACTTCGCATCTGCCTTCGTCTCCTACACCGTTCTTTCTTCTTGCGGCCACCTCGGCTCCACGTCCCAGCTGCCGCTTCTTTTTCTTCTGCACTCGCCGAAGCCAACACCGCCGGCCGCTTGCGCCCTTCACCTACGCCACCTCGTCCAGCTTGCAGCCGACAACCTCTCGCTGGCCTTCCACGTAAATGTTATATATATATATATATATATATATATATATATATATTAAAGCTGTTTTGGCCGCCTACTCCAACCACCTCCAACGCCTTCGCTAGCCAGACGACCAACGTAAACACAAAAAAAAACGATTATATATATATATATAATTGTTTGTTTGTTTTTTTTTTGTTTTTTTAAAACAAAACGTCTCCTCCACGATGCTGCATTTCAACGCCACTGTAAAAGATAGAAATATAAATCTATATATGTATATAGATGTATATTTATGTATTTTTTTTAAGGCCGCCTTCTCTGCAGGCTTTCAATTCTTTAATTCTTTTTGCTGCGCCTTGAGTGACGTGCGGCTAGAGTGAAGATCAATGCAATATTCTCAAACAAAATAAAAAATAAAAACAAATTTTTAACCTCTCCTCTCTTCCTTTCTCCCTTCTCTTTCCCTCTCTCCTCTCTTTCTTAAGCGGGCTTCACGCTTGAGAGTCCATGGAGCTTGCATAAGCTATGGAAGAGCTTAGCAACGCACCTCTTTTATTTTTTTATTATTTTTTTTTAATTTTTCACTAATTACAAGTTTAGCGAAAAGCATGAAAGCATGAAATGGCAAAAGAAAACAATGAATGTAAGCATAATGATGGTACTTGAAAAGCAATAAACAATAAAACATAAAAAAAACAATGCGGGAGAAACCTCAACCGCTCAATGGTTTACCTTATCCACTCACACCGGGATCACACACCCAAACTTAACCTAATCACTCAATGGTTTTGCAACCAAAAGAGGAAATAGTGGTGGTTTCCACACACTCTCAACCGGATTTGAGTCTTCTCCCCGGCAGCGGCGCCAATGGAGAGACGGAAAACTCTCTCTCTTGTAGCAAGAGGAGTACGATCCACACTAAGCTCAATCCAATGGGATTTGCATCCCTTTCGGAGCTAGGGATTCGACCCGTACCGGTGCACAAGAGCTTATCCACAAATGGAGAGAATGCTCATGGCTACCATCACTTGACACTAGACTAAGCATACACACAAGCTCAACTTGTCCTCATTCCTACACACCCATTCATTCACAAATACAAGCAAGAGGAATACAATCACTATGCACTCAAGCAAAGAGAAAGACCTCACTCCACTCCTATCTTCCTACAAGCATGCATACATTCAAGCATCAAGCTTCCATGAAAGCTTCAAATCAATCCATGTACTCAAAAATGAAATACTAAAAGCATGCATAAGAGTAAAATGATTAGAGAAGAGGATGAGAAAGACTCATGACATTGCTAATGATTCAATGAAGAGATTTACCTCATACAATAATGTAGATGGGGTGAGAGAAGAGTCTTCACCTCTATGGAGAAGAGGGAGAGTAGGTCTCTCAAAGGAGCTCTTGCATGAACTAAGCCCAAAAGTGTGTCTAAGCTCTCAAATGAGCCACCTTTTATACAAAAATTCTAGGACTCCCATAAGTCCCCATGTGGGATTATTATCAAACCCTCTCCCACATTCATCTACAAAGTGGAACTCTTTACAAGAGCCCTAAGTATCTTTTTTTGTTGCATCCTCGGCATCCTTGTATTGATCTTCATTTGCAAGCAACAGGTTGATAGGCCGAGGTAATGAGACAATGACATCAATTTTATCCATATCTGCTGAAATACCATTGCGAGAAACAATATGGCCCAAAATCTTCCCTTGTCTTACCATGAATTTACACTTGTCAGGATTCAAGCATATACGATAAACTTGACACTTTTGAAACACAAGTCTGAGGTGTTCTATATGATCATCACGCTCTTGTGAGTGAACACATAAATCATCCATGAAGATCTCAAGAAATAGCCTAAGGTACTCCTTGAATACATGACTCATTAACCCCGCTGAAAGGTTGCTGGTGCATTTGTTAGACCAAATGGCATAACACGATAGGCAAAGATGCCATCTTCAGTAGCAAAGGCTGTCTTGTGTTGATCCTTCGGATCAATTGACACTTGATTGTAACCAGAGAATCCATCCAAGAAACTATATGCCTTTTTCCCTGCAACACGTTCAAAAACATGATCCGTGATTGGAAGTGGGTAATGATCACGTACAGTAGCTGCATTTACCTTCTTGAGGTTTACACATACTCAAAGTGTTCCATTTTTCTTGGGCACCACTACAATAGGGGAGACCCATTCAGTGTGTTCAATCTCATAGATAAATTTTGCCTCTAAGAGCTTGTCTATTTCTTCTTTTATCTTTCATGCAAAATTCGTATTGTAAGTATAACGATGTTGCTTGGAAGGCTTTACATCCTCTGTTGCAATGGACACTCACACAAGTGTGATTAAAGCCTCCAAATAGTGCTTTCTTCCACTTTGTTTTGCCCACAGAAATATAGACTTTTGTACCTTCTTTGTGTTGATGCTTTCAATCGTCAATGTTGGCCACCATTTGAAGTTGATGATTGATCAAGGTCTTCCACCACACTTCTTTTTTGATGATGGCTTTGAAGAGGGTCTCCAAGCTCAGCTCCAATGCACTGAGATTGATGTACTCAACCCTCTTTCACAATGCACTCACACTACCAATGCTCTTGTATAGAAATAAGGATTTCTTTTCTACTTCTCTTTACTCCTAGGAAAGGCTGACTAATGGCCTTTCTCAGTTGTCATGGTTGTGGGGCTCGAGAATCGTCCTTGCTTGATGTGATGTGCCTGATGTGACACTCAATTCAATACAAGTTCGACACATCAAGTTCTGTAGAATTCCATGCCGATGGTGACACTCAAACCACTGTTGCTAGCAATACACGTCAGATCTTGTGGAATTGCCCTAATTATCTGGTGAAGAAGCCAGCTCGATTGGACGGCCCAGACCTTGATTCTTGAGCCCAACGATAATGACGGAGTAGGGAACAGCCGCTAGGAGGCCGTTTTCCTGGTAATAGGCGATTGGCGGCAGCCGGGAACCTTTTCCAGAAAAATAGCCGACTGGTGGACGTTTGTAGCCGTCACTTTAATGATGGAGAGAGAGAGAGAAAGAAAATGAACTCATGATGGAGTACCACATGCACTCATGATGGAGTACCACATTCACTCAAGGGAATACCACCATAGCCATAGAAGCATAGAGCTCCAAGAAAATATGATTTGATTAGTCAAAAAGTGATTAATGCCCCTAGTTACAATATTCACTTATATACTTGCCCACCTTTTCACACTTATTAATGTTGGACCTCATACTTGCCCAGCCATATCCATGCCCATGAGCCTCTCCTTATGTACAAACTCAAGCCCCTTTCATTACAAACCATCCCCACCCAAAGGTTTCGTCCTCGAAACCATGTATGGAGTAATGTATGGGGGAATGATTTCTTCTTGACTTCCCTCATGAATGCGGAAGTACATTTGTCGCAATTCCAAAAATGACTTACACAAGAAAACTCCACAAAGAGCTATCCACTTATTTGATATACATATGGACTGCCCTCTACTAATATCCATAAGCCCGTGGAGTCTTGTTGAACTTGATTTATGAGTAGTGAAGTATACCAATGACCATGGCTGTCCATACAGTAGATTTGTAGCAATGACACCCTTCATGCCATCGTCCCATTCCATGCATATAGCTGTCCAAAGACACCATACAGCTGTACTCATTTCATGAAGACTCAAGCATAAGGTAATAGGTGATCGACAGCAAGTCCCCATCAATAAAGCTGACTTCAAGAAATTCCCAGTTCAAGAGGAAACCCATCCACTTCAAGTGGCAATGCATAGTATCCACCCGGGTCATATGGAAACCCATCCGCTTCAAGTGGCAATGCATGCTGTCAACCCGGATCATATGGAAATGAATCCACATCAAGCATCTTTCCATGTATACTAGGATCAAATGAGTATGAAACATCATGGTTGAAAGCGTCATCACCAACCAATGATCCGCCAAAGTCCATCCATGAATCAATTCCATAAACCAAAGTATCATCATCATCATTAACCAAAGCATTTTCCTCATAGATGTCATCATATGGATCACAATCAATCACATGATTGCTTTCATCCACACCATCATTTTGTGAATCCACATCATGTGCCACATCTTCATGGGCGGAAACCACATTTTCCTCATGCGATGCAACACCAAGAAGATCTTCATAAGGGTTGTCTCCTTCATCAAGAAAAGTCTCATTGCATTCATCTTTATCCATACAATTCTCCTCAAGAAGAGATCCATGCATTTGCTCTTCATCTTCCCCATCAACACTTGCATCTTCATGGTGGCTGTCCACCACTGGTTCATTTTCAGCCATCCATAAAATCATTAGCATCGCCTTCATCACTCAAAGTGTCCCCATAGCAATGGCTTCCAATAAGAGATGTGGACTGAAGTGAACTCCTAGTAGTAAGCCCATGTATAGACGATGTAGGCATGTAGAAGAGCTCCACTAACAACATGATCTCATTAAGAGAAATGCCATTGTCAATATCCATGATGCATTGGACCACTTGCATAAACTTCTTACCTAATTTTTGCACAAATCCACCTATGATCTCCTTCTCCTCAATGTTAGGCACAAAGAAGGAAAGGTACCAATATTCCTTGGCATACTTAGGTAATGAATCCACATGTAAAAGTGTCATGCATTTTTCCCTAAAGTTCCATTGCTCTTGAGTAGCCATAAAGTTTTGCACCACTTCATAGGCTAGATTCGCCCAATCCCACTTGTATTAATGCATTACTTGCAACCACCATTGTCGAGCTTTGCCTCCAAATTTGCATGTCGCTTGCTTCACTTTGTCCCCCTCATTGCATGGAAATGCACAAAAGTAGGCATCCCAATTGTGAATCCATTCCTTGAGCTGTATACAAGTGATTCCTTCCCCATCAAAAGAGATCAAAGCTTCTAAAAATGGTTCACCAAGCTTGAACCATAAGCTTCCAATAGGAGTAAAAGTTATATGATCCACAAATTCATCCTTTGTGAAGGACTTTGGCAACTTGGAGTGTATGACTTCATCATACAATCGTGCGTACCTTTCTTTGTCATCATCATTGGAAATTATGGCTATTTCCCTTTGTTTTGACTCCATCCAATCTTGCCTATCCTTTTTTTCCTTTCCATAGGGCTTTGACAATGGTGATTCAACATGAGAAACATCTTTTGGGTTCTTTTGAAGTGTTGTCTTCATATTTTGAGTGTCCATTTGCTCCATGAGAACATTGCTTTGCCATGTATGCTCACTGTTTTGCCTCAAAAGCTCACTGTTTTGGAAGAAAATATCCCTTTGTGCATCCTTCATAGCTTTGGTGATAGTAACCTTTAGCATATCCAAAGTAATCTGCTCCAAAGAAACATGTGTACTTTCACTTGTGTGCTCTGACATGCCCTCATTCACTATGTGATCACTCATGTCATGTAAAGGCATTCCTTCTTGTTCACGGTCACCCATGGTACCAAATTAGGATTTTTGGTGCTACCGATGTTAGAATTGAATGATCAAAGGCTTGCCACATTCATCTCGATATGAGGGGAACACTCCTATCACCTTGAATCACCACTTTGAGCAACCTTATACCCCTCTGTTTTGACTTTTAGAGCTAAAAGTCAACTATGTGAGGTTGACCATCCAAACGGTAATGGATTTGGGGACTTGTTGGCTCATTTGGAAGCTCTTAGGTAGTGCTCTTAGGCTATGTAAACACCTTCAATTCAGTCCGCACTGTTTTTTACTGAATTAGGATTTTCAGTCAGACCAAACTGTCCCCTTTGCACCTTGAAATGGTGTCTGAATCAACCACTTGACGGCTTGTTAGGTTTGCCTTAAGAATCCCTTTTAAAGAAAAAACGCATAAAACTGACCTAGGCAAGCCCAAGCAAGCCATTGGGTCTTAAGCAAGCCATAATAGACATGATTAATGGTGATTGAAGGCGATTAAGGATGATTTTCTTGTAGAAAATGGGCTATAGAAAAACGTGAATAAGCCCATGGAGTCATGATGAAATCTTAGTTTTTTGTGATCAAATTGATGAGAAGGTTGATTACTACCAAAACCCTAGGGTATTGCTTGCTAATCTCTGAGATTGAAGCCCTAATTTCTCCCACATCAAGCAAGAAGAAGAGGGAAAAGTAAAACATTTTGGATTAACTCTCTAATCACGATTAATAGTTTTCCTCCAATTTTGGTCATGCACTTCAAATTTTGGAGTGGCTACCCCAAATTTTGGTCCACAGTGACCCATAGGCCTCAAAAACTTAGATCAATTCAAAGTTTCAAGGAGATTTCTAGCATTCCACACTCCCCCATGTCCCATTTCTTGATTAAGAAATCAATCAAAATCAAGAAAATTTCCAAGAAACTCCAAGAAGATCAAGAAAATGCAAAATTTTTGGATCAAATCAAATTTGGAGTTGGTATGTTCAAGATATGGCCAAATTTATATAGACAATTTGATTCCCAAAATATGAGATTTTTTCCAAATTATCTAATATTGACTTAAGGTGGAGTACCTAGCATACTTCAAGGTCGATCTAATGAAAAATTGAACTAGGACCAAATCCTTAATGGATATCCAAGTCATAACTAGAAGAAAGATAGACCATTATACAGAAGGATACAACAAGTACTCAAACAAACATTGAATGAAAATTGTATAGTTAAATTTTTTTAAAATGAAAACAAATTTAGCAGTTGAGGATGGGTTTAGAATACACCTAGTTAATTGTATGGTTGGGAAGCCAATCTTGTAGAATTTTACTTGTAATGTTGAGAACTTCCATTGTTGCTTCCTGTGAACCTTAAAAAAGTCTTCAAAATCATCTACAATATTTCGTCATCATATAGCCATAACTCATATGCTCGGTCAGACTCAGTGTCTCACTAAGCTAATCATCCTCACGGTTTGATTCTAATATATATGACTCCTCTAGTGTATGAGGCAATGGTCTGAGTGCATCCTCACTGTGATATGACATGATGGGTACTACATGCAAGTGAGCTAAGTAGTATCCATGTTCCATACGGGACAAAGAGTTGGTAACATTATCTCATAGAATGATGATGTAAGTGTCTAAGCTATTACCCTCCTCCTTTGCTCTACAGGCTCTTCCTATGCATTCCTTACTTGATAGGGTCCCCTCCCACTGTGGGTAAAGTCGACTCACATCATCATGAAAGGGGGATGAAACTATAGGCAGAATAGATCCATGAAGGTGGCTCCACAACATCTCTCCCCTAATGATGCATAAAAATATTGTGAGTGGGTTTGGAAAGCAGGAATACTCAGTTGTCCTTGTTGATAGTACCAATTCAAACAATCCGAGTCTAGGATAGGGTCACTTATATCTCTCCACAAAAAGTCCATGCTCACAGCCTGTAGTAACAATAGAGTCACTCTTATTTTGGTATGTTCTCTTTCTCATCATGTTTTTTAATTTTTATTGTTAGTTGAATTTTTATTATGTGTATAGGTGCTATATTGCTATACATGTTGGTGCAAGCTATATTGTCATGGGTTAGCTATTTGCAAAACAAGCTCCCTCCTGATATGGATAAGAAATTTTTCGGGGAGCAAAAAGTTGAGGCAAAAGTGGTGATATTAGCATAAATCCTCCCTTCCTTCTTCCTCTCATACTACCTTGACTTTGTGGAAGGTATTGTAGGTTATATGTAACCATCCTTTCCAACTTTGCTCCATCAATTTTTGTCAGCTAGGAGAACCCTTTAATACTTGTTTGTGGCATATCGATCTCCAACTTTAAGGGTTATAAGAGGATTTCATGGAGCTTATGGGTTCTCCCTTATAGTTGAGCAATGGAGTTGACACTTGCGGCAAGATAATTTCTATTTTCTTAGTGGGTTTCTCTAGGGGAACTAATGGGGTTTGGCCTTGCATAACCAAGCTTCCCCATCAATTATCCTATCTCTTGATAGGGTTGCTCTTTGGGATCCCGACTTGTTTGGGTGTTGGTGGTGAAGGTTCCCCTACAATAGTCTTCCCTTTGTTTCATCATTGAGGAGGCCTAGGAATTAGTAAGTGGGGGTAGTGGGGCTAGTGGTATAAATTTATCCAAATACAACAGTTACCCTTGTAGTAGCCTTAAGCTTTCAATAAGCATTTAGGAATCCCTTTTGAGGTAACTTGTAGTTTGGACTTTGTGCGCCGATTATTATGTTGAAGCCTTCTTTGCTTGGTTGGTTAAGGTGGTACAAATGGAGAAATCTTGGGAATCCATTTCAAGGTAGATCTGGGTTGCTACTTTTTAGCCCATCGTATTTGTTTGTCCTTCTGTGTTTGCTATATGGAGGTAAAAGAATCGAGAGTTCCTTGTGTTGAGATATCAAGCTTAACTAGTGCTATAGACATTGATGACCCGCCTGGGCAATAGCTTCCACACTTATGCCATTGCCATGGTTGGTGAGATTATGGTTAATATGCCACCAGTGGGATGAAAGGCTATGTAAGCCACTTTGGAGTACTAGAGTTATGGCATAGATATAGCACTAGCTCGTATAGTCGAGTTCACACTATGAACTAACCATTGTATGTTATTGTAGAAGAGTACTTTCCCTTATAGTATGTACTCTTATCTTTTAGTTATATGGTTATAGAGAAGAGAAGAAGATAGAAGAAAATTTAGACATCCATCTCTCTTGTGTGTCTTGCTCTCTCTTGTGTGTGTGTGTGTTTGCTTCTTACAAAGGAACTTAATCTATCCCTCTCCCCTGCATTCTCTTTATTGTATTAGAGCTCCAGTTTGTGTAAGAGCTAAGGAGGCAATCAAAAGATAAGAAAAAAGCAAGCAAGGAAGTGGTACACGGATAAGAGCATCATCATCTCTTCCCCTTCTTGTTTAAGATGACACCCTTGGGTAGTTGCGGGAGCTACACATCTTCGATATTGAGGAGCAATCTATGTAGGCTTGAAGGTGGTTATGTGGTGCATAGTACTTTGTACCATAATTTTTTGCTAGAATCACGTTTCAGGTACATTTCGGTATCTATTTGGATCATTGCAAGGTGTTTTCGGCAATTAAAAAAAGTTCTGATTAAAAACTGTCTCTGTTTGAAATCTAGTTAACGTAGTGCAATAGTGAATTTTGGGAGTGTAGACAGTGTTTGTACATGTATTACTGATATTGGGTGTATGAACATGTATTTTGGTCACATCTAGTGACATATAGGTGGTGTTGAAGTATCATTGCAAAAGATATTGTCGTGTTAAAGGTTGCATACAGAAATTATCTATTTGGAGGTTTTTGGTGCAGGCAAACATGTCTAAACGGACTTAATCAGATTGTCAAGTGAGAAGCTAGACAAGAATAACTTCTATGCTTGGAAGTTCAGAATGACCAATTTCTTGATAGGTAAAGGATTTTGGGACTATGTCGAAGAAGGAGACAATGAGGATTCTACAAAGTTGTTTGAAGAGAATGCCACTCTATCAGATATAAAGGAATTCAAGGATTGGAACCATGGTGCAAGGAAAGTCATGTATTGGCTTTCAATAAGTGTCACAGACATAATGATAGGAAACATACATGATGCCAACACACATACTCTAGTAGTTGCATGGAAGAACCTAGTGGCAAATGTTCCAGACCAACACAAAGCCAAGGAAACTGTGGAGAAGAAAAGCATGTCTATTAATGAATATGCTTTAAAGATCAAGGGTATTGTTGAATCCCTTGGGTCTATTAATGTATCAGTGGAAGATGATGATTTAGTGAGTGTTTATTTCAATGGGCTTGGAAAAGAGTACAAGCCATTCAAGACCTCCATTGCATTCAAGGAGAATGTTTGCAACTTTCGGGACTTAGTGTCTATGCTAATCATAGAAGAAAAGTCTCTTGGTGAGGATTCTTCTTCACAATGCAAGAATACATCAGAGCATTCATTCTACTCCAATTCAGGTAGAGGCAAAAGTAGAGGTCATGGTTGAGCCCAAGGTGGTGGGACGACTGAGATGGAAACTGGAATAGGGACAACAATAGTCCAATGATTCACAACATAGCAATCATACATAGGTGGAAGAAGTTTAGAGGTTGGGGGAGCTAGAGGGGCCAAGGTGGTTGGCAAAGAAATCAGAGTGCAAATAGCATAGAGTGCTATTATTATGGCAAACCAAGACACATGGAAAAGTAATGCCTTAAAAAGCAGAATAACATTAAAAGTGGAAAGTTGTGGCAAGGAAACTATGCATCATCTAGTGAATAGGGTGGTGAGATGACAAAAGTGAACAGTTGTTTGTGATGCAGTACATGATCAATTCCACAACAGGAGATGTGCTAGACTCTAAAGATATATGGTATATGGATTATGGTGTCTCTAACCACATGACCAATCATGGTGAGTGGTTTAGAGACATGCAAAAAATGAAAAAACCAGGTTATATAGAAACAGGTGATGATACTGCGCATCCACATTCTCTTTACCTTGAACAATGGACAATGAAGGGGAGGGGGTTCCCTTAGATTTTGTGGATATTGAAGTTTCCTCCTCATTTACGACTCTCAAAAAGAGTGAGAGGTGGAAGGGGGTTATGAGTAGAATGTTCAGCCGTGGGACACGCCTCATTGACCAATCAATCATACATCGAGTTGCCTTCATCAATGTGCGACCAAGTAGTACCGATTCAGGTAATGTTCTTGTAGGCATAACCAGGAAGTCTCCCACTTGTTTTTCTATCATTATATGCTTCTATTTATAGTAGCCCAAGAACCTTAGTATTCCTAACCATGGATACCTTTTACCTTTAAAGAGGTGTCTACGAGTTAAAGTTTTCCAAATTGGTTCCATGACTAGCCCCCATGTCAAGCAATGCATTATAGATCACTTTACCATAAGGACTACAAAATTAAATGGATGTTCGTAGAGATGCTATGTGCTCCTCTATGCATCCTTTAAATTCACCCAAAAAGGCTTGTGCGGATCCAAGGTAGCCTTTTGTCGTAGAGATGCTATGTGCTCCTCTATGCATCCTTCAAATTCACCCCAAAAGGCTTGTGCGGATCCAAGGTAGCCTTTTGTCGTTGCTGCTATCGTATTTGCCTTTCTTTAGCTTCTTGTCAAGCTTGAGCTTTCTTTAATTTTTCTTTTTCCTTGGTTGTATTCTTATCATGTGCAACCCGCAAGGCTCCTCAGTAAGAGGACCATAATACTTTCTAAATTTACTGCCATTAAGGAAGCCTATGGTTTTAACCCCATCAAGGGTTTCAACATGCATGGTACCTTGAGGTGTTATTTTGCAAACTCGAAATGGTCCTATTCCAGTATACTTGAGTTTCTTTATTTTATTGTGGACTCCATACATAAGTACAAGGTCTCCCTCATTGATTTCCTTATCCTTGAAATTATTATCAAACCACTTATTTCTTTGATTCTTTCATGTTAACATGTTCTGTACAACAATTTGTCTTTCTTCCTCTAGTTGTTTGAGAATAAATAGCCGGTTGGCCAATATGTTACCCTCAAGTCTCTCAGCCGTTTGCTACCCTTAAGCTAGGTATCATGAATTCTCAGGGCTTGACATCCTTAACCCTGTATACCATCTTAAATAGTGTGCAACCATTTGCAACTTTGTAAGACGTTCGATAAGCCCATAAAGCTACTGTGAGCTTGAATTCCCAATCATTGTGTTGTGCTTCAATAGTTTTGTTATATATGAAAATGAGGAATTTATTGGTGCTTTTAATTTGACCATTTTCTTGCAGCTAGTATGGAGTGGACTTGTAGTGTGAGATCATGAATGTTGTGGTGAGATGTTGGATTACAACATTTATAAAATGTTTCCCTTGGTCACTCACCAGCTCGAAAGGAAAACCTTCACGCTCCATGGTGGTATAATTTATCTCAGCCTCGCACAACTGTTGAGATTGGTAGTGAGACTAGTAGTAATGTATTAGACTCATCACCTTCAAAGTATTGTACCAGTTTATTAAGTGAAATTTTAACTATAGATTTGGCATTTTCTTCGTCCACTGGGCACAACTCGAGGTGTCACCATTGTATAGTGGGGATGTGCCTTGTACACATTAGCAAATGGTGGTAATCCTACATTGAGTTCTCCCCATTAAGGAGAGCTCTCATTGCTTTAAACACTTTAAGATCTCCATTCAATCCGGCGGTTATTGTTATAATTGTTTGTGAGGCCATAAAATCCAACAATTTGGGGATGTTTAGTGGAAAATTCATGACCTCCTTTCCATAAAAAGGTGTTGGTGAGACTAGAAAATCCATCTCCGAGATGGGCTCATGGTTTCCATATGGTAATTTTCCCTTGCATCAATCAGGGATCAAACTATGGAGTGGTGGAGGCCTCACAGTCTCTTCCATGATGACACTAGGTATATCTAGGGGTTTGTGAATCTTAGTAGTAGTCGTTAAGGTACTAGGGTGTATAGTATCTACTGAGACTCTCACTTGTTTGGGCTTTGATTCTAGCTCCTCTTGTGTTTTTGCAACTAAATCACTAAATTCTTGGACTTTTTCAATATCCTTCTCAAAAGTCAACACCTGCAAAGCTTCCAAAGAAAGAAATTCCACTTGGAAGAAGCCTCGACCAAGCAGACGTGTATCCTGGATAAGAGAAGTTTTTTCATATGTGATTTAATTTCAGGATTTATAGGTTCCCGTGGGGTCTCCTTTCCCATGCTCTTAGTTTTGGTGGGTGGTATCTCCCTACCAAGTTCAAAATCATCCCTTGTGTCCAAGGAGTTTGAGTCCTCATCTAGGTCCCTAATGAAGACTTGCTCCTTGAGGCATTCTCAGATTTGTCTTTTTGGTCTCCTTCGTTTTCCCATTCTTAATTGTCTTTTTTCTCCTATGGCCCTTGTTCTTCTTAGACTCTACTATCAAGGCCATAGAAAACATGTTGGTTCTGAGCTTGTAGCCAAGTGATAGCATTCAAAGGTGTGGGATCTAGATTTTTCAAGATCTACCATTGGATTTGATTACTCCCAATCATGTTTAGGGGTGTGATGATAGGTCTTGTTTGTGGACTTGTCACCATAGACTTGTTGGGGTAGTATTTAATCCAATGATCTATGCCACAATGATTATAAGTAGCTAGTGGCATGTTTGAGGGCACAACTTGGTTGAGTTGAGGAAACTTTATGGGGTATTCCGAAACTCAATGTGGGGATCTTGATAGTGGTAACATTGAAGAGGCATTATCCTTCCGGTTGATAGTGGTAACATTGAAGAGGCATTATCCTTCCCGTTGCATTGATGTCCTGGCCCCTTCCCATAGTGACAAGTTGGTAAACGGGCTTGACTCCCCCTCTCCCGTCCACTACATAATAGTCGGGATGAATCTCCATGGAGGTGTGGAATGGGTTTGACATCCACCTCATATTCTTAGAATGAAGCTCTCTCCTTGGGTACATGTGCACATTGTTCGAAGCTTTGTTAGCCTTCATTTCCTCTTGGAGATCTTTTGGGAAGCCAATCCAACAAGTCATTTTCGCTAAGGTATTTATTTTAGCTATAGGTTTTGCAGGTGGTGCTACGACCACTGGTTGTTGTAGACTCTAACAAACTTAGAATCTGAAGCTCTGACTCCCCTTATCATAAGGTTATCCTCAAGTTGGATGGCATTAGATAGGACATCCTCCCAGGTGATGATACCTCTAATGACCAAACCATTATGGATATCTTCATGTTTAAGCCCTCACGGATAAATTGATCAAGCATTTGATTGTTAGAGAAGTGCTCATGTGTAGAGAAAAAGGAGAGTTCAAATGCTTGAGACGACTAATAAAATCTCTCAGTGACTCATCTTCTTCTCTCTCAGCTTTGTGTAATTGTGAAGCTACACTCCATAAAGCTCCCTCATGCACAAACTACTTTAGGAATAACCATTAAACACTGATAAAGTTTAGATGTTCTTCAACTCTCAGGGTCTGATACCAATCACCAGCCTTGCAATCTCACCACCATCAATAAGCCTTACTGATCCCACATATGTGGTGATGCCTGGCTACATGATGGGACCAAGCCCCAATTGCTATTGTTCTTCAAGGTTACACAAGACTCCAAGAATCTACTAGCACGGGCTTCACATTCCGAGACCGTAAAGAGGTACCCACTCAAGATGCTATTAGAATAATTCTAGAATCTATGGTATTGGGTACTATACCACTCATAACGGCACCACCTATGAACAACCATGCAACATTTCCCGTTAGTTTCATGCCCTCGCTCACAACTATGGCAACCATGGTTGCAGAGTAGTCCCTAGAACAATGGCTCCAAGCCTACTTAACACATCCATATCATCTACGAGGGCCATAGAACGAGGAACCTTCATCCAAAATCCTCGATTCCTTGCATCTTACTCTACTTTGCCAATGCAACCTAGAGCAAGGGGAAAATCAATGGCGCCCTTGGATCATATGTCATCGTCGATACCTATGTGAATTTCTATACGGCCCCCCACCTCTAGGACTCATGTTACTCCTCCGAGATTCATACCATTACACCTATCATGCAAAACCTTCATACCACATATTGCCCATGCACTACCAATACTTCCAGCAGGTAGCCCTCCCAATTGATCCAGTAGCCTTTGCATAAGCAAGCATTGGGGAGAGCAATGGCCAGAATTATAGGACCAGTCATGAGAGATAACAGACGGAGTAGCTCTAGAAAGGTTGCATAAATCACGAAGCTCATGCACAAGTTCAATGGAGAGGATGATCCTAGAAGACATCTTGAGGCCTTTGATTAAGTTTATGAGGCCTTAGGGAAGAGGAATGAGCTTTGCAAAGACCAACACCTTTAGCCTTACACTTCTCCATCTCACTCAAGGGGTAGGGCCTCGTACATTTCTTATCCTAGCATGTGTCACAGGAAGTTGCATGGGCATGGTGATTTCATGTCTAAGCCTCTCTTAGGCTCTACAATAGCCTGAATACAATCCACGACCATTCGAAGTGTCTCTTCCTCGTCTCGTCATTTGTGGAAATAAAGATGACTTGCTTAATTTCCTCCCAGCTAACAACATAAATAAGGCCCATAGCCAGATCTGTCATGGTTTCCTGGGTTGCATCAAATTCCCAGCTTTGAGTTTGTAGTAATGTGTCGTCTGAGAATCTTACACCTAGATCTACCTTGGATATGAATTCATGTGGTCTTGCACACTCTAGGCTGTCATTCGCTTGGGCAATTGGTGAAGCTGGGTGGCTTGCCCAATTGGTGTGGTCTCTTCCTCTTTAGCCCAATTGGTGAGGTTTGGGCCACTAATTGGTGTTAGGCTCGACGTAAAGTCTCTTCCTCTTTAGCCCTAGCAGCTTGCATTAGGGCTTCTACTTCCTGTACCTCCTCTTTGGTCTTGCCATCTGATAGTAAGGTTTGGGTGAGGTTTTGGTCTATAAGCATCGGGTTATTGATCAAGATTGGTCCCATGTGGACAGGGATTTCCGCATGCATGGGGCTCGTGTGTAAGGCGACACTAGGTGTGGCCTTGGAGAGCTAATCTCAGCTCCCTCATCCCCAAATTGATATGCCACTTGGTTAGGTATAGAGGTTGCAGTAGAATAAGAGCCCCTGAAGTAATTGTTCATGATGCGGCCTATCAAGTTAGTGGTAGGTCTAGCATTTATTGTTTGAGTGGAGTTTTCTCCCCCATGGTCTGGTATCCCTTCCATCGATTCCAGATTGGATGAAGTGTCGTTGCTTTTATTGAGAGTCTTGGGCCCTGTACCACACTGAATCTCGTTCCTACAGAGGATCTTGAGACAAAGGTTAGTTGATAAGAGGCTCATTGGGTTGACACAATTTCCTCTAGACTTGTCTCTAAAATGCACCGAGATTGCAGCTGCATATCATTGCAGGCTGTTTTAGGGCTAGAGGGATTTTTTTAAAATTTGTTTTTTGGTGTAAGAGAAACTTATCCAAAACAAGTTTCAGACAGTTTTGAACACTTTGGGGAAGGGTTGTGCATGCACCTTTTTCAGGCTAACCAGAGTTTCCTATAGTTGGGTCATGGAAAATTGCAAAATTTTTAGGTCTTATGTAAAGAGCACCAAAATGACTGAAACAACCTAAAACCTATAATAGACAAGTTTGTATGTGAACTTTTTTTTGCTCACCTACGTTTTTCATTTTACTTTTTTTACTTTTGTACTTTTTACTTATGGTTTTCAATTTATGGTTTATGGTTTTCAATTTCACCACAAGAACCCAAAAAAGGGGTGGTTAGGATTTTTGGAATTTTCAAGATTCCCTTTGACTTGGGGCCTAAAGCCTGAATGCATTACAAGTGGAGGTTAATTTGCATTATTGGCACAAGCTCAAGCCATGGTGGAAGCATTAGAAGAGGGGATGCCCCCTCCTTTAGAGCCAATCACAAATTCCTATGAGCAATAAATTAATCATTTATCTAAAATTTCGACTTCGATAGTTTTTTTTGAGTTTTCTCATTACCATCCTAGAGAATATGAAATGGTAGAATTTTCTCTCACAGAGTATTTACTTATTCATTTACCAATATTCATGGGATTTAAACATAGGATTAAAGAGAACTCTTATTTTGATATAAAAATTTTGTATGCATCTATTTATGCATAAAGTCCAACTTCTATAGACATAACACTTTTATATAAAAGAAGATCCTTTTATGCATAAAAATCAATTTTGATGAAAGTAACACTTTTATAATAAAAAAAATCTTTTATGCATCTATTTATGCATAAAAATCAATTTTGATGAAAGTAACACTTTTATAATAAAAAAAATATTTTATGCATCTATTTATGCATAAAAATAAATTTTGATGAAAGTAACACTTTTAGAATTAAAAAAATTCTTTTATGCATCTATTTATGCATAAAAATAAATTTTGATGAAAGTAACACTTTTAGAATTTAAAAAAATCTTTTATGCATCTATTTATGCATAAAAATCAATTTTGATGAAAGTAACACTTTTATAATTAAAAAAAATCTTTTATGCATCTATTTATGCATAAAAATCAATTTTGATGAAAGTAACACTTTTAGAATTTAAAAAACTCTTTTATGCATCTATTTATGCATAAAAATCAATTTTGATGAAAGTAATACTTTTAGAATAAAAAACATTTCTCCAATATGCATCTTTCTATGCATAGAAATTAATTCTAATGGAAATAACACTTTTATAATAAAAATATTTCCAATATGCATTTTTCTATGCCTAGAATGAAAATAACACTTTTAGAATACACAAACGGTGGGGATTACTCTTTTTGAATAATAAAAGATAAAACTTATTTCACAAAATTTAAGAAAATTTTGCCATAACCTCCTTTGTATGGCTGACCATTTTTCAAATTTTTCTATCCTCAAGTTACTTAAAAATTATCCCAAATGGTTTAAAGCATTCTAAACTAATCAAATTCTATTTTTAAAAGAGAAATAATATGAAAAGTTTAATTTCAACAATTATATTACTTATCTAGGATGATAAAGAAAGGTTGAATTTAAGAATGAGAGAGGGGGAAAGCCTTTCCAACAAGGCATAGCATCATTTTACATTTCAAAGAAACCAAAAATTAGAAAACCATTAAAAAAGAATAAAGAAAAAGTAAGATTTCTAGCTTACATGAATTTGTGAGAGCTTTCCTTTAGCTTGATGGTTTGAGGGATCTACTCTTGTTTGCAACAAGAGTGGCCACCAATTCTTTAGAAGAGGGAATGGTCAAAAACTAATGAATTATTAAGAAATTCACAGTTTTTGGCTCTAGGGAGGAGTAGAGTAACAGTGCATAAAACACTATTAAGTTTCTACAAAGGGGGAGGCTTCTATTTATAGGAAAAAGTGAGCTTCAAACCAAGCAAACTGATTCTAAAATTTTCTAGATCAGTTTGGTCAATTTTTGACCATTTTTGGGTCAGTTTAGCTTACTTTTTGGAACTAGACTTGAATTAAGAGAGAGGAGAGATGAAATATCTCAATATTTGAGAATTTAAAACTCCACCACACATGTGAAATAGGTGCCTCCTTCATGAGGGGGAATCCCCACTCTTGAGGTGTCAAAATTTTATTTTTTTAGTATTTCCTTTGGTCCTTAGTCCACTCTTCATCTTATGTGAGTATTTACTCATTTTTGGAGGGATTTTATTTATTTTTTGTATTTATCTCCTCCCTACATTTGGATGAAACTAATTGGCCCCTCAGAACCTTAATTTAAAATTTTTCAAAAATCTGGACCCCTAGGATAAGGCCTTTTGAACAGATTATAATTGATTTCTAATGCACCTTCTGAAAATCTTTTTGAACTTCTGTTTCGGGGGAATTTATTTTAATAAGAAGAGATATTTTTCCATCCAAAAATATCTAAAATCTAAATAACCTCTCTCTAGAACATTTTCTCTCTCTAGGCAAAAACAAGTAGAAATAAGATCTTTTATATTTCTGAAGAGGGATTTGATTACAGGGGAAGATACTGGACATCTTGAGGGGATGGGGAGGAATCTTATACGCCCAACCACTGTATTGGTGGGATCCCTCTTTATAAAAATTAGTTGTGTTTTATCCCAGGTAGTACCAGGGAAAATAGTTCCCAGGTCCCCTAGCTGGCACTCATGCAAAATTATAAAATAGACACACCACTTACGCACCTAATATAAAATTTCCTTTTCTCAGATTCAACTATCTTCAAGAAAAAATTGGAATAAAACCAGTGTTTCCATCATAATCCTCAATATTCAGGTCCCATTGTTTTACAAAGAGTCCCATTGTTTTACAAACGAGTCTCATCCGGACTCTCCATTCACCAGCTAGTCAACCAATGAGATCCAATTTCATAGTTTTTCAGTTCACTTAAATAATTTCTCGCCAATCCATGAATATCTTCCCTCGACATATGCATCGATGACCTGGCAGCTTGCAACCCCGTGCATCGCCTGGTTAGAACCCTCTAGGATCCTCCTTAAGTGTCCTAGCACTTTACTCAGGGACCGCTTCGTCGGCCCTCGCCCATCGTACCAGAAGTGCACCATTTTTAACCGTACCGAGGTTGGTCAAGACCTTGACAGGCTTTGCCACCCACGGGCGAGAGATGTCCTTCGATGACTCCCTACTAAGCTGTTGCAATGTAAACTCTCGTTAGATTAACAATAAGCCAAATGCTTCCTCCAGCATTCTGGTGTAAGACAGTCCTTTACAAAAACAGAGTTTCTATGTGCAAGTAAGAATTTTCCATTGAGTTTGAATCACAAGACCCTTTTTTTTCAAAACCTAGACTTTCTCAATGAAAATTATGAATCTCGTATCTCGGTGATCCATCCATCAATTACAACGGATTTCTAACTTATTTCTAGACAATTTCAAGTCTTAGGGAAAACTTCCAGTTATCCATTCTTCTTAATGAAGAAATGGGAATGGTCATAAGACTTGGCTTAATTTCTAATTCAAGAGATGGGCAGGCATCTTACTGACTCACCTTTTTCACGTGGTCATGGTCTAGCACCGAATTACTTGAATTTTTTCCTAAAGATATTTCCTAAAGATAATTCTCCGTTTATGTGATAAAATAACTGTGATTTCTAATCATAAAGGGTAAAAATCCAAAATTATGAAAATTCATTCTTCCTTGGACATAATAGAACTATAAATAATTCTATTCATGAATAATGGAATTTAACAAGGATATTTCTTTTTCCAATAATCCTTTAATAAATGTGCATACATCATTTTATTAAAATATTCACATAGAGTTATACTAAAATATTCTTTTCTCCAATTGGACCTAGGCATCAACATGCCATAATTATCTATATAGAAATATGATGAAACATTCTCTTTTTGATACCAAAATTAATTTATGCATTTTTCTATTTAAAGATACGATGGAAATTCCTCTTTTGATAAATAAATAAATAAAAATACCCATGTATATACATACCATGAATATACCTATTTTAAAATATGAGAAAAATTTCTCTTTTTACCATTTACACATTTATGCATATATACTATAAATGTATATTGAAAAATGTGACAAAAATCCACCTTTTAGCATTTAAAATGTTTTATGCATAGAACATCATGAAAATTCCTCTTTTTGCATTCTTAAAATTATGCATAAAGATAATTACATAAAAATATGGTGAGACTTCCTATTTTAATATAAAAATTCTTATGCATAAACCTAAGCATAATTACATTTAAGCATCTTGTTTATTTTTTTAAAAATATCCAATTATCACTTCCCATATGAAAATAATTTCAAGAATATTAGCATAAACTCTCTTTCAACTTAAAATGAATAAATATGAATTTTCTTAACATAAAAAAAGCTTAAATGAATTAATCCTCATTTTAATTAGATTAAAAATCATAAAAATGCTTAATCTCCATCTCTAGCTTATTAGGCCTAGAGTTTTGGATAAGAAAATGAGATTAAAACTAAAACTTATCCTTCCAAGAAGGATTTAGCCATATAGGTGTGTATTCTTTCAAAAAGAAAGATTTACAATTCAAAAATATTACTTTCAAGCATAAGAGATTAACATTAATGCATTTAAACAACATAAATCAATAAAAGCATGGTTTTAAGAAGAAATGATGGGTTAATTAGAGAGGTTGGGAAGAAGATTACCATTTAAGAAGAGAGTAAAACACCATTGTTTTAGGCTTACCCTTAGTTTTTAGCTTGATTCTTTAGAGAGAAGTGAAGCCCTCAAGAAGAAGCTTGGCCACCAAGTAGAAGAGGGTAATCTCCAAGAGAAAAAGAGGATTAGTGGAGCTCCAAAGCTTCACAATGGAGAGGCAAGGTAGAGGGATAATGGAAATACACTAAATTAAAAATTACACTAGCATAGAATTATTCTAAGATGAAAATACAAAGGAATTGGGTTCTATTTATAGGAGAGGAAGCCACCAACCAAGTCCAACTAGGATCTAGAGGCTTCCAGCTTTAGTTTGATCCAATTTGGACAAGTTTTGGACCATCTAGGCCAACTTTTTAAATCCAGTTTGAAAGAGGAGAGATGAAATATCTCATGTTTTTGAATTACAAATTGGGGGTAATGATGAGATTCTAGGCGCCTCCTTCATGAGCTCCTGAGGTGTCAAAATTTTAATTTTTTACTAATAAATCCTTATTTTTTTACTATTAAGTGCTGTACTAGTCAACTCTTCTCATCTTATGTGAGAATTTACTCATTTTTGGGGGATTTTACTTTATTCTTGCATTTTTCTTATTCCAACACTTGGATTAACCCTATTGGCCCTTTGGAACGACCTTAATCCATAATTTTTTGAAAATGTGGACCCTTAGGCTAAGGTGTCTAATGCACATATTCAATTAATTTCTAATGCATATTAGAAAACTCTTTTTGAACTTGGGCGAAAGCAAGGGATGGTGGTACAAAATTGGTTGTCCTTGACACCACCTAGGCTTGGTAGAACGAGAGTAAAGAAAAAGAGGGCAAAAAGGAAATAAAGGAGAAATATTAAGCTGTGAAAATTCCCTGAGGTGTTATACTTTAGTCTTTTTTTTGAAACGTCCCATAACAGATAGACGTGGGTGGAGACGTGGGTGCAGACGCAAGGAAGCAGATTTCTCTCTCTCCCTCTCTCTCTCTCTCTCTCTCTCTCACCTCCCCTCTCTGTCTGTCTGTCTCTCTCTCTCTCTCTCTCTCTCAGACCTCTCTCTGCACATCCTCTATCCCCTGCGGAACACCATAGCCCTCTCTCTCTCTGTATAAACATGGCAGCTCAGGCCGTCAGCATATTTACAGAGACGATGCTGGAGGTTGAGTGTGATTCCTTCACTAGTCAGGGATACCTGCATTTACAGAGGATACTATCAATGAAACCCAAGCTGCTCACGAACCTGTCGGCAACCAAGAATTTCTCCGGGGCTATTGGGCGCAAAAGAAGCGTGAGCAACGATGCAAGGAGCGCAACCCTGCTAGGGAAGGTAGCCTTTCAAGAACCAGGTCAAGGAACAATATATGCAAAGCCATGGCTAGATGTTGGCGTCGACGACAGACCCAAGGACTAACAACAGTAGAACAACAGGAAATTCTAGAGCAGCTCATGCATCATCAGCCGTTTTCCAAGTTGAGGAGTTCGGATGTGCAATCGAGTCTTCTTTCCAACGTTCGCAACACATTGACTCAATTGAAAGTACCTCACTCTGCAAGTGAGCTGTTTGTAAAGAGAGCCTCTTTGATGATGATACTGAACAATGGTGATCAGAGAACAATGTCAGTGAACCAGTCCAAAATTGTTGCTGTCTTGGGTGTTCATCGACGGAATATAGCGGCAGCAAGCAGTCGACTAGAAATGAAAGATGAGAATGAAGTGTTGCCACTTAGTGCTTGTCACAGACAATTGCCTTTGTATACAAGTATCACAAGTGAAACTAGAGATTTGGTGACCGCTTTTTGGAAATCTGAGACGAGAGTTTCACCAAACAAAAAGGATATTTGTAAGCAGAGGATCGAGGCAAAATGTGTCATCAAACATCCAATTCATCTTCTAGATGGCTCTCAGGTAATATGTTTTTGCTACAATGCAATCCATGGTGGCCTTGATTTCTGTTGGAATAGTTCAAAATTTGTAGTCTTTGGGCAGCACTGAAAGCTTGGCTGTTCAGTACCAAACTGGTAGTTTTTTACCAGCAATCATTCTAGGCCATAAGTACCAATTTGGTACTGCAATCATTATAGGTACTAATTCCCATATCCAAGTACTTACCATTGTTTGAATTCCCAGCTCCATAATAGTATCATTGTAGGTACCAATTCCACCTCCATAGGATTAAATTTGGCACGTCTCTGAATTTTGCATTGTACCCAACAGGATTCACGGTACAACTTTTGGTTGCAATGTCCAAGAGTAAGGAAGCACAGTCTCAATTTGGCACTTTTGAGAAGCACTCACACTTGGTAGTGTAATACCAAATTAGGTTTTGGAGACAGATTTGGTGCTTTCAATGTATCTTGCAAAGTACCAAATGGATGCATAGTACCAATTTTGGAGCGTTTTATATCCAGAAAAGTATCCAATTTTGTACTAAGCATCCAACTATGGTACTGTAAAGTATACAGAGAAATAGCCAATTTGGTACTGTGGATCAAGTTCGGTACTATGCAGGGTGCTTTAAGTGTGCCTGGTTAGTACCTAAGGTGTTCCACAGCTCCAATTTGGTTTTTTTGGGCACCACCTACACTTGGTAGTATAATACCAAAATGGGTTTTGGAAACAGATTTGGTGCTTTTAGAGGATACTGAAAAGTACCAAACTAGATGCATAGTACCAATTATGGCGCTCTTTGTATCCAAAAAAGTATCCAATTTTGTACTAAGCTTCCAATTATGGTACTGTGAAGTATACAGAGAAATAGCCAATTTGGTACTATGGATCAATTTTGGTACTATGCAGGGTGCTTTAAGTGTGCCTGTATAGTACCAAATCCAATTTGGTGTTTTTGGGCACCACTCACACTTGGTAGTATTATACCAAATTGTGTTTTGGAAACAGATTGGGTGCTTTTAGTGAATACAGAAAAGTACCAAACTGGATGCATAGTACCAATTTTAAAGCTTTTCTGTATCCAAAAAAGTACCCAATTTGCCACTATGGATCCATTTTGGTAATATGCAGTATGTAAAACAGTACCAAATTGGGTACTATGGTTCCAGCTTGGTACATAGAACCAAATTTGGTGCTTTTTTGTATTCACAAAAGCACCCAATTTGTTACTATGATCCAAATTTGGTACTTTAGAATGAGTTGGTGGTTTACAGTACCAAATTTTGTACTGTAAATAGCTTTGGCACTTTACTCTTGTTTGATAGTATTCTGAGCTCTAACGTGGTTCATTTTTCGTTTAAAGGTGGAGCTCTACAAAAGATTCAAGAGCATGTATCTTGCGGTGAAGTTGTCACTTAGGTCCTTTGAGACACTCAAGCCTTTTTTTGTCCGAAGATTGAAAGAGCGCTATACTTGCTGCTGTATTTACCATATCCAGATGGTATACTTCAAGGATGCTTTCAATCAAATGCGCTAGAACAAGTTTGGGCATCACGGCAAAGAACATCCATGTACATGCTCCGTTTGTGGTACACGTAGTGAGGCAGTCCAATGTTCTGCAAACCAGGCTGTTTTTCAACACATAAGTAACTTGCTGGATTTTATATTGTGCCCTCGCCCTACGGAGGGTGAATATCATGCAAAGAGATGCTTGCTTGGAGAGTGCCCCAAATGCAGTGTACGAAAGTTGTCATTCTGCCCAGCCGAGATTGCAACAGATAGCAAGGAGGTGACTGTTAAGATATTCCAGGATGTGGGCACTGGACAGGTTAATGGTGATGGAAAAGAGAAGAAGCGAAAGGACTTGGTTGTGGAAAGGATGAAAAGTGCAACTTTCATTCATCTCTTTTCAGATCATCTGAAAAGCTCGTTAAGCACAACTTTATGTTTAGGTGGCAGGCCCAACAATTCAAAGACTGCTTGCTTAAGTTTCCCAGAGATGTTGTGGTATCTGTTGTTGATTTTACAGAGAATTACAACTTTAAAGTGCAAAATGAGATCCAGTCCATGCATTGGTGGTCAACATAGGTAACAATACTGGTACACATCTCTTATATCAAAAATTCAGTAGGAGCTATTGAGAAGACTGTGCATTTTTACATATCAAATGATAAGCTCCACGACACGCTCTTTGTTCAGCATTGTTTTATGCTGCATGACAACTGGATGAAACAGCAAGGACACTGTTTGCGTTATCATTGGGTATGGTCAGATGGTGCCGCTTCACAGTTCAAGGCACGAAGACCACACTATTTCGTAGCCAGGTATTATTAGTTGACAGGATTGCTTATGATGCATAACTTCTTTGCTTCAGGGCATGGAAAAGGAGAGCATGATGGTGCAGGTGCTATTATCAAGAGAACCCTGATGCACGAAGAGCTAAAACCCGATGGCTAGCCCATGAAGTGTGCGGCCTGATGTGGTCAATTTTTTGAACGCGAGGTTTCAACCAACAACGGAAGGTGGAAGTGCCAGCACAAGGAGGGTGTTCTGGTTGGTTTCACCGAGTGATGTGCTGCGTTTTCCGTTGTGGGACTGTAAACTAATTGCAGGATCTCGCTCATTCCATTGTGTTGACGGCTACTCAACGCACAATCCATGTGATGTGCGTTTTCGTACGCTGTCATGCTTCTGTGATCCATGTGTAAATGGGCAGTGGAGGAGATGCAATAATAAACAGCACATTGAAGAATGGAAATATGTCTCCATCGAGCCATTGACAGAGTCAGTACAACCTACAAATAGTGATGAGGACGACGATGATGAGGAGAACTACAATGATTTGTTTTCCTCCCATGTGAGTGAGGATTTAAGCATGCCTATGTATGAAGGAGACCCTGAGGTGTTGAGCCAATTATTGTCCATTGGGGATAATCCAAAGCAGCATAGCACCAGAGTACCAAAGTTCCAAAAAGTACCAAATTGTGTTAGCAGTGCCAAAAGTACCAAACTACCAAATAGTACCAGATTGTGTATAGAACAGTAGCAAAGCTAGCCAAACAGTATCAAAATCAATAAAACCAGTTGTGAAAGTTTAGGCATAAATACCTAAAAAGAGGCCTTTCATCTTCATCAACCGAGAGGGAAGCAAGCATTCATTATGGCCATCAGGTTCTTCCTTTGGGCTACATGACCAGAGCATCACGTCGCATCGCTTCCTCAAGTTGACGATGAAGTCCTCCGCATCAGGTCTGACGACACAATATTTGTATTGAGACACTTGCACACCTCAGGGCCTAACTCCATCTGGGAACGGGAGCTGCCACAAATCCTTGGGTGCTTCAACATAATCCTTCAGTAGCACTCCATTGACATCCACCAAAACAACAAGGCGCCTATTGCTTGCCATTACATGTATCGGCATTGATGTATCCGGTGGTTGTTCATGTAGCCACCAATGGTCCCCTGTTGTAGTACCACTAAACTATATGAGTAGAAGAACACAGCCTTTTCGCAAAAGCAAAGTTAGACATTGGGCACCAATAAAAGGTTACAAAACAGTGACAGTAGGACATGACAGTTTACAAACACATTGACACCTTTCAAGAGTAGAGCGGCATGACACAAAACGCATCGACAAAAGCAAAATGGGCTGGTATTTCAAATTAGTCCAGAAGCAAGTACAAAACGCTGTAACATCAGCTAATTTTTGCAGCCTTGCGGCTTGAGACCACCACCAACGGGGCGCTTTCTACATTTCATAGCGAAGAGCTCGAAGAGGGTGGCTGAATCATTGCTATCACCTGTTTCTAAGGGCGTTGCATCAGGTGTCTCCTCCGTAGCTCTGTCCTTCCCCACACCTTTTGTATCCTCCGTGCCTTTAGGCAACTCTACACCTTCACCCTCCTCTGCACCTTTAACCTGCTCTGCACTTTCAGTAGCTTCCCCCGCCTCTTTGGCCTCCTTCGCGCTTTTAGCCTCCTCTACACCTTCAGCCCCCTCTGCACCTTTAGTCTCCTCAGCACTTTCAGTAGCTTCCCCCGGCGCTCTGGCCTCCTCATTGCTTTTAGTCTCCTCAGTGTCTTTGGGCTCCTCTGCACCTGCAACCTCCTGTGCACTTTGAGTAGCTTCCGCTGCCCTATTTCCGTTCTTCCTCCTCTTTCTACCTGCCTTGTCCTTTGCAGATGTTGATGCCGTAGCCAAAACCTCTGCCTGTGAGAGAACTTCAACTGTCACCTCCTCAACAGCCGGCATCTCTTCATTGTTCTTCTCGCCTTGGTCAGCAACCTCCTCAATCAGATCACTTCCCCCTGTTCTTTCTCCTCCGGTCCCTTTTCATCTTTGTCTCTCTCCTGCACTTCCGCTTTTAGTCGATCTTCCCCCATGCTTGAGTCTACAGCAGGCTCAGCCCTTTTCCCTTCCCTTGTGTTGGCATCAAGGTCTTGCAGTATTTTCTGCACTAACTTGTAAGGATCTTATTTAAACATGTAAGTGGCATCTGACTTACTGTGACCAGGGAGATCCTTCCTATCCTTTGGGGTGGTGTCATGGGTGTCCGCACCGAAAGATTCTCTACCTACATATGCACAAAGATGAAAGACAAGATTAGATCATCAGTTCAAACAATATAAACATACAGTGTCCAACACAAACACCCCACTTACTCTTCAATAATGACCTCCCTGACACCCAGGCCTTTGCCTCCGAAGGGATTGCGGTGTTGCAACGTGCCTTCACGCACATATCTCTTGTTCTCAACACAGTTGCAAAACACAATGGATGGTACTGATGCCTGCAGGGAAGCATGAAGGTACCAACCACGTAAGAAGCCTCCAAAGCCTCCCCAAAGGCAACACAAGTACCAAACACATGAATTGTGTTGGCAGGGTCCACAACATGAGGCCTTGGAGTCAATGTATATTTCATCCCCCTCTTCACATCAGCACACAACTTATGTACAAATTCTTGATGGTCTTGGGTCTCCAAGCATTCATTGTGGAGCTTCACATACTCCATCTACAAAATAGACATACTCTATCTACTTATCCACCAAAACAAATAATTAGCAAGGAAGTACACAAGCAGTACAAAAACTGAACCTGAATAGGTACCAAAACAGGTAAATTGTACCATAACAGTTCTAAACAGCACTAAATGGGTACAATGAAGTTTCAACAACTCCCAAGTCAAACCCAAGCAGAATAAAAACAGTACTAAAAAGGGTCGGATTGTACCAAAATAGTTTTAAACAACACTAAATTGGTACATGAAGTACCAAAAACTACCAGAACAGTACTAAAAAAGGTTGGATTGTACCAAAATAGTTTTAAACAACACAAAATTGGTACATGAAGTACCAAAAACTACCAAAACAATACCAAAAATGTAGCAAAGCAGTACCAAAATAATATCAAATAGTAGCAAAATAGTACCAAATACTACTAAAATAGTACCAAATAGGTTACAGACAGTGCTAAAAAGGTAGCAAATCAGTACCAAAATAGTAGCAAACAGTAGCAAAATAGCACCAAATAGGAAACAAAACAGTACCAAAACAAAACCAAAAAGTAGCAAAATAGTACCAAAATAGGTAACAAAACAGTACCAAGACAAACCAATGACAAACCAAAACAGTACCAAAAGGTTAACAAATCAGTCTCAAAAAAGTACCAAAAGGTAACTAAACAGTACCAAAACATGTAAATTATGCCAAAACAGTTGTAAACAGCAATAATTTGGTACAATTAAGTACCAAAAACACACAAGACTCCCAAAAATACCCAAAAGACCCAAAAACTGGTCACAGTGAAATTCCAAACTAGTACCAAAATAGTGCAAAAAGTACCAAACGAATCAAAGAAAACAAAAAATACCAAAGATAATACCTAGATAGCACCCAAGACATATTTAGCACTACCATATAAGACCAAATAAAAGCTCAACTTCAGTACCAAAACACTTCAAAAGAGTACCACATGAAGCAAAGAAGCACAAAAAGTACCAAAGTTAGTGCCAACATTGAACCCAAGATGTAACTGCAATACCTTAAAGACTCTAAAACTTGTAGCTAGAAAGTACCAAAGCAGTATCATAAAAGGTCAGAAGAGTTTCAAATGAACAGCAAAGCACCAAAAGTACCAGTCATGGGTGCAACCAATTATCCAAGACAACCAAAGGTGCCCTATTAGACTAAACTCAGTAACCTGAAAGTACCAAAACAGCACAAAAATAGTTCAATACAGTACCAAATGAAATAAAGAAGCACCATTAAGTACCAAGAAAGGCAGCAGCACAACACCAAGTGTTATAAAAAATACCAAAACAAGTAAAGAAAGTACCAAAACAGTTCAAGAAGTTCAAAAACCACCAAAAATGTCAGCAGATAAACCAATCAAGAAGTGAAACATGCCAAATTGCCAAACCATGTGCAAATTAAACACTATCAACAGCAGTCAAACACAATGCAATAGGCCAGAAATACAATACCTCCTGCTGTTCAACCTCCGCTTGGAGGTTTTGGATATTTTCAAAAACCCCGTGTCGTCGCAACAAGCGCCGACTTGCTCCTAGCTCAGCCTCCACCTCTCTGATCTCTTCATTCGGAACAGGGATTTGTTGCTGAAGCTGAACAATGCGTGCTTCCAGGGTATCGATGTCTTCCATCAAACTCTTCGCCACGTCCTTTCTACCTTCATATACCAGTAGGCTGGTCCTTGTTTGCTTGAATAGAGGCCTTCAGGCTTCTGAGGTTTGACCATCCTGGATGTGACACTGGGTCTGCCAGTCTTTGCAGCAATGTCTCTAAATCAGGTAGGTAGTCAGCAATTACCCCTCTACAAGCATTATCTGGTTCTGTGCAGATATTACTACCACTTTGAGTCATCCGGGCCTTCTTATCTGAATGCAGGACACTGCCAGGAGAGGAAGCATTTTGCCTCCTCCATGCCTCAATTTTACGCTCAAGCCCGCCACTCCTAGATGATATCATCTGCAACACTCCTTCCCCAAACCGGGCCCATGCTACTTTATGCCCTGCTGGGTCTTTTTTCACTGCATGGCATTTCTCAAAAGCGTAGCACGTAGCAAATTTGTTGGTCAATTCACCACATGAAGGGGGCCCCTGATAAACTTTGGAGAATAGAAGTCTGCAGTCTTCCACCAGCTGTGGCTGCAAATGGTTTAAATAGATCTTGCTGTTCTTTTGGTACTTGAACTTGAATACAGTTAACCATTGGTCGGGTGGCATGTCCTCATCAGTCAAGTCCTTGAAGAGTTTTCCCTCAAGACTGAGACCGTACTCTTCATGCAGGTCCTGTGCCGTGTAACAGAACCTGGTTTGTTGAGGGTACTCCTCCATTTTGTTCTTACCTAAAATGTGTTCAAAACAAATCAGAGAATTGCTGACTCCTATAGATTAAATGTGGTGCCCGACATTATGTCTAATGTGAGGTGATGCCCTACAGAACCATTTGTGGTACTCAAAGAGTACCAAATATAGTACTGTTCATTTAACTTCAAATGTCAGTGCAGGGAGTGAACATGCACCATTTACTTAGCACATGCATATGCCAATGAATAGCGTACCACGTCTTGACTTGCTGGTAGATTTTGATTCGTCGTCGTCGAAGAGGAGTGAGGTCCGTTCGGAGTCGACCTTGCCCTGTTTTGCACTTGCCCTTGTGTTGGGACTGGCTATGTGCTCCGGCTTTGTTTGTTGGGGGGGTGTGGTGGAAGCACCCTTCTTGTTGCTGCTGCCAGGAGGCACCATGCCCTCCTTTGCCTTCGCTTTCGGTTTGCATGTTGAAGGTGACGCTCCCAAATATAGTACTGTTCATTTAACTTCAAATGTCAGTGCAGGGATTAAACATGCACCATTTACTTAGCACATGCATATGCCAATGAATAGCGTACCACGTCTTGACTTGCTGGTAGATTTTGATTCATCGTTGTCGAAGAGGAGTGAGGTCCGTTCGGAGTCGACCTTGCACTGTTTTGCACTTGCCCTTGTGTTGGGACTGGCTATGTGCTCCGGATTTGTTTGTTGGGGGGGTGTGGTGGAAGCACCCTTCTTGTTGCTGCTGCCAGGAGGCACCATGCCCTCCTTTGCCTTCGCTTTCGGTTTGCATGTTGAAGGTGACGCTCTGCTGGCAGCAGCTCCCTTGGCCTTTGGGATCCTCATGGCTAGACGACTGCTCTAGAGTAGACCAGCTCTGCTACAATCGAATGCGGGGGGAGAGAGAGAGAGAGAGAGAGAGAGAGAGAGAGAGAGAGAGATGGTGCGACCAGACGACGCCCGCTTAGTTCAAACAGAAATGAGCAAAAACAATAAAAATTTGAAACCATAAAAAATTAAAACCACTACCACCACTAATGACACCACTACTCTCACAAGGTGGTACTGCACAAAAGATTCTCAAAGATCTTAAAAATAGTTCCTAAATACAAACCTTTTACCCTCAAATTTCCCCCCCAAAGTACCAAAAAGGTGGAAAAAAAATTGGCCCTTTTCTTGTACCACCAACCCTTGCTTTCACCCACTTCTGTTTTAGGGAAATTCATCTTAAATAAAAGGGATAAATTTACATCCAAAAATATCTCAAAACTATATTACCTCTCTCTAGAATATTTTCTCTTTCTAGACTAAAAACAAAGGAAAATAATGTTTTCTTGTATTCTGAAATAGAGGATGATTACAGAGGACTGAGAGGAGAACTTATACATCTTTTTGGGGCTGAGGAGTAACCTTACATCCTCTCCCACTTGAAAAACGTGAGATATCCTCATCTCGCAAAAGCGGGGATAGTCCTTTATCAGTTTATCTTCTTTTTCCCAAGTGGCATCCTCTAAAGGGTAGAACTTCCACTTGATCAAGAACTCTCTAAGGACTCTGTTCCTGAGAGCCTTCTCTTAAACATCTAGGATTTCTTTAGGTTGGAGTTCCATCTGGCCTTGAGTCTGAGAAGTCAAGTGTTCATCATCCAGCACATGACTCTGGCTGGGTTTGCTGCTCCATATATCATCAAGCATCTGTCTCTGGACATCTCGACCCTGATGAATGGGTCGGACCAAGTTTATGGTGTGAGGCAATCTTGTTCGTATTACAGAGCTTTTAATGGGCTCATCCCAATACTTCAGTGATAAGAGACATTGTAAGCAAACTCAACTAGATGTAAGAAGCTTAGCCACTTCTTAGGTTCTCTGCTCCATAGCATGATCGAAGAATATCTTCAGTTACTTGGTTCACTCTTTCAGTCTGGCCATCTATCTCGAGATGATAAGTTGTACTGAGATCTAAAGAAGTTCCCACTGCTTCGAAGAATGCAGTCTAGAACCTTGACGTGAATTTAGGATCTCTGTCACTCACTATTATCCTTCTGGGTAAGTCATGCAACCTGAAAATCTCTTTGAAGAAGACTCTAGCAACATCCACTCCAATGTAGGTTTCTTTTACTAGAATCAGATGGGCAACCTTGGTTAGTCTGTCAACTATTACAAAAATGGAGTTGTAACCTGATTGCACTGACGGTAATGTAGTAACAAAATCCATACTAACACATTCCCACTTCATCTGTGGAATGTCTAAGGGATGCAGCTTTCCTGGCATCTTAACCCTTTCTGGCTTGACTCTTTGGCATATTAGACACTAGTGCACATGATTAAGTACATCCTTTTTTAGTCCTGGCTAGAAGAAGCTCTTCTTTATAGACATGTAGGTCTTTATGAACCCTGGATGTCCAATTTTTCCCTTTGTTTCCTCATCATTGGGAATCTATAGCCGATTGTTGTAATACATGCATCCTTCGACCAATTTGTACCCAAGAACTTGACTCATTTCCTAAGGAGTCTTGCTTTCCTGCATCAGTAGGGTAGCAATAGGGGCAAAGAATATGTCATGTGCATGAACTTCTCTTGCTTCACTGATCAATGGATTTGACACCAATGTTATTGCAAAGCAAGGAGGCTTTCTGTTATATGCACATTATGTGTGCATATACTAGGAGGCTAACCCACATTAGGCTTGTGAGCATGGGAGCATGGGAACAAGCTCTAGTGGAGCATGGGTTAGGACTAACCTTAAGAGTTAAGGTTAGGGTCAGGCATCCAAGGGTCACACATGGAAAATGGAGAGTCAAGAGAGTCACCTGAGGGCCCTCCTATATAATAGGGGCATAGGGCACACTCAAGGGGAGCTTAGGCTATGGTCTTTTGATGTTATCTTGAGGCTACGGCTATGTTATCTTGAGGCTAGGTTATGATATGATGTTCTCTTGTATAGAGGATTATATCTATTCACCTACCATTTCACACTATAGCTACATGCTACTGGATTGGAGTTATACCTCTTGATGGTATGGGACATCAAGGTAAAGTTATGATGTACTTCATTTCATGTGTGCATCCCTTGGGCTCGGGGGTGGTCGGGTGGATGAGTTTATGCCTGATTTATGCTTGTTTATGCATAACAATTATCTAGAGAGATCTTAGAGTTTTAACAGTGGTATCAGAGCAATATCTAGTTAATTGTTGTTGATTTTTCTTTCTTATTGCAAATTTTGGTATTTTTTGAAGTAAATTATAATATTTACTAAATAAAAAATATTATTTTATTGATTTGTGTTGATGCTTTGCATGTGGATTGTCGATATGGCAATTGGAACACGTGTTTCTTCTATTCAGTGGTGGATGAATCGATGTTGCGGGTAAATTCCGTGAGTTTAATGCTATTTTTTCTTATTTTTTGTGGTTTAAAATGAGCATTAATGGAAATTTTTACCAAAATACCATATATTTTATTGTGGATATTTTTGATAGAATGGATTCCCTAAATTTGTATAATTTTTAAGAATTTTTTTTAAAATTTTTGAGCATTTTTATGAAAAGAATGTATTTTTTATACATTTTATGAGTTTTTCTACGGGTTTGCTATCAAATTTCTGCCGATTTTCTGCTGAAATGCAGTAGAGGGCAGCATGTTAATGCATGGAGTGCTCTCCCGTGTGTGCAGAATTCTCTTTTGCTCTCAAATCTGAATTTCTCTTCTATTTTTCTCTCCCGCAGTGTGAATGCCTCTTGCTAGGCACATTTGATTAAGCTTAATTATATTTTAATTATAATTAAAATATAATTATGATTACAAAAGTTTAATTAAAGTTAATTTAATGCTAATCTCCCTCTCAGTTAATAGAGAGAAGGAAGAAATGGTGAGAGAAAGATTTGGAGAAGAAGGAGAGGAGAGAACATCTCCTTCTCTCAGACTTCTCACTTTGCGCGCACGCGGGTGGGGGGGCGCTGCGGCTACAGCCCTGGGCAAAAAATCGCCAACCCCCACCCCCCCAAAAAAAAAATTAAAGTTTTTTAAAACCTTAGTGTTACAAAAGCTTTAGCTTTTAAAAAATATATAAAAAAGAGTTTTTTAAAAAAAAATTGTCCAAAAAAAAGCTTTTCAAAGCTTGAAAAAAAAAGCTAAAAAAAGGGGGAGAAAATATGAATTTTGAGAATAAAAATTTCTCTGAAATATTTTGAAATTATTTTCTTGGAATCTCTTGGCTTTCCGCATTCCCGGGAAACCTTTTGGCTATTCCAGAAAATCTTTTGACACCTGAAAGGATTCCGAAAACTTTTATCCTTTCACATTCCAATTTTTTTTGTCTTTTCATTTTTCCGAAATAGTTGGCTTTCCGTATTCCGAGAAAACCATTGGGATTTTGAAATTTTTTGACCATTCGTACTCTAATGGGTTCGGGGTTAATTAAATTTTTTTAAAAAATCTTAAAAATTAGTGGAAAACTAGACAAAGGTTATTTTAAATTTTTGGAAAATGTGGAGTTTGTGATTGGCATGTGGTGTGTCCATTCAAGTGCCTGTGACCATTCAAATTCTTTTAAAAATATATTTTTTGACCCAAAAAATTAGAATATCCATTAAAATTGTAAATTTTCATTGGATTTGAGAATTGTCGGGCGGAATTGGAAATTTCGTGAACGATGGGATTCTCAGGAGAAATTAGGAATATTCTAGAAATTATTTTTAGAAATCCTAGAAATTGGTATTTTTTTAAAATATCAATGGTATTTTGGTAAATTTAATTGCTATTTTTTTATATAGAAAATATAGGTTTGGAATGCCATAAGATAGGTTTGGTGGAATTCAAAATTATCATATTTTGAGGCCCTAGAAAATTAGAAAAAAATCATGATAATTCTTTCTCTCAAGAATTTAATATTTTCAAGGGTTATTTAATGTTAAAGTACATTTTCTCGTGCTGATATTAGATAGATGCGGGTTATTTGCGTATTATTAATATGATTATACCTCATATTAGTAGATATTTCTATTTAGATTAATTTTGAACAATATTTTCATGATTTTTTACCTTTGTTTAGCCATTCTTTTTGGACATGTTCCTTAAGTTTTTCAATGATGGCTATAATCTGTGTTCAAAGTGTGTCTCACCTTTGACACCTTTTCATGATAATTCATTTTGCACTTATTTAAGTGTGGTCTGTGCTTAATTTTTTAAGCCTAAGATAAATTCTATCATGGGTTAGTTGATCTGTTTGTTTTGGATGTTTTCCAAGTTTTATTTGGACTCATCAGGTTATGCCTAGATCACTTGTATCTAGGGGTTTTTTAATGAGTGTTACACATGTGTTTCACTTGCTTACTTTGGAGTTTTGTTTGAACGACACCATGTTCATGTACTCCGGATTGATGAGTTGGCCACCAATTTTAAATGCTTCTTTTAGCATGATTAATGATCATTAGATGGCATGCATTGATTTTTATGATCAACTATGGTTTTCATGGATTTGAGGAGCTTCTATGCTTTTATCCATGGTTTTATAAGGATCTTTTGATCTTTTGGATAATATCATGTGCCTTGAACGTAGCATTTGCCTTCGTTTTTTGGCACTTAATTTTGGAGTATATTGCTTGTACTCTTGTACATATTCCAATTCAGATACCTGGTTACTTATGTATCTAGGTGAATTATTTGTCTACCCTAACTTTATTGTGTTTTGGGTAGTTATCATTAGAAAGGCGCCATTCTTTTTTAATGATGTACTCGGAAAGAGTTATTCCTTGATGTGGTCTCAAGAATATAGAGATAGGTTTTAGTATGTGAAAGTTTGGGATATGGCCATCTTATTCCTTTTCTACAAGATTTTATTCATTTTTCCTAGATGGCATACTAGGGAGTTTCAAATTAATAAGGTATGTATGGGTGGTATCATGGTGGTATGGGACACTGCGATTCCTCACATATATTATCTTATGGGATAATTTGGGCTCAAGATTGTTACTTTGCCTACATCACTTAGCATGTTGACCTCAACATTCAAAGACAATCTCATTTTCTAAATTCACTAGAAGTTATAGTGTGGGCATTCTCTAGATAAACTTCTTTTATCTATAGCCTGCATGTTTTGATGAGTGTAATCTCATATCGGTATTTTCATTTGTTGAAATCTCTTTCTTTAGAGTTCAACAAGTTTATCTTGTTGTGTTCGGATTAAGGAAATTTGGATTTTTCCTTTGTTGGCATTTCTTTCTCTAGTTCCGTACTTTAGGTGATTTATACAGTCAACCTGATGGTTTACGGATGGACATATGTGACTCATCAAGACGTTGATGACTCTCTATGTTGATATGGGTAACTCGGGACGCCGATAATTCCATGAGCAGATGTGGGGTACATCGAGCCACCGATGGATACCTGGTTCTTGCTATTATAATGCCATGTTTTCCTACTTTATTTTGAATGGTTTACAACGAGAAAACTAAGTATGAATTCCTCTGATCATCATGCACAGCCTCTGAAAAGGGAGCTTTGGAACACACAACTCTACACACTTCTGAGCTTTTCTGGTTTCCTTCAAAATGTAGAAGTTTTGGGAAAACCTTCTTGTTCTGGCCTGTTTTAGACTGTGGATAGGCTTTCCCTTTCTTGGCTTCTTTTGAGAGGCAGCCTTTGCTACCAGTCCAGGGTCCTCACCCTATCTCCTTGTAGTAGCTTTTGTCCTCGCCAAATGAGCTATGAATAATCCTCAAAAAAAGAGAGATAACTCTGTGTGATTGTGTCTGTGTGTGTGTAGCAATGCCTCTATCACTATTTGTGTGGTTTGGTGCGGCGGTAGCGCACTTCCATTAGTCTTGCAAGCACCATATCGCGCACCAAACCATAAAAATCACTCTCTCCCTAGGTCTCTCTCTCTCTCTCTCTCTCTCTCTCTCTCTCTCTCTCTCTCTCTCTCTCTCTCTCTCTCTCTCTCTCTCTCTCTGTGTGGATGTACTATATGTGTGTGTCTGTGTTGTATATGTTTCTCCCTCTGTGTGTGAGAGAGAGAGAGAGAGAGTGTGTCTGAGTGTGTGTGTGTGTGTGTGTTTGTGTGTGTGTGCGCGTGCGTGTGTGTGTGTGTGTGTTTACGTCAAAAGAAAGACATATCAAAGCTGTCAGTGCCTTGTCACGTTGTTCGATGGACCGCTGTCAATGCCTTCTCGTGTTGCTTGTTGACAAATCTCTCTCTCTCTCTCTCTCTCTCTCTCTCTCTCTCTCTCTCTCTCTCTCTCTCTCTCTCTCTCTCTCTCTCTCTCTCATGCGCACCGTTGCAACAAATAGAATAAAAAATGTGTCATATTTAATATTCAGAATTCACACGTGTGAATGGTCAACATCACACTTGTCAGTTATTACTATCACACGTGTATTGTAGCCTCTCTCTCTCTCTCTTTCTCTCTCTCTCTCTCTCTCATGTGGACCCTTACAAATAGATTAAAAAGAACAGACTCACACGTGTGAGTTATTTAAACCTCACACTACTATTAAACGGTTCTCGTTTTTGAGAGAGAGAGAGAGAGAGAGAATCCACTCCCGTGTATGCAGGCAAGAACGGCAACAGGTAAGCTCGCTTGCTCTCTCTCTCTCTCTCTCTCTCTCTCTCTCTCTCTCTCTCTCTCTCTCTCTCTCTCTCTCTCTCTCTCTCTCTCTCACACACACACACACACACACACACACGCATGCACAGACAAACACACACAATCTTTCACACACACATGCGTGCACAGACAGACACACACAATCTTTCACACACACACACACACACACACACAAACATATACAACATAGATGCACATATACAGTACACCCACAAAGAGAAAGAGAGATAGAGAGATAGATAGATAGAGAGAGAGAGAGAGAGAGAGAGAGAGAGAGTGGTTTGTGCAGTTTGACGACGCGATATGGCAAGAGGAATGGAAGTGCACTAAACTGCACAAATATAGATAAAGGGGTCGCTCGGGTTTGAATTTATCCCAGTGTTTTACTGATCAGAACAGAGAAGGCTTAAGCGGGGAGCCATGGCGCTGGACGTAGAATTAAGTGCTATGCGGGGAGGAGCGACGTGTTGATGAAGGCTCCAAAGCTGTTGAGGACCACAAAGAAAAGGTCTATTGACTCACTGCTGATGACCCTGAGGAGATTATGGCATAGATAGAGGAGCCACAGCTTGTGAGAGGACAGACAAAGGAGCAAGGATTTCCAATTATGGAGCCGAGAGAGCAGGATATGGGGGCAGGTGAAGATGAACAGGAGAAATTCGGTGCTCTCAATAGTCTGGTGTCCCTCTCCAAACGACCTTCCTTCGGAGGTCCTATATAAAGAGGGATTTTGATTTCTCAACAGAGGCTAAGGAGGAGAAAGGGCCAACTGGTCATAGAGATGATACAGAAGAAGAAGAAGAAGAAGAAGAAGAAGCTAGTTCTTAGCACATACATGAAGGACAAGAAGGAGGAAATTGTTGAGAGCAATGATCTTGCATTAGTTGATGAGAGACTTTTCAATTTTGTTTGTAACGCTGGAGCTCCTGATGACTTTCACATAATTGCTGAGAAGTTTAACAAGCCTTTGCCAGTAGAGTCAATTTTGGACCAGCATGCAGAGTACCTATCAAAACAAAGGGACGGTTTCAAAAAAGCAGTATCCAAAGGAAGGCTACTGCTAAGGCTTATGTGCACTTGCTGGATTGTGCACCAAGCAAGAAGGCAAAAAAAAATTTATACAAGAAGTGCCAGCAACTCCCATCTTCCTACAAGCCTACTTGGTGTACCACCATGCACATGAATTACTGCAGGCTGCTATATGAGCCATTGGGATTCCTCTACTACTTGCACTGTCTCTATAAAGAGCTTCCTGAAAGGGGTGAAGAACTACTCTATGAGGTGCTATTGAAGATGAGATTCCCCAAGAAGATGAGTTACCTTCTCAAGAGGTAGAAGTTGAGGAAGAGATATAGTTAGTACAGGAGGAAGAGGAGGCTAAGCTATGGATATTGGTGGTGCTCTTAATGCACCATACAGAGACCTCTGGATGTAGATCTCTATAAAGTGGACCAATGTGGTCTAATATTGCCAGTACTACTAGAATTCATTGTGGATAATAAACGTTTATGTGTTACTATCTGACATTCAGAATATTTTCAGTCTTAGGGAAGATTTTTCTCTATGTGCTATTGCTAAATTTCAGGAAGAGAGCAATGGTTTTGTCTCAAAAGATGAAAGTGATGACTTAGCATTGGAGGATAATTACAATAGTAAAGACTGTCTCAGCATATGTTTGGGCAAAGCACAGAGGTTCAAAGATGATGGCTTTGTGCCAGACGATAGGACCTTCATGAAGCTTCAGGCCAAATATGGCTATGATAAGTTGAATGACTCCACAAAGGAGTGGATGAATAGAGTAGGAGAAGATAGCAAAAGTTCTATTAACCTTTGGCAGACCAACTATTTGTCACAGATGAGACTCAGGTTCTCTCTCTCTCTCTCTCTCTCTCTCTCTCTCTCTCTCTCTCTCTCTCTATGTGTGTGTGTGTGTGTGTGTGTGTGTGTGAAGAAGTGATATGTAGCTTTATGTTTCCTTAATTATTTTATTTTAAAGAGTATGCTTGAAGTCAATGAAGAATTCTTGTAGCGGCATAAAAGGGAGTACTGTGGCCAAGACGCAGCTCTCTCTCACTACCTACCCAAATTGTCTAAGGTGCAAAGATAATAATCTACCACAATGCCATGAGCCAGGAAGGGAGAGTTGCAAATGTTTCATTCAAGACATTGTCCCTGTTTTTGGGTGGAACAATTATTCCTAACAGTTATGAGAAGAATATTTTGATAGAGAAGTCTACTTCCTTAGAAATTTTTGGATGCTACCCTAGTTATGCTAGCATTCGAAGGGATTACTTTCATACCTATGTTGCAGTAGCATTGTCTCTAGGCATAGAGAACCCATATGAACTAGAAGAGTATGGGAAACACCATTTGCTAAGGTATGAGCGAAAGCCAAAACCACAAGAATTAAAAAACTCATTAGAATGGAAAGAGACATTGTAAAAGACTTATGTGTTACATCTATCTATCCAATGATGATTAACAAAAATCTTTTGTTCTCTCCATTTTGTTTTGTCTGCATAAGTTTGGATGACCTCAAGGTTTCTTTTTTGTGTAGTTGTTTGCATTATCCTTCTATAGAACCATTGTAACACTTCTTGTAGGCTATTTGCCTTACTTTTTCCACCACCATGTTGTGTGTGCCTGAAATATGCGTTTCGAGCCATATAGTGTGATTTCTCAAGCCTTGTGTATTCCAAATGCTAGGATCTCCATACTTGTTGATAAAGTAAGGCATGTGGGTGTTGTAAGATTCCTCCCCAGCATCTCAAGATGTCCAACATCTTCCCCTATAATCAAATCCCTCTTCAAAAATATAAAAGATCTTGTTTTTACTTTGGCCTAGAGAGAGAAAATATCATAGAGAGAGGTTATTCAAATTTTGAATATTTTTGGATGGAAAAATATCTCTTCTTATTAAAATAAGTTCCCCCGAAACAAAAGTTCAAAAAGATTTTCAGAAGATGCATTAGAAATCAAGTATAACCTGTTCAAGAGGCCTTATCTTAGGGGTGCATTAGAAATCAAGTATAACCTGTTCAAGAGGCCTTATCTTAGGGGTCCAGATTTTTTAAAAATTTAAATTAAGGTTTTGAGGGGCCAATCAGATTCATCCAAATGTGTGGAGAAGTAAATAGAAGAAATAAAGACAATCCTCTCCAAAAATGAGTAAATACTCACATAAGATGAAGAGTGGACTAAGGACCAAAGGAAATACTAAAAAAATGGATTTTTGACACCTCACAATGGGAGTTCCCCCCTCATGAAGGAGGTGCCTATTTCACATGTGTAGTGGAGTTTTAAATTATCATAAATTGAGATATTTTATCTCTCCTCTCTCCTGATTCAAGTCTAGTTCCAAAAAGTAAGCTAAACTGACCTAAAAATGGTCAAAAATTGACCAAACTGATCCGAAAAATTCTAGAATCAGTTTGCTTGGTTAGAAGCTCACTTTTTCCTATAAATAGAAGCCTCCCCCTTTGTTGAAGCTTAATAGTGTTTTATGCACTGTTACTCTACTCCTCCCGACAGCCAAGAACTATGAATTTCTTAATAATTCACTAGTTTTTGACCATTCCCTCTTCTAAAGATTTGGTGGCCACTCTTGTTGCAAACAAGAGTAGATCCTTCAAGCCACCATCAAGCCAAAGGAAAGCTCCCAGCATTCATGTAAGTTAGAAATCTTATATTTTTCTTTATTGTTTTAATGGCTTTCTAATTTTTGTTTTGTTTGAAATGATAAATGGATGCTATGCCTTGTTAGAAAGGCTTTCCCTCTCTCTCATTCTTAAAATCAGCCCTTCTTTATCCTAGTTAAGTGATCTAATAGTTGGAATTAAACTTTTCATATTGTTTCTTTTTTAAAAGTGAAATTTGATTAGGTTAGAGTGCTTAAAACCATTTGGGGATAAATTTTAAGTAATTTTAAGATAGGAAAATTGAAAAATGGTCAGACATACAAAGGAGGTTATGGCGAAATTTTTTAAAATTTTGTGAAATAAGTTTCATCTTTTATTATTCTAAAAGAATAATCCCTATCGTTTGTGTATTCTAAAAGTGTCATTTTCATTCTATGCATAGAAAAATGCATAGTAGAAATATATTTATTCTAAAAGTGTTATTTTCATTAGATATAAATTCTATGCATAGAAAGATGCATATTGGTTATTTTTATTATTATAAAAGAGTAATTTTCATTAGATATAAATTCTATGCATAGAAAGATGCATATTGGTTATTTTTTTATTATAAAATAGTGATTTTCATTAGATATAAATTATATGCATAGAGAGATGCATATTGATTATTTTCTTTTATTATAAAAGAGTGATTTTCATTCGATATAAATTCTATGCATAGAAAGATGCATATTGGTTTTTTTTTTAAATTACAAAAGTGTTACTTTCATCAAAATGGTGCATAAATAGATGCATAAAAGAATATTTTTTATTATAAAAGTGTTACTTTTATCAAAATGGATTTTTATGCATAAACAGATGCATAAAAGAATATTTTTTTATTATAAAAGTGTTACTTTCATCAAAATGAATTTTTATGCATAAAATGATGCATAAAGAAGATTTTTATTGTAAAAGTGTTACTTTTACTAATATTGATTTTTATAGATAAAAGGATTTTTCTTTCATATAAAAGTGTTATTTCTTTAGAAGTTGGATTTTATGCATAAATAGATGCATACAGAATTTTTATATCAAAACAAGAGTTCTCTTTAATCCTTTGTTTAAATCCCATGAATATTGGTAAATGAATAAGTAAATACTCTGTGAAAAAAAATTCTATCGTTTCATATTCTTTAGGATGGTAATGAGAAAATTCAGAAAACCTATCAAAGTCAAAATTTTAGTTAAATGATTAATTTATCCCTCATAGAAATTCGTGATTAGTTTTGAATTCAATTAAGCAAATACCTAATGAATGAAATTCAGTAAAGTAGTAATTGAAATATTACCCTTCGATAAAGATAGTTTAGAGAGAACCTTTCCAGACTCAATCCCCTAAATTAGACTATGACCGACCAAGACATAACTCCTTCGTCAGTTTCAAGAATAGACGATGTGACCAGTTCAGTAATCTACACTCAAATCACCCACCAAATCTGAAACTAAGTTGAGACCTTTGATTTTGATCTGAGGATCACGATTACAGAATTCGAAGAATTTTGCTTGGGAATCCAGACGTGTGATCTAGAAGTATTGGGATACAGATTTAAGAAATACACATTGTATTCAAAAGAAATTCAAAACTAAAAATTTGCATAGAAACCCTGTTTTCTTAAAGGACTGTCTTACGCCAGAATGCTAGAGGGAGCATTTGGAAAATGTGTTTTTCTAAGGGAAGTTCGGTTGCAACAGTTGGCGGGGAGTGTTCTAAGGACGGCTCACACGACAAAAACCTGCCTAGGTCTTGACCAGCCTGGGTATGGTGTAAAATGGTGTGCTTCCAGTACGATGGGCGAGGGCTGATGAAGCGGTCCCTGAGTGAAGAGCCAGGACACCTAAGGAGGATCCTTGAGGGTTCTGACCAGGCGATGCACGGGCTCGCGGTGCTTAGGACACCCATGCGTATGTCGTGGAAGATGTATATATGAATGATGACGAGAAAATTATTGTAATTTGTTACTGGATCTCGTTTGCTGACCCGCTGGCCTCAACGAAGAGTCGAGAGTAATACTGTTTTGTGAGAAACAAGGATTGAATGGAAATTTTGAGTTGGACACCTTAGTAACGAATGCCAAACCTATTTCAATGGCCGAAGCAGTAAGAATGGCAAAAGACTTTGCCAAAGCCTTTGTTGTTAAGGTCCCGCCAAAGCTTGCACCCTCTAACTTTAAAAGATTCCAAACCCCCAGGAAGTACTTCAAACTTTCCTCCCCCAAAGAGGTAGCAAGGCCCAATTCAGAATAAGGATGTGGGAAGATTCAGAAGTGAAGGAAGACCCTTCCCCCAGAACACTTTCTCAGGAGCCCCACCTATTTCAAGGATTCAGAGGGATGAACTCAGAAGTGAGAACCGGTGGTTTGGATGCCAGGGTTTTGGTCACTAGCTGAAAGACTGCCCGACTCCTGCCATGTCAAGGGGACAAGGAAGTCAAGGACCGAGAGTGCAAAGACCAACCCCTTCCTATCAGTCAAATCAAGGTCCATCTCGCCCAAATCAGGGAAATTCCAAGAGAACTCCAGCTCAACCGTCTGCCTCTGTCCAAAGTAGCCTCAGAACTCCTTCCCAGAACTGGGGCGCAACCAAAGAGAAAGAGTTTCGCCTCAGACTGCAGCAGCCAGAGCAGTCACTATTGCAGAAGTAGTGGAAGAGGAAAGAGGACAGATTTATGCTACAATTAAAAACCAAGGGCCAAATTGCCAATTCTTCATCATTCATACTCCAGCTGAGTATCAGGGTAAGCCTTTTAAGCTTTTGATTGATTTAGGCATCAGTACTCATTCTTTCATTTCCCCTGGATGCTTGCGCAAGCTAGTCTTAGATCAAAAATCAGGGAAACCTATGCAAGTTGAATTGGCAAGTGGGAAGATTCTTTTCACTCACCTTGAGACAGATCGTATTCAGTTCAATCTAGATGGGAATTTAACTGACTATCAGTTCAGAGTTATACCTTTGGGAGTTTTCGACGGGATCCTTGGAATGGATTGACTCCACAAAAATCAAGCTGACATTCACTATCATAATGGAACCATTTCCTTCCATGACCTTCACGGAAACAAGGTTCAAGGAACCGAAATTTCAGGATCCCCAAGTCTGCAGTTAGTAAAAGCTTCTAAATTACTAAAAGGACTTAGAAAGAAGCAGTGCATTTATCTTGTCAAAATGAATCCGATAGACTCAAAGTCAAAAGCTAAAGAACCTGAATGGTTAAGTGATTATGATGATTTATTCCCAACATAGCTCAGCCTGTAGCCTTGCACACGTACAAAATGCAAGTTCCTGAAGCCATCAAACTCAAGGAACAGCTTAGACAGCTGTTGGAACAAGGGTTTGTAAGACCCAGTGTTTCACCTTGGGGTGCACCAGTTCTCTTTCAGAAAAAGAAAGATGGAACGCTAAGACTCTGTGTGGACTATAGAGGTCTCAATCAGCTGACAGTTAAGAATAAGTATCCTATCCCCAGAATTGATGAGCTTCTAGACAGGCTAAGTGGAGCCCAGATCTTCACAAAGATAGATCTCAAATCAGGATATTATCAGATCAGGATTAATGAGTAAGATATCCTGAAGACAGCCATCAATACTCAGTATGAGCATTATGAATTCACTGTCATGCCGTTTGGATTAACAAATGCCCCAGCTATATTCAATCGCTTAATGCAGGACATTCTCAGAGAATACTTGGATGATTTTGTTCTTGTTTTCTTTGATGATATTCTGATTTACTCAAAGAATGCAACTGACCATGAAGCTCCTGTCAGAAAAGTTCTTGAGATTCTAAGGAAGCACCAACTCTTTGCAAAAAAGAGCAAATGCACTTTCTCTGCTGACCATGTTGAATACTTGGGCTTTCTGGTATCAAAAGATGGAATTTCTCCAGATTCCACAAAAGTCCAAGCAGTCATAGATTGGCCTGAACCCAAGACAGTGAAAGAAGTCAGAGGATTCTTGGGATTGACTGGTTGGTATAGAATTTTTATACCAAAGTATGCTCTCATAGCTCCCCCCTGACAAATCTTCTCAAGAAGAATATTCCGTTTCAATGGTCTACCAAGTGCGAGAGTGCTTTTGATAAGCTGAAGACCGCCTTGGTAACCAATCCCATTCTGAAGTTGCCAGATTTCTCTCTACCCTTTGAGGTAGTACTAACTGATGCCAGTGGTTTTGCCCTGGGAGGTGCACTCATGCAGGAAGGTCATGCAGTGGCCTATGAATCCCGAAAACTCAGAACGCACATGAGAGAAATTATGCTGTCCACCACGACCTGGAACTACTTTCAGTAGTTTATGCCCTGAAGTTGTGGAGACATTACCTACTGGGTCAAAGATTCACTTTGATGACAGATCATCAGAGCTTAAAGTGGATCTTCACTCAGAAGGATCTCAACATGCGCCAAAGAAGGTGGATGCAGACCCTACAGGAATTTGATTTTGAAATCAAGTACTGCCCAGGCAAAGAAAACGTGGTAGCAGATTCCCTCAACAGAAAAGCCTCCTTGCTTGCAATTACTGTAGTGTCACCATGTTGGGGTCCCGAATTTATGTTGGTAAACTCTAAGTCATCATCCTACAATAAAAATTACTCTCATTATACATCATCATGATTAAAAGCATTTTAAAAAAAGAAACTATAATCGATTTTTGTTATTAAATTCACTTGAAGAAAAAGAAACAATAACTCATCATTGACATAACAGACATCTCAGGTTTCAATTAATCTAAATTCATTAACTAGCATAACATATATCTTATGATTACATATACAAAAACTCTTATAGAATAAGGAGCTATGAGAAAATCCTACAAAACTATGTTCTACAATGGTGTCATTGTCGACCCAAAGGTACATCAAATGGCTTACCCATTGCTTAACATCTCCGGTGAGCAGGAATTACCCTACGGAATGTATAGTCTACAAACAACTCTTCTCCTGCTTGTAAGGTTTGAATGGCACAAACAACCACATAAGCTCGAGGGGCCTTTAGAACATGTATTGCTTGTATAGTCTCCTGCTTGTAAGGTTTGAATGGCACAAACAACCACATAAGCTCGAGGGGCCTTTAGAACATGTATTGCTCCACACCTTCTTGGTTTCCCTCTACTGCTATTAATTAGACCTGCTATATTGCCATCATGCGTATAAGCACGACCATCCATGTAAGCATACTCTGCACGGGAAACTCTAGCACCAGTTTTTTCCTCTCTCTCACGAATGGATGCTACATCAGACAGCATACCATAAGTGGTAATACTAATGATGTGTTGGCATAGATGTCTCCATCTTCCCTCTGAATAGACTGGGCCACAAAAGCTCAGGAGTGTCACCATACTTTCAGCTGGCACATGCAAATCTTGTGACATGTAAAGTCCTTGACCTGCATCCTGGATAATGGATGGTGCTATTATGAACCGTGGTCCCCAATGGCTAAATTCCTCCCAATTACTTGGAAGATCAGGTGTGATAACCAACCACTAGTGGCTCTATGATCATATGTATCCTCAACTAGATGAGTGGATAGTCCCTAGTGTAGTGGTCTCCGCAAGGAGACCAGGCTGTAACTTCATTCCTTCTGAGTCATCTCGCGCAAGTGATCTTGTATAAAGTGGATCACAATCACATGACGTGTTATCCTCCCACTGCTAGGATGTCTCCTCCGAGCCTCACTGGATGAGGAAGAGTCAGATCTATGGAAAGTAGGACTCCATTGTTGTGAGGGTAAAGATGTCCTCAGCTAATATTAGAGTTAATCTTGTTAGCGTACCAATTGAATCATTGATGTATAACTTAGATATAAATTTGTCAAAGTTGAAACTAATCATTTATAAACAAAAGAAATTCAAACATCATAGTTATAAGAGAAGAAAAATATACATGTGGTGGAGAAATTCAAACATCATAGTTATAAGAGAAGAAAAATATACATGTGGTGGAGAAGATTCACAAAGCCTGTAGTCTAGCTCATTGACGAGCTCAAATGTAGCACCTATGTGTAACCATGGCCCGGCATAGTGCGCAATAACATAATCTTCTTTGCTTAAAACATGCTTGCTCATTAAAATAATCAAATGTATTGTCTTCTGTGCGGCCCTTAATCTCCCTCTGCACTTGACATGGCTCTAGCTCAGGTGGTATCTCCGGTTGTGAGACGAAGAAACTGGAGGAGGGGTATGGATGGATGCATCTAAATCACTACTATATTAAGTCAAAGATATCATATATTAGAGAATAACACAAAAACATTTCACTAATCATAACAAAGATCTAGTGTGATGAACTATGGTTAGAATGTTTGTAGTACCACTATCATAATTAAAAGAAAAAAGTTCTTGTAACCTTCAAATGAAGTTTAACATTTATATATTATGTTCATTTTTATGGATTGTATTGTTTTTATGATAAAAAAAATATAGGAGAAGTGCTAAAAGTAAGAAGGGTGTATTGTTATTATGAAATTTAACTATAATGTCCTATCACGTGCACGCTCAGGCCATGGCAAAATCTTTAGCATGAACATTCTAAATCCTCGATTAGTCAATATCTTAAGCATCAGCAATAATATTACCATCACCAATAGAAGTATCATCTTCATCAGCACACCATTAGCATGGTCATAAAGCATTAGCATCATCTTCCATCTCATGGGAGGTCACAAGGACCTATCGGCAGCTGGCAGCAAACAGTTGTCAACAGCCTACAGGTACGCTTGGGCAGTCGGTCAAGAGTCATCTTATAGGGCAACAGGGGCGGTCAATGCATACAACTAATATAGTATTTATCCCATGTTTTTTTTGGCATCTATTGTCTACACATCACGCCAACTGAAGATGTACTGATCGACCACCTTTCCTCGCCCATATATAAGCATAACTTATAAACCACTCATATAAGCATAACTCAACAAGTGAGTAGCTCATTCATAAGTCATCTAGCATTCAGTAGAAGATCATACGGCCACATCTCCTGCACCATGAAACTTGGAGACATGTTAGGGACAAGGTATGTTAAAAAAATTAATTACATTTTGCACATCTTTTGATCTTGGTGCATTTATAAATGATAATAATTACATTTGTTTTTGTCTTATGTACTCGCGAGTATGTACTCGCGAGGTGGGTGCTAAAGTAAAATTTCCCAAACAATGACATGCCATTGATCAGCGGTTGCGTAGAGGTGTGAAGGTTAGACTTGGAAAAGGTGGCAAAGTGGGTTTTAGAGCATGATTTGTAATAAGTAAAAGAAATGCAAGTGTTTGTCTTTTTCTTATCATGAGCTCGTATATTTGATTTTCATATGCTTAAATTTCTTATTTGAATTTGTTTTTTTCAGAGTTAGAATTTTGCACCCCCCCATTGAACAGGAGATCAAAGATGCTACACAACATGGGTACAAGTGGCTGGTATAGCATCTTGCTTCACGTGAGGTGTATCCACTAGTTGAGGTATGTATGAGTCACGTTTCATACTTCCTGTTATATATTAACTATAATTTTTCTTGTTTATACAATATTCTATATGTATACTAAGTCTTATATAATTTGTTGGTTCATGTCATAGGAGCAAGGTTGCTCTCCTTGCAAGCGGTGAATAGCCTAGACATATGGAGGATGAGGAGCAAGGAGAGGAAGAGTTTCATAGAGAATCTAGTGATCATAATCAAGATGTTTAGGGTCATTTTCTCTCTTGTATAGAGAGTTTTTGGTGTTTTGAGCCATACTCATGCTACTCCTTTGTACCTAACTAGAGCTAGCATTTATATTATGTATCAGTCAGCAGATATCATTTTCTATGATTTTGGTTTTAATTTTAAATGCAATACATATCTTTATAATGGAAAGAGGTATGTATGAGTCACATTTCATATCAAAACTAGGATTCATATATATTAACTATAATTTTTCTTGTTTATACGATATTCTATATGTAGACTAAGTCTTATATAATTTGTTGGTTCATGGTATAAGAACAAGGTTGCTCTCCTTGCGGTGAAGAACCCACACATATGGAGGATAAGGAGCAAGGAGAGGAAGAGTTTCATAAAGCATCTAATGATCATAATCAAGACATTTAGGGTAATTTTCTCTCTTGTATAGAGAGCTTTTTGTGTTTTGAGCCATACTCATCCTACTCCTTTGTACCTAAATAGTAAATAGAGGTAGCATCTATATTTTGTATCAGTTAAACACTATTTTGTATCAGCTACACTATTTTGTATGATTTTGGTTTTAATTTTAAAAGCAATACATATCTTTATAATGGAAAGAGTTTACCTCCATTATGATGCTCACACATACATTGTTTTGTATGATTTTGTGCATTAATTCAAATTCATACATATTTTTGCAGTTGAAAGATCATACCTCCATTATGATAGTCGTCTATATTGTGGTTATGTGACATATATTTCTTGTCTATGCAATGCCAATGTGATAATAGTTGTATATAGTCTCTTTGCCAATGATGTAGGAGACTTACGCACACAATTATGTGTGTGTGTGTGTGTGTGTGTGTGTGTGTGTGTGTGTGTGAGAGAGAGAGAGAGAGAGAGAGGAGCAAGTAGTTAGAGAAGCAAGAGGATTAAGAGAAGGGAGGCAACAAAAAAAATATGTGCATTGTTTGTAAACGTTGCAAATGTTGTAGTGAACAATCAAATATAAATTTTGACGCTATTCGTCAAGAATTTTTTACTTAAAAAAACCTTGTGTCATTTTTCTTTTGTGATGCATAGCCTCATTTTTAGCCTCACTTTGGTGACGCGCATAGCCTCATTTTTTGGTGATGCATAGCCTCATTTATTACTTTGAGCATTTCATCTTCAAATTTCCTCAGCCTATTTTTTAAATCTAGCCTTGGGTAGGTCGTGATTACATTTTAAAAGTCAACATCTTTAGTGAGGTGAAAACTTTCAAAAAATAATGGCAAAAAAAGACTTTGAAAGCAAAACTACATCTTATGGCACATGTTAATAAAAGTAAAATGGATGAATCAATTGATAAACAAATCAAAGATAATCTTGTATTTTCTAAGGTTAAAAATCATGTTGTGTAACTTATAACCTCATCCCTTTTTTTTACAAAACTTAAATTAATGAAAGCACAAAAAAGTTTTAATCTATTATTCAAAATAATATCTCAATTGTTCATGATCATCGCTTGCATATTCGAGATTTTATATATAACACCACTCATGGCACTTGTGTTTTTAATTTGTTCGCACATTGAAGGAAGTAATCACACTTTCTCTCTTGTTGTATTGTATGCAGACCATGCAATTCCATACTCTTCTAGCCTTGATGTGGCTTACAATCATCGTCCTTCATACTAATTTAGCATGTAAGTTCTAGAAAGAATATATAGGCAATGGTGATCTTAAAGAAGAGTTAGAAATTTTAGAGCTCAAGAAGAGAGCAAATAGGGGACCCATATTTTGAAGTGTTTCTTTCTTTGATGTGCAAACCTAAACCTTACAATAGTACTAACTTTAGGCTTCATTTTTAATCAAGTCACATATTGGTGATTCTTGGGATACTCCTAGCCATGTGAGTACATCCTTTACTCTCTTAAAATTTATCTTTTTAGGCCAAGAGGACTTGACATGATTGGCCTTAGCAAGGTGAGAGATACAAGGGTTTTGGATTCAGGGCAAGATGAAGCGCATAAGGTTCCTGGGTGTGATCCTTTAAGAAGGGAGCTAAGAAGATATTCTAAAAAGGATGGCCAATAACAAGGTTGGATCTAGCACAAGGGGCACCTTAGGGAGGAGTAGGGAAGTGCCATCTGTAGGGAGAGACTTTGTCTCATGACTCTCATGCTCGTTGCTGTAAAACTGGGAATAGAACATGTGGTGTGTGTGGGTAGTATGCACACGAGAGAGAGAGAGAGAGAGAGAGAGAGAGAGAGAGAGGCTAGCAATCATGTTTCTTTGTTTCATGACTCTTATGCTTTCTAATCTAAGAGTGGAACACAACATGTGCGGTGTGAGTGTGTGTGTGTGTGTGTGTGTGTGAGAGAGAGAGAGAGAGAGAGAGAGAGATTGCATCCTTGTTGGTAGCATTTCTCATGAATGATTGGTACTTTTGATTTTGTAAAAGAGAAAAAAATGTTTTATCTTACACTATGCAAAGCATCATTTTTAAACCTTTTCAGTCTCCTAAAACTTTACACAAACCTTAGTTTGCAACCCCCTTATCCTTCTCTGAACGTCTTAATTATTTCATTTCTCACAAGAATTAGGCCCCTATTATTCACCCACACAAAATTTAAACTATAAATATGTTTAGGTCTAACTTTGGGTTTTCTAATACCAACGTTGATCTCAGCTAGCCATGCCCCATTTGCTCTATGTGGGATGACTCAAAACTTGGCACTACCAAAAGGTTGCACTTGTGTGTCAAAGAAGGTTCCTGTAGCATTGTAACATGGCTCAAACATGTTTTTTTCCATAGGAATTACTTTCTTGATCAATATTTAAAAATTATTTATAGAAATAACTATTTTCATCATTTGCAATGAATTGGGAGCTGTGATTTTCTAGGCAAATAGTTTGAAAACATGTAAGAAGATTGATGAATTTCAGGTTAGCCTTGAAGTTGATTCATGAGGCTTTGGTAATCTTAGTTGTACAAGCTATTGATGTCTATATTACTTTTAGAAGAGAATTTGGCCAAGGTAAAGACTTTAGGAGAGTTAGGAGAATAAGAATCAAAACAAAAAAACAAGACCATCGATTAAGACCAATCGAAAATTTTCATGTCAACAAATTGACATTTGCTCTACAATGGTGGCGTCATGGATGGAAAATTTCCTCTCTTAAGTTGCCGTCATGAGCCTGGAGAAACTTTCAAAGTCGATGGCTGTGGTATTGCTTACCGCCGCTTGGCCAGCGGCCACGGCCACCATGGCGTCAAGGTCCTCGTCGGAGAGGGGCTGCCCAAACATGGCCATGGCGGCCTGGAGATCCTCTCTGCTCAGAAGCCCATCCTTGTTCACGTCCAGTACATGGAACACCTCCCGCATCGCCCTGCCCTCCGCCCGACTCAAACCGTCGTCGGCGCCACCTACTCCGCCCTTGCCGATGTCCATGAGACACCGGAACTCCTCCAAGCTCACTGCCCCGTCACCGTCCAAATCAGCCATGGTTATCATGGAGTTCACCTCCTCGTCGCTGATGGCCTGCCCCACGCAGCTGGCGAAGAAGGCAGACAAGTCCGGGGACCTGATCTCGCCGTCACCGTCTCTATCCAGCACCTCGAAGGCTTGCTCAAGGCACGAAGGATCGTCGGAGCGTCTGGCCATTTGGTGCCAGAGCCCTGGAAGGCCGGCATCGCTGCTACGAGGGCACATGATCTCGTCTCTCTCTCTCTCTCTCCCTGCTCTCTCTCTCTCTCTCTCTCTCTCTCACACACACACACAGTTTCTCTCTCTCTTTCTCTCTCTCTCTCTCTCTCTCTCACACACACACACGCGCTTTAAATTTGGCACCTAAGTCTAGGTGCCATAAAAAATCTAGTGGCACTTTTGCCATCAACCATGGGTGCCAAAATGTCACCTTTGGCTAAAATTTTGAGTGTCCCTTTTAATAACAAACCACTTTACTTTGAGTAATGAAAACATATTAGTTTTGTAAGTGCATTAAGCTTTCACAATTCAATAGAAGTCTTCTCATCACACAAAATACATTATAGCAAGAGAATTTTTAAAGGCATCATAAATTATTGAAGACTTTCAAAACTTTCAAGTTATTGAAGACTTTCCATATTTATTATGCATTGTGTACTATATTATATATTATATAGGATATATACCCCTAAGGCTAGGTGCCATTGGGCACTTCCCTTGTTTTTTCAAAGTACCACGTTGGCACTTTTACCAGAAAACGGAGGTGCCATTTGGCACTTGAAATTGTGAAAGGCTCCCGTACATGTGCCAAATTTAAAGCTTGCACACACACCAACACAGTCTCTCTCTCAAACACACAGGGTATTGCTTCGCGAGTAATGCAAAGGCGCGCACTACCAATATATAGGGGGCGATCTCTCTCTCTCTCTCTCTCTCTCCTTCCAGCCAATTTGCGCACATGGTAGCACAAGAGGTCTCTTCATCCTCCATCACAAGACCCCTGACTTCGTGGGGGAACCTTCGTGCGACACCGCGCCCCTCCACATGTACCTCTTCGCCTCCAGCCTCACATTTTCCACCACCCACCACACGTACCAAGTACAAAAGATTCCCTTCGCACTTTCTCGGGAACCTTGCACCCCACGTTTCAACTTTCTCGTGCTTTCCACTGTTGATATTTTACTTCGAAATTTGAACGCCCTCTGCAAACTACTAAACTATGTCAATCTAATTTTTTTCTTTGGAGAATATTTATAGTATTAAACTTCAAAAAGACAGAAATTACAGCATATAAGAGTCCTTTTTACGTCATCACAAAAAGAGAGAATAATGCCCCTCTACCTATTGAATTGCGACAAGCATGATCTAGGTCAATCAAATTTTCAACTGGGTTGATTTTTGGCACAGTTGGAAATTTGTGTTGAAAACTTGGCCAAGTATATCTAGTTCTCTAGAGTGAGAAGAACCCTCTAGCGTTTATTTTTTAAGGTTTCAAATTGCACACATTTTTTTGGGAAATAGATATATATATAATATTATCACTTAAGGATCTTTACAAATTGGGGAGGTGCACTACTACAAAACCTATGTATCACGTGCATTCAAGGGGTATTTAAAAACCCCCTTACATGTGAATTTTTCATGAATAAAATGTCTTCTTTTTTTTATGGACTTATGGTTTTTTTAAATTGATTAAAAAACTCCTTCTATAAATGTATTTCTGTAAATTTGCTTTAAATTTTATAATAAAAAATCTTTTCATTTGAACTCACGTGCTATACTTACATATTTTTAGGTGAACCCCGAGTTCACAAAAAGGTTCAGAGAGGTCCTAGGCCACTCTAAATGGGATCTTTTATGTAAGCTGCTCAATTGCAATGTAAATGATTTCGAATAGGCTCAAATTGTAGACTCTAGAGAGCACTTCTCAACAAAAATTAAAGAAGTATGAGGGAGCATTGAAATATTTTTAGAACCCTACACATTCACATGGAAGGGTTAAAAAATGATCTTCCTCATGAAAAGGACACTTAATAATATATAGTAAAAGCAATATTCTGTGATTGATTCTCTGTAATTTTTGAATTTTTATTTAGTGTGATACACAAAGTATGACTTTCAAAACTTTTATTTGATTTGATATAACTTACCTTATTGCTTTTTTTTGAATCTTGAAACATCGAAGCACTACACCAATGTTTAGGCCTCATAGTCATATAGGCTTCATAGTCTCATCTGTCACACTTGCAAGCAGTGCAATGCATTGATGAATGTGAAACGCCTTAAACTAGGAGCCTTGTCTTTTGTGTAACTTCTCAGACTAAATTTAATATGTGTTACTTTTCTTTTAACTTTTTAGATCTATGATTCTATCAAGAAACATATACATTTGTTTTGATCTTTATCATGTAACTAGTATTGCACCCACGCATTGCTGCGGCCAACCAAGGTTCCAGAAAAGAACTATTCCCTCTCTACAACCATCTCTCTCTCTCTCTCTCTCACACACACACACACACACATGCACATGCACATGACCCTCTCCCTTTCTCTGTCACATACACACACTCTCAAATGTTGAAACTCTCTCTCTCTCTCTCTCTCTCTCTCTCACATGCACACACATATACACACCTGCTCTCTCTCTCTCTCTCTCTCTCTCACATGCACACACATATACACACCAGCTCTCTCTCTCTCTCTCTCTCTCTCTCTCTCTCTCACACACACACACACACACACTCCCTCTCTCTTCTTACACTCTCCCACACATAGAAGCCCTCTCTCTTCTTACACTCTCCCACACATAGAAGCCCTCTCTCTCTCTCTCTTTCAATCTCTCTCTCTCTCTCTCACTTACACTCTCTCTCTCACGCACACATACACATATGTAAATATATAGTATATACAATATTATGTTTTAGATACACAAACCTATACATAGACACATATACTTATACATATATACATGTATTTAGAAATATAAATACAAACATCGACATAATTTCATTAATTTTGATTAAATTTTAATGTACAGAGATGGGTGATAAGTTGTGATCACTTTTAAATATATAGATAGATATATCATACACACATCTAAACACACACACACACACACACACATACACACACACACACAAACATATATATATATATATATATATATACATACATACATATGTATGTATGTATATATAAATGTAAATAAAAACACACACACACACATGTATACACACATATACATATATGTTTTCTATTTAATTTATATGTTATTAAAAGCTACTTTTTATTCTCTATCTCTCACTCTCTTTCTCTCTCTTTTTACCCTCCCTCATTACATCGTTCTTCTCTCTCTCTCTCTCTCTCTCTCTCTCTCTCTCTCTCTCTCTCTCTCTCCAGGTCTGCCCCATCTCACTCTCTCTCAAGCACATTAAACACATAGATGCAGATGGACGCACATGCATGCATATACTCTCTCTCTTTATATATGTGTATCCATAGCGAGTGTCTGCATGTACGTGTGTGTGAGCATGTGAATATACTCGTGTGTACATCTATGTGTGTGCACGTGTAGGTGCATATGTGTGTGTGAGTGTGTGCATGTCCATGTGTGTGCACCTGTACTTGTGTATGTGAGTGTATTTATGTGCTTGTGTGCATGTATACACATGTGTGTATGTGCAAGCTTGAGTATGTGTGCAAGTGTGCATATCTTTATATGTTGCATGTGTGTCCATGTGTGCGAGTGTGTGTATGTGTGTTTGTATGCGTGTGTGCACGTATAATGTGCTTGTGTCTGTGTATTATGTGTGTGTGTGTGTGTGTATGCATGAACATACATGTGTGTGCGGCGTCGATATACATATAAATCTATTTATATATACATGCTTACATACCTATAGATACACATACATACATAATATATATACGTGTGTGTGTATGTATATTCTCTCTCTTACACATGCACATAATATATGTGTTTGTGTGTGTATGTGCAAGCTTGAGTATGTGTGCAAGTGTGCATATCTCTATATGTTGCACGTGTGTCCATGCGTGCGAGTGTGTGTATGTGTGTTTGTATGCGTGTGTGCACGTATCATGTGCTGGTGTCTGTGTGTGTGTGTGTGTGCATGAACATACATGTGTGTGCGTCGACATACATATAAATCTATTTATATATACATGCTTACATACCTATAGATACACATACATACATAATCTATACAAGATTAACCACAACCCCACCTCCCTCCACGTGGCCAAAGGAGGTGGGGCTAATTAAAAATAATCACTCCTCCTGCAAGCGTGAGGAGGAGCCAAATCTCACATCTTCCAATGCAATTTTGAATTTCAATCTAAGAAGATCTCATCTCACATCTTTCAATGAAATCTTTGTATACATGCTTACATACCTATCGATACACACACCTAAATCTTTGTATACATGCTTACATACCTATAGATACACACACTTATATATATTATGTATGTATGTGTATCTATAGGTATGTAAGCATGTATACAAAGATTTCATTGAAAGATGTGAGATGAGATCTTCTTAGATTGAAAGATGTGAGATGAGATCTTCTTAGATTGAAATTCAAATTTGCATTGGAAGATGTGAGATTTGGCTCCTCCTCATGCTTGCAGGAGGAGTGGTTATTTTGAATTAGCCCCACCTCCTTTGGCCACATGGAGGGAGGTGGGGTTGTGGTTAATCTTGTATAGATAAGGTCCCCCTCCACCCACCCAAGATCTCAACTCATATTACAAAGGAGTATGAAGGTCCTTCTCATGATACTAGAAGAGCATTAGCTTATGATTTTCTTTTTAACTCTAGAGGTTCTATGTGGGCGTGGGAACCTTTAAAGGAGAGTACATTCCTCAAGGAGGTAGCACGTGTGTGCACGCAAGTATTTAAAATATCTTTTATTATTTAAATTTTTATATTTTTAAATAATTATTCATGCCCCCTTTTTCAATGTACAAGTTTGTATTTTGAATTTAAAACCCTCCAAATCTACATAAATAAAGTAAATATTTAAAATGTTATACGTGTAATATAATAAATAAGTTTAGTTATTTATTCATTTTAATAAATAAAAAAATATGTATAAATAATCATTTTACTAAATATGTAGATTTTAATGTATTTTTATATTTATTAAAGTGTATTTATGTATTAATAAATAAAAATAGATATATTTATATTTATTACTTAATAGATACTAAAGATTATATATTTATTATTTGATAAATATATATGTTAATATATAAGTTATCGATTCTAGATGCTTCCAACCCCAATCAAATACAAGCAAGATCAACAATATAAGCACACAAATCTAGGCTCATTTATATCAAAGCAACATCTTAGGAGCTCCCATTTAAGAGAGGCTGCACTGAGAGAGAGAGAGAGAGAGAGAGAGAGAGAGAGAGAGAGAGAGAGAGAGAGACGTGCTCTCGTTAAGAGAGGCTGCACTGAGAGAGAGAGAGAGAGAGAGAGAGAGAGAGAGAGAGAGAGAGAGAGAGAGAGATTGCATCCTTGTTGGTAGCATTTCTCATCATCTCATGAATGATTGGTACTTTTGATTTTGTAAAAGAGAAAAAAATGTTTTATCTTACACTGTGCAAAGCATCATTTTTAAACCTTTTCAATCTCCTAAAACTTTACACAAACCTTAGTTTGCAACCCCCTTATCCTTCTCTGAACGTCTTAATTATTTCATTTCTCACAAGAATTAGGCCCCTATTATTCACCCAAACAAAATTTAAACTATAAATATGTTTAGGTCTAACTTTGGGTTTTCTAATACCAACGTTGATCTCAGCCAGCCATGCCCCATTTGCTCTATGTGGGTTGAATCAAAACTGGGCACTACCAAAAGGTTGCACTTGTGTGTCAAAGAAGATTGCTGCAGCATTGTAACATGGCTCAAACATGTTTTTTTCCATAGGAATTACTTTCTTGATCAATATTTAAAAATTATTTATAGAAATAACTATTTTCATCATTTGCAATGAATTGGGAGGTGTGATTTTCTAGGCAAGTAGTTTGAAAACATGTAAGAAGATTGATGAATTTCAGGTTAGCCTTGAAGTTGATTCGTGCGGCTTTGGTAATCTTAGTTGTACAAGCTATTGATGTCTATATTACTTTTAGAAGAAAATTTGGCCAAGGTAAAGACTTTAGGAGAGTTAGGAGAATAAGAATCAAAACAAAAAAACAAGACCATCGATTAAGACCAATCGAAAATTTTCAGTCAACAATTTGACATTTGCTCTACAATGGTTGGATGGAAAATTTCGTCTGTTAAGTTTCAAGAGTGTCTCATTCACAAAGCAACCTTGACATTTACTTTGAATCGTTGGTGCTTGCGTTAGACGGATGCCGTCATGAGCCTGGAGAAACTTTCAAAGTCGATGGCTGTGGTATTGCTTACCGCCGCTTGGCCAGCGGCCACGGCCACCATGGCGTCAAGGTCCTCGTCGGAGAGGGGCTGCCCAAACATGGCCATGGCGGCCTGGAGATCCTCTCTGCTCAGAAGCCCATCCTTGTTCACGTCCAGTACATGGAACACCTCCCGCATCGCCCTGCCCTCCGCCCGACTCAAACCGTCGTCGGCGCCACCTACTCCGCCCTTGCCGATGTCCATGAGACACCGGAACTCCTCCAAGCTCACTGCCCCGTCACCGTCCAAATCAGCCATGGTTATCATGGAGTTCACCTCCTCGTCGCTGATGGCCTGCCCCACGCAGCTGGCGAAGAAGGCAGACAAGTCCGGGGACCTGATCTCGCCGTCACCGTCTCTATCCAGCACCTCGAAGGCTTGCTCAAGGCACGAAGGATCGTCGGAGCGTCTGGCCATTTGGTGCCAGAGCCCTGGAAGGCCGGCATCGCTGCTACGAGGGCACATGATCTCGTCTCTCTCTCTCTCTCTCTCTCCCTGCTCTCTCTCACACACACACACAGTCTCTCTCTCTCTTTCTCTCTCTCTCTCACACACACACACACCAACACAGTCTCTCTCTCAAACACACAGGGTATTGCTTCGCGAGTAATGCAAAGGCGCGCACTACCAATATATAGGGGGCGATCTCTCTCTCTCTCCTTCCAGCCAATTTGCGCACATGGTAGCACAAGAGGTCTTCAGGCTCCTCCATCACAAGACCCCTGACTTCGTGGAGGAACCTTCGTGCGGAACCGCGCCCCTCCACTCCACATGTACCTCTTCGCCTCCAGCCTCACATTTTCCACCACACGTACCAACAAAAGATTCCCTTCGCACTTTCTCGAGAACCTTGCACCCCACGTTTCAACTTTCTCGTGATTCTGGTCCTGCCCACTGTTGATATTTTATTCGAACCCCAAACTATGTCAATCTATTTTTTTTTAGAATATTTATAGTATTAAACTTCAAAAAGAGGGAAATTACAGCATATAAGAGTCCTTTTTACGTCATCACAAAAAGAGAGCCCCTCTACCTACTGAATTGCGACAAGCATGATCTAGGTCAATCAAATTTTCAACTGGGTTGATTTTTGGCACAGTTGGAAATTTGTGTTGAAAACTTGGCCAAGTATATCTAGTTCTCTAGAGTGAGAAGAACCCTTTAGCGTTTATTTTTTAAGGTTTCAAATTGCACACATTTTTTTGGGAAATAGATATATATATAATATTATCACTTAAGGATCTTTACAAATTCGGGGGATGCACTACTATAAAACCTATGTATCACGTGCATTCAAGGGGTATTTAAAAACCCCCTTACTTGTGAATTTTTCATGAATAAAATGTCCTCTTTTTCTTATGGACTTATGGTTTTTTTAAATTGATTAAAAAACTCCTTCTATAAATGTATTTCTGTAAATTTATTTTAAATTTTAAAATAAAAAATCCCTTCATTTGAACTCACGTGCTATACTTACATATTTTTAGGTGAACCTCGAGTTTTCAAAGGGTTAAAAAATGATCTTCCTCATGAAAAGGACACTTAATAATATATAGTAAAAGCAATATTCTGTGATTGATTCTCTGCAATTTCTGAATTTTTATTTCGTGTGATACACAAAGTATGATTTTCAAAACTTTTATTTGATTTGATTTAACTTACCTTATTGCTTTTTTCTGAATCTTGAAACATCGAAGCACTACACCAATGTTAGACCTCATAGTCATATAGGCTTCATAGTCTCATCTGTCACACTTCCAAGCAGTGCAATGCATTGATGAATGTGAAACGCCTTAAACTAGGAGCCTTGTCTTTTGTGTAACTTCTCTCAAACTAAATTTAATATGTGTTGCTTTTCTTTTAACTTTTTAGATCTATGATTCTATCAAGAAACATATACATTTGTTTTGATCTTTATCATGTAACTCATATTACAAAGGAGTATGAAGGTCCTTCTCATGATACTAGAAGAGCATTAGCTTATGATTTTCTTTTTAACTCTAGAGGTTCTATGTGGGTGTGGGAACCTTTAAAGGAGAGTACATTCCTCAAGGAGGTAGCACGTGTGTGCAAGCAAGTATTTTGAATTTAAAACCCTCCAAATCTACATAAATAAATTAAATATTTAAAATATTATACGTGTAATATAGATAAATAAAAATATATATATAAATAATCGTTTTAATAATATATATATTTTAATGTATTTTTATATTTATTAAAGTGTATTTATGTATTAATAAATAAAAATAGATATATGTATATTTATTACTTAATAGATACTAAAGATTATATATTTATTATTTGATAAATATATATGTTAATATATAAATAATAAATATATATGTTAATATATAAGTTATCTATTCTAGATGCTTCCAACCCCAATGAAATACAAGCAACATCAACAATATAAGCAGACAAATCTAGGCTCATTTATATCAAAGCAACATCTTAGGAGCTCCCAAGCCAAGCTTCTCTCTCCTTTTCATCCTTTGTTTACTAGTTTAAACCTTTCTTAATCCATTCTTTACTTTAATCTCTACTATTTCAATAATCTTATCTTTACTTTAATTCTTTGTTTAATCTCTACTTTCCTAAGAATATGTTCCCAAAGCCATAGGAGTAGAAAGAGTACAAGGAAAAGACACCCCCCCATCCATAAGGTTCATGAGGACCAAGAATGGGCTTGCATGGAAGAAAAGAGAAGGAAGTATTGTGAAAAAAAAATCCACATTGAGAGCACTTTATCAATCCATCGATGGGCCCCTTCCATTGATGAGCCATCTTCGTCTCCTCCCCTCATTCCTCCTCCTCCTCCTCCTCCACCTCTTTCTCATCCTTTCCTCTTTTATTCTCATCCCCCTTCTCCTCATGCGTCCACTCCACCTTCTTCTCCTATGGCATCCACTCCACCTTCTCTGTAAGATCCCTAACCCCACTGCGCAACGAATTTGGGGGTGCTAGCAGCGGAAGTAGCACTTCTTGCATGGGGCAGGGTCCCACACTTGGGGCCTCGTCCATGGATATCTAGACAAGAGACTAATCCATCGGTTCTTCCAAAACCAAACTCGAAAAAAACTTCCCTTGCTCGGAAAGCACGGGCGATTCCTCCAGGATAACTTTTCTCTAACGTAGTCAGAAGCCTGAACTAACTGAACTGATCTGACCAAACCCGTAAGTCCCATAATCAGATCAAGGAAAAGATTGTACTTGGATCATAGAGACCAACGCTTTTTTCCTCATTGAGAGGCACAACCGTTGATTCTTTTCCATAGAACAATTTTTATCCAGGATTTACTATACAGAAATTTGAGTCTTGATTTATGGATCCATCAGTCTAGCCTAACCCCATCCAGTCCCATGGGTTAGCCAACTGCCCAACCACTGTAGTGATGGGATCCAATTAGGAATTTGGTCAGGTTTTGTCCCGGGTACTAGGGAAAAGACTTCCCAAGCCCCCTAGCCGGATATTCATGCAAACTTAAAACTAGTCACACCACTTACACACCCAATATGAACTTGCCTTTTTCACAGATTCAACAATCTTTAAAACAATCATTTAATAAAACCATAGTGTTGCCCCTGAGTGAATAGGTGGTAAGCGTTCTGGTTGCCAATGATGCCATAGGTACATCGATGAAGGAAGGAATTGGAAATTAGGATTCAACTAGATAATTAGAGGATTATGATGGGGCATTTTTAATACTTCCTAGCTCATAGTACCCGACAATATAATCACATAAAAATATCCGGATGGAATCTCTGTTGAAGATCAGCAAGATCAACCAACAGATCCATATAAAAGAGCCATGGACTCATCCGTTGAGGACCAGCAAGTTCAATCACCCAGATCCATGCCCGAATTCAGAAAATAACTCTTACTCCTTGTTCCAATATCTTCCCCGACGTACTCGTGGGTATCTTCGGCGACCCAGAGCCCATCGACCCAGAGCCCGAGCACCATATGGTCAGCACCCTCTAGGATCCTTCATAGGTCACCTAGCGCTTCACTCATAGGCCGCTTCCTTGGTCCCTTATCCACTGTACCGGAAGCTCACCATTTAATCAAACCAAGGCTGGTTGGCCGACCTTGCTACGCGAGACGTCCTCCGATGACTCTCCATCAGCAGTTGCAACTTTAACAGATAGGTCTCCACGACCTCATTCACAAGACGGTCAAAATGCTTCCCCAACATTCTTGACATAAAACAGTCATTTAAAAACAGATTTCACAAACAAATACAATTCCAACAATATTTCCATCTTTTCTCATTACTCCGCATCCTTTCACATTAGACCCCATCTTTCTTTCATCTTACCACAATTTTATTTTCATCATCGATCCCTATCACATCACATCATTCCTACATCAAATCACATCCAATCGCATCATCCATACATCAATCCACATCATTCCTACATCAAATCACATCCAATTGCATCCAATCGCATCATCCACACATCAATCCACATCATTCCTACATCAAATCACATCCAACCGCATCATCCACACATCAATCCACATCATCCATACATCCATCCACATCAATCCACACGTCAATCCACATCATTCAAACATCCATGCACATTATCCACACATCAATCCACCTCATCCATACATCCATCCACATCAATCCATATCATTCACTCATCATACACACCAATCCACATCATCCACATCAATCCACATTATCCACACATCCATCCATATCTTCCATACATCCATCCACATCAATCCACACGTGAATCCACATCATCCAAACATCCATGCACATCAATCCACATAATCCACACATCCATCCATATCTTCCATATACATCCATCCACATCAATCCACACGTCATCATCCAAACATCCATGCACATCAATCCACATTATCCACACATCCATTCATATCTTCCATACATCATCCAAACATCCATGCACATCAATCCACATTATCCACACATCCATTCATATCTTCCATACATCCATCCACATCCATCCACATCAATCCATCCATATCTTCCATACATCCATCCACATCAATCCACACGTCAATCCACATCATCCAAACATCCATGCACATCAATCCACATTATCCACACATCCATCCACCTCATTTCATAAGTTTTCCCATTCTCATCACATCTTTTTCTATCTCATCACTTATTTCCTCATTTATCCTCATCAGATCTCACCCACTTGCATCTACCCATATATCTCATCACTTCACATACATTAACATCTATCCAGTTTACATCGCATCTTATCACATTCATTTCACATCACATCTCATTCATTTACATCCTGATTCACATGCTAACACATTCATTCATGTCCCTTATCGTTCATTCACATCCCGATTCACATCACATCACATCCATTCACATCCCTTATCATTCATTCACATCCTATATCATTCATTCACATCCCGATTCACATCACATCACATCCATTCACATCCCTTATAATTCATTCACATCTCGATTCACATCACATCACATCGATTCACATCCCTTATCATTCATTCAAATCCTATATCATTCATTCACATCCCTTATCATTCATTCACATCCCGATTCATATGCTATCATATTCATTCACATCCTATATCATTTATTCACATCCCTTATCATTCATATCTATCCAATTTACATCACATCTCATCGCTTCAAATCTCGTTCATATCCATCACATTTGCATCCACATATATTCTCCCACATACTCTACATCCATACTTATTACATACACATCCACATCTATCCTTTCACATACATCCACATCCATACTTATCACATACACATCCACATCTATCCTTTCACATACATCCACATCCATACTTATCACATACACATCCACATCTATCCTTTTACATACACACATCCACATTCATTCTTTAACATACATCCACTTCTATTCTTCACATACATCCACATCCCTCCATCCATTCATTCCCATCTATCAGATTCACATTACTTCTCATCACATCTATTCACCTCACATTCTCGTCACTCCTATTCTCATCACATCCATCCATCCATTCATTCCCATCTATCTGATTCGCATCCCATCTCATCACATCTATTTACCTCTCATTCTCATCACATCTATTCTCATCACATCTATCCATCCATTCATTCTCATCTATTTGATTCGCATCACATCTCATCACATCTATTCTTAGAATGCAAGAGAATTCTTATTTTTGATATAAAGATTCTTTACACATCTATTTATGCATAATCTCAATTTTAAGGAGAATAACTCTTTTGAAATTAAAAATGAATTTCTTTATGTATCTTCCTATGCATAAAATGAAAATTGATGAGAATAACTCTTTTGAAATAGAAAAAATTTCCTTTATGCATCTTCCTATGCATAAAATAAAAATTGATGAGAATAATTCTTTTGAAATTTAAAAAAAATCTTTATGCATCTTCCTATGCATAAAATGAAAATTGATGAGAATAACTCTTTTGAAATAAAAATAAATTTTCTTTATGCATCTTCCTATGCATTAAATGAAAATTGATGAGAATAACTCTTTTGAAATAAAAATAAATTTCTTTATGCATCTTCCTATGCATAAAATGAAAATTGATGAGAATAACTCTTTTGAAATAAAAATAAATTTCTTTATGCATCTTCCTATGCATAAAATAAAAATTGATGAGAATAACTCTTTTGAAATAAAAATAAATTTCTGAGAGCTTTCCTTTGGCTTGATGGTTTGAGGGATCTACTCTTGTTTGCAAACAAGAGTGGCCACCATATCTTTAGAAGAGGAAAAGGTCAAAAACTAATGAAATATTAAGAAATTCATAGTACTTGGCTCTGGGGGGTGGAGCAGAGTAACAGTGCATAGAACACTATTAAGCTTTAACAAAGGGGGAGGCTTCTATTTATAAGAAAAAGTGAGCCTCTAACCAAGCAAACTGATTCTAGAATTTTCCAAATCAGTTTGGTCAATTTTTGACCATTTTTAGGTCAATTTAGCTCACTTTTTGGATCTAGTTAAAGCAGGAGAGAGGAGAGATGAAAATATCTCATTATTTGTGAGTTTAAAACTCAACCACACATGTGAAATAGGTGCCTCCTTCATGAGGGGAATTCCCCCACACTGAGGTGTCAAAAATGCATCATTTCACTAAATATCTCTTCTTTTTGAACTAATATCCTTGTCCTTAGTCAACTCTTCATCTTATGTGAGTATTTACTCATTTTTAGGGAGATTTTCTTTATTTCTTCATTTATCTCCTCCATACATTTGGATGAATCTGATTGGCCCCTCATAACCTTAATTTAAAATTTTTCAAAAATCTGGACTCCCAGGATAAGGCCTTTTGAACAGATTATAATTGGTTTCTAATGCACCTTCTGAAAATCTTTTTGAACTTCTGTTTTGGGGGAATTTATTTTAATAAGAAGAGATATTTTTCCATCCAAAAATATCTAAAATCTGAATAATCTCTCTCTAGAATATTTTCTCTCTCTAAGCTAGAACAGGTAGATCTTTTATATTTCTGAAGAGGGATTTGATTACAGGGGAAGATAGTGGACATCTTGAGAGGCTGGGGAGGAATCTTACATTCTACCCCACTTAAAAAATGCGAGATGTCCTCATCTCGCAAAACTAGAGGAGAATTCTTTTCCTTAAGATCCAACTGATTCTGGGTTCCTTATAGTCTGGAGAACCCAACAGAATCCTGGGATGAAGATCCCTTATATAAAACTCATCATTAGATAATAATTCACTCAGATCGTAACATTCAATCCTTATCACAATAATGATCCATTAGACCAAGATTTCTATCTGAACAATCCGCCATGGAAATTTTCAATTTTACAGAGTTTTAATTTGACACCCCTTAACTTGATCCACTGGGTCAAGTGTTAACAGCAGTAATCTGCCAGCACAATCCACTAATCTCATAGTGATTTGCTGAAGTCATTAACGTCATTCCAGCTACGAACATTATCACAGGGACTCGTCCCATTCATCCTTATTGTGGTTTTTCTTAGTTATTACAATTAAGCCAAAATTCAAAAATCTTCATTTTTCAATCAGAATCCAAATCAACTCATCAGTTCTCAATCAGAATTTAAAATCATATCAGCCACATTTGAATTCATTATCTAGATAGTATTAATGCTTACAATTTCAAGTCTTAGATTTACTCGTATATACTGCCAGTAAAGAGCTGCAGTTATACCCTCGGTATATACGGGTAGTCACGGTCCTTGGAACTATAAGGTAAATACCATTATGTCTAGGCCTCAAGCAAGTCAGGGATTCCATACAATTGCGATACTTCCATCTGAAGACCCAATTACCAATTTACGAATTTCAAGTTAAATAATAATTTGTATGAATTTTATCACACAATTACAACCTTTTACTGCATCTTCATAAATTTTTGACATTTTTGGCTTCTTAGTTGATCCTCATTAGCCAATTTTCTCTGATACCAGCTGTAAGATCCCTGACCCCACTGCGCAACGAATTTGGGGGTGCTAGGAGCAAAAGTAGCACTTCTTGCACGAAGCAAGGTCCCACACTTGGGGCCTCACCCACGGATATCCAGACAAGAGACTAATCCATCGGTTCTTCCAAAACCAAACTCGAAAAAAACTTCCCTTGCCCGGAAAGCACGGGTAATTCCTCCAGGATAACTTTTCTCTAACGTAGTAAGAAGCCTGAACTAAACTGATCTTACCAAACCCGTAAGTCCCATAATCAGATCAAGGAAAAGATTGTACTTGGATCATAGAGATCAACACCTTTTTCCTCATTGAGAGGCACAGCCATTGATTCTTTTCCATAGAATAATTTTTATCCAGGATTTACCTCATCTATCGTACTATACAGAAATTGAGTCTTGATTTACGGATCCATCCGTCCAACCTACCCCATCCATTCCCATGAGTTAGCCAACTGCCCAACCACTGTAGTGATGGGATCCAATTAGAAATTTGGTTAGGTTTTGTCCCGGGTACCAGGGAAAAGACTTCCCAGGCCCCCTAGCCGGATATTCATGAAAACTTAAAACTAGTCACACCACTTACACACCCAATATGAACTTGCCTTTTTCATAGATTCAACAATCTTTAAAACAATCATTTAATGAAACCATAGTGTTACTGACCATAATCCTCTAATTATCTATTTGAATCCTAATTTCCAATTCCTTCCTTCATCGGTGCACCTATGTCATCATTGGCAACCAGAATGCTCACCACCTGTTCACTCATCAGGGGCCTTTTCAATAGTTCCTAGCTCATAGTATCCGACAATGTAATCACATAAAAATATCCAGATGGAATCTCCGTTGAAGATCAGCAAGATGAACCAACAGATCTATATAAAAGAGCCATGGACTCATCCGTTTGAGGACCAGCAAGGTCAATCAACCAGATCCATGCCCGAATTCAGAAAATAACTCTTACTCCTTGTTCTAATATCTTCCCCGACGTACTTTTGGGTATCTTCGGCGACCTAGAGCCCGAGCACCATATGGTCAGCACCCTCTAGGATCCTTCACAGGTCACCTAGCGCTTCACTCACAGGCCGCTTCCTTGGTCCCTCATCCACTGTACCGGAAGCTCACCATTTAATCAAACCGAGGCTGGTCGACCGACCTTGCTACGCGAGACGTCCTCCGATAACTCTCCGTCAGTAGTTGCAACTTTAACAGATAGGTCTCCATGACCTCATTCACAAGACGGTCAAAATGCTTCCCCAACATTCTTGATATAAAATAGTCATTTAAAAACAAATTTCACAAACAAATACAGTTCCAACAATATTTCCATCTTTTCTCATTACTTTGCATCCTCTTTTCTCATTACTCCGCATCCTTTCACATTAGACCCCATCTTTTTTTCATCTTACCACAATTTTATTTTCATCATCGATCCCTATCACATCACATCATTCCTACATCAAATCACATCTAATCGCATCATCCACACATCAATCCACATCATCCATACATCCATCCACATCAATCCACATCATTCAAACATCCATGCATATCAATCCACATTATCCACACATCAATCCACCTCATCCATACATCCATCTACATCATTCACTCATCATACACACACCAATCCATATCATCCACATCAATCCCCATTATCCACACATCCATCCATATCTTCCATACATCCATCCACATCAATCCACATCATCCAAACATCCATGCACATCAATCCACATTATCCACACATCCATCCATATCTTCCATACATCCATCCACATCAATTCACACGTCAATCCACATCATCCAAACATCCATGCACATCAATCCACATTATCCACACATCCATCCATATCTTCCATACATCCATCCACATCAATCCACACGTCAATCCACATCATCCAAACATCCATGCACATCAATCCTCATTATCCACACATCTATCCACCTCATTTCATAAGTTTTCCCATTCTCATCTAATCACATCTTTTTCTATCTCATCACTTATTTCCTCATTTATCCTCATCAGATCTCACCCACTTGCATCTATCCATATATCTCATCACTTCACATACATTAACATCTATCCAGTTTACATCGCATCTTATCACATTCATTTCACATCACATCTCATTCATTCACAACCTGATTCACATGCTAACACATTCATTCATGTCCCTTATCGTTCATTCACATCCCGATTCACATCACATCACATCCATTCACATCCCTTATCATTCATTCACATCCCGATTCACATCCCTTATCATTCATTCACATCACATCACATTCATTCACATCCATTCACATCCTGATTCACATCACATCACATTCATTCACATCCTGATTCACATCACATCACATCCATTCACATCCCTTATCATTCATTCACATCCTATATCATTCATTCACATCCCTTATCATTCATTCACATCCCGATTCATATGCTATCACATTCATTCACATTCTATATCATTCATTCACATCCCTTATCATTCATTCACATCCTATATCATTCATTCACATCCCTTATCATTCATTCACATCCCTTATCATTCATATCTATCCAATTTACATCACATCTCATCCCTTCAAATCTCGTTCATATCCATCACATTTATATACACATATATTCTCCCACACATCCACATCCATACTTATCACATACACATCCACATCTATCCTTTCACATACATCCACATCCATACTTATCACATACACATCCACATCTTTCCTTTCACATACACACATCCACATCCATTCTTTAACATACATCCACTTCTATTCTTCACATACAGCCACATCCATCCATCCATTCATTCCCATCTATCAGATTCACATTACTTCTCATCACATCTATTCACCTCACATTCTTGTCACTCCTATTCTCATCACATCCATCCATCCATTCATTCCTATCTATCTGATTCGCATCCCATATCACATCTATTTACCTCTCATTCTCATCACATCTATCCATCCATTCATTCTCATCTATTTGATTCGCATCGCATCTCATCACATCTATTCTTAGAATGCAAGAGAATCCTTATTTTTGATATAAAGATTCTTTACACATCTATTTATGCATAATTTTAATTTTAAGGAGAATAACTCTTTTGAAATTTAAAAAAAAATCTTTATGCATCTTCCTATGCGTAAAATGAAAATTGATGAGAATAACTCTTTTGAAATAAATAAAAAATTCTTAATGCATCATAAAATGAAAATTGATGAGAATAACTCTTTTTTTTTCTTTATGCATCTTCCTATGCATAAAATGAAAATTGATGAGAATAACTCTTTTGAAATAAAGAAAAATTTCTTTATGCATCTTTCTATGCATAAAATGAAAATTGATGAGAATGACTCTTTTGAAATAAAAATAAATTTCTTTATGCATCTTCCTATGCATAAAATGAAAATTGATGAGAATGACTCTTTTGAAATAAAAATAAATTTCTTTATGCATCTTCCTATGCATAAAATGAAAATTAATGAGAATAACACTTTTGAAATATAAATAAATTTCTGAGAGCTTTCCTTTTGAAATATAAATAAATTTCTGAGAGCTTTCCTTTGGCTTGATGGTTTGAGGGATCTACTCTTGTTTGCAAAACAAGAGTGGCCACCAATTCCGATAAAAGAGGAAAAGGTCAAAAACTAATGAATTATTAAGAAATTCATAGTTCTTGGCTCTGGGGGGTGGAGCAGAGTAACAGTGCATAAAACACTATTAAGCTTTAACAAAGGGGGAGGCTTCTATTTATAAAAAAGTGAGCCTCTAACCAAGCAAACTAATTCTAGAATTTTCCAGATCAATTTGGTCAAATTTTGACCATTTTTAGGTCAGTTTAGCTCACTTTTTGGATCTAGTTGAAGCAGGAGAGAGGAGAGATAAAAATATCTCATTATTTGTGAGTTTAAAACTCAACCATACATGTGAAATAGGTGCCTCCTTCATGAGGGGAATTCCCCCACACTGAGGTGTAAAAAATGCATCATTTCACTAAATATCTTTTCTTTTTGAACTAATATCCTTGTCCTTAGTCAACTCTTCATCTTATGTGAGTATTTACTCATTTTTAGGCGGATTTTTTTTATTTCTTCATTTATCTCCTCCATACATTTGGATGAATCTGATTGTCCCCTCAGAACCTTAATTTAAATTTTTTCAAAAATCTGGACCCACAGGATAAGGCCTTTTGAAAATCTGGACCCCTAGGATAAGGCCTTTTGAACAGATTATAATTGATTTCTAATGCACCTTCTGAAAATCGTTTTGAACTTCTGTTTCGGGGGGATTTGTTTTAATAAGAAGAGATATTTTTCTATCCAAAAATATCTAAAATCTGAATAATCTCTCTCTAGAATATTTTCTCTCTCTAAGCCAGAACAGAACAAGATCTTTTATATTTTTGAAGAGGGATTTGATTATAAGGGAAGATACTAGACATCCTGAGAGGCTGGGGAGGAATCTTACATTCTCATCATCATCCTCTCTCCTATTCTCATTTTCATCATCTTCCCTTTCTCATCCTTCTCCCCTTCATTCTCCTCCTCCTCCTCCTCCCCTTTCTTATCTTTCTCCCCTTCATTCTCAACATCTTCTTCCTCATGCAACCACTCCACCTTTTTCTCCTATGGCGCGATCATGCCACCTTCTATTCCTTATAAATCTTTGCCTCCTCCCATGCCCACTAAGAAACCTCTCTTTTGTACCCCAACAAGAACCATCACATTAGCCCTCTCCTCCCAAGGGTACCGATGGTGGATCGGAAAAGCATAGCCATGTATAGGGCATGGCAACTTACGTGGGTTATCACCAACAGTAACCTTGAGCTTCCATCAAGTTCTCATGTGCTTGATGCTTTACTTGACCATGGTCAATCAACAAAACACAACCATATATGTCACGATCATGTGTGATGATTCATTGGTGGAAGACAAATTAGGGGGGCTCTTTAGAGGGGCTCTCTAAGAGTGAGTTCTTAGACTTATCAAAGCCTTCCATAGCAAGGGAGTCTAGAGATGATTGGCTCATTGAGTCGGACATGCCTGGACCATCCAATGCCCAGTCCTCAAAGCCATCCATAGATTATTTACTTTTTGTAGATCTAAATTTGGAAAGGGACAAGAAAGGCAAGAGCAAAATGGATCAGGGGGTTGAGAACCAAAGGGAGTTTGTACGACAAATTCCAATGACAAAGGTCTTTCAGGATGACCCACTTCAAGAGGTCTATAAGGACTCTTTAGAAGGATATTATGCCACAACTAGATTGCCAGAGCTAGATCTTCCTCTAGCACTTCTGGTGGTAGTCGAGAAGATAAATGGGCCAATGAATACCAAACCTTAGATTGGAAGGAGATTCGTGAGCTCACGTGTAGAGGACAACCATTATTCATGGAAGTGTTCTCAACTAATACAGCTAAACCAGGAGAGACAGCCTTTCTTGGAGAAACTGTTGCTCCTCCCCTACGAGAGTTCACTAGAGAGGGACCCTCGACATCAAAGTGGACCACTGCAAGTAGCCCAACTCTAGCACCAAGATATTATCCTACACCAGAAGTGCGACCACAGATCACACCACAACAACGTTTCTCTCACTATGACAATCGGAGGGTAGGGGAGCCAACTCAGCCTCCCATAAATGCACCTCCTGAAATGCGGGTAACAAGATCTTTGGAGAGGGTTGGTGAGGCAGGTAATAGGGGACCCACACCAATTTGGGATGCATATAGAATATCTTACCAAAGAGAGAAACCACTACTGAGAGTGAGAGGCCGTAGGCCTGATGATGAGTATTCAAGAGACGAGCAAGGCCATCAACTCTTCAGAAAAAACTGGTAAAGAAGTACGAAGGGTCAGGAGATCCATATGACTATGTAGCAGCATTTAGGCAAGCAGTTCGAGCTGAGACAAGCATACGTAAATTGAAGGATTTGGGCTCACTCTTGAGGGAAAGGCCCTTGCTTGGTTTCAGGCACTAGAGGCTTTAGACAAATCTTCTTTATGAGTTTTGGAAGAGAGATTCATTACTGCTTTTTCCTTGATGGAGATTCAGCATGACACAGTAGTAAACATCTACTCTTTCAAGCAAGGCGAGACTGAGAGTGTTAGAGACTGTGTAAATAGGATGAAGCAGTACATTAATCATTCCCTAGAAGATGAGAAGCCCACCCAGAGTCGATTAATTTATCTCTTCTTAAAAGGACTAAAAAATTTATCTCTTCTTAAAAGGACTAAAAAATTCAACACTGCACACACATCTCTATGCAAAGAAGCATACAAATTTCAATGAGTGTTGCCATGATGCTATGGATTTCACAGATAACTTCAAATTCCAAGATGGTAATGGCCCTGAGGTGCAACCTAGAGATCAGTGGGGTGATGACCAAAGTTCAGGGTCTAGCGCACTAGTAAATCCAGACCAGATAGCTAACCTTGTACTAAGGAGATTGGGACAAACCTATCGCCCACCCATGCAGCCACAACAACAGCAACAACAACAACGAATGAGGAGTGTACTACCTATAGGTCCTCATCTTTGTGGAGCATGTGGCGGTAACCATAAAACCGAAGAATGTAATACCTTTTCTCCTCTAGTCACAAACCAACCCACAAAGAAGTGGTGCCAGGCCTGTGCTTGGAATTATACCCACACTACACAGGAATGTACTCGCATTGCAAGAATGAGACAAGAGCGTAAGCAGCAAAGGGGTGCAGTGGCTCCACAAATGCATCAACAGTATACTAATTTTGAACGTAAGCCACCGATGGCACAAGAGCAAGCATGACCTATACTTGGAGCTCAACCTCCTGTTCCTGGAATATGCATCATATTCATCCAAGGAAAATCTCTTTGAAAGTCCCGCATATCCAAGCCAAGCACTGGAGCCTCAACCGGGGGAACAAAATTCTTTGATGTTGCTAGGCGGCTACCAACCTAGGACTCCAGGCCCCTCAGGTCAATGGCAGCAAAGGAAAGTAGAAGCCAAACTAATGGGCCCCTGTTATGAGTGCGGAGAAGCCCATTGGACTCGTGATTGTCCACATCGCCAAAGGCAAGCAGCTCGATCCAATACAATAGTACCACAGTTTCCACCAATTGAAAGATATTGTCTAGGGTGTTGTGTAGAACACTTTCCAAAGGATTGTTTGCTGAAACCACATAAGGAAGGCACCTCTCAACCAAAGGTCTCACTCAACTTTGTAGAGGCAGTTCCATCGCCACCTTCATCAGAGAATGAGGATGTCGTGCCACTTAGCGTCATGATTAGATCATCACAGACACGAAATGCCGAAATGCAGACTGATGAGACACCTCGAACTAGGGATGCAAAGGTAAATCTAGTGGACAAGACCCTACATTCCAATAGAAAAAGGACCACTAGGAGGAAAAAGAACCACAACAAGCAAACTAAGAGTGCATCCACTAGTTCTCAAGAAGTCTCTAAACAAAACATGAAGGATCAAGCTTTTACATCCCAAGAAGTGCATGAGGAGCATCAACCTCAACCTGGGCCTAGCGCTAAACAAGATGAGGCTACTACAACCGAGGATAGTTCAAGGGGTTCTGTTTTTGTGGATAAGGTGAACGAGACTCTAGATGCCATCATTGATGCTCTTAGAAGTCACATTGCAGCTTTATCTGAGCTACCCAAGAAGCTTCAAGAATACCCAAACCCTCGTGAGGAGAAGATCAATCTAGCTGTACATCAGCAACTCATTAGGGAAGCTCAATCAATACTTGAGGGCCCACCTCCACCTATCCCTCGGGGCCCCACTTCTCTTAAGCCAACATTAGAAACCATACCAGAAGCGTCATCAAGTTGGGAAATGAAAAGTGAGCTGATCTCACATAGCGAGAAGTCTGCACCAATTGACACCCCATTAAAAGAAGGCATTCTGCCACCACCTAGTCTTGCCTTCCCATGCAATGATGAAGTTATTGATGCTAACAAGGACATGGCAAATGAGATGTGGGCAGCAGTTCATGAGAAAGTTAATGAGAATATGTCCTCTATTATTTCACCTCCATTCTCTGAAGTGGATTTTACCAGGGGCACAGAAAACAACTTTAGACGCCCAAGCATCCAGGAGGAAGTTCAAACAATTGTTTCTCCTAGAAGTAAGCATACAATGAAAACCTTACCATCTTATTTGGGAGAATATGAGAACTGTTCTCAAACCTTGAGGATACCCTCCATGCATAGAAGGTTGACAAAGGAGATGGATATGGGTATCGTGCAAGCTATTTTGTCAGCACCAGTGGCTTGTACCTTACCTTTGCTTGATTTGATAAAGCTTCGACCAGAGTTGTGGAATGATATTGCCACATGTTTGTCAGAGCAGGTATTGCTACTACAAAAGGGTCACCATCAATGTACTATACGCCCTGAGACAAAGCATGTTATGCCAGTTCCTATCAACAAAGTAGGAAAATTTTGTGAGGACGATCAGGGAAATGCTACCCTCCCATTAGAAGTGCGAAAAGTAGCTTCAACTGCAATACTTGATAGTGGTGCAGGAGTGGGCATTGTGACAAGGTCCATTTGGGAAAAGTGGGTATTGTGACAAGGTCCATTTGGAAAAGTGGGGCAAACCAGCTATTAGGACTACCAGGATGCGCTTGCAGCTATAGCAGATGGAAGCTTAGAACATCCCATTGGGCTGCTAGAGAACATATTGGTCACCACATGTGGGATTGAATATGAGCACACATTTGCAATAGTGGATTTTGGAAAGCATCCAAACTATGAAGTGATATTGGGTAGACCATTCATGCAACAATTTCAAATGATTCAAGATTGGGGATACAATTATTTGTACCTCCTACATGATTCTGTCATCACAAGGGTCAACCTAAAGAATCACTCATATCGTGATGTAACGTAGTCTCCAATAGATGAGTTTGATTGTGCTTCATCTCAGGGCTCAAGAGTTACATTGTCAGATGGGCGAGAAGATCTGTGGATGTGTGGAGCCTCATGTAAGGATTTTAGCACTGAGAGACTTAAGGGTAATCGAAGTGTATCAGATGAGGCATGCATTGCACAACCCTTCCCTGAGCACTTAATTGATCCCCTAGAATGGAGTCATGTCCTTGCAACATTATCGACATGTGCTTTACCTAAGCCAATTCAATTTTGTGACTCAGATGGATATGACATTATTCCTATATGAATGGTACAACCACGTGACCTTCTAGATGATTTGTACTATGGGGATGCATCCACAGCACTGCATGTAGAGGAAGTCTTAGCGGAGGATTTAACACTCGAATCTGCTACTAATGATGCTGATAAGGAAGATGGATGGGACTCTGATTTTGATGATGATGTGATAATCCCCAAGGAAGAGTTAGGAAAGGCATGCCTACTCTTGAGAGGAAGGGAGGTTCAAATAGAGATCCCTCGAAGCCGACCCAAACGTAAATGCTGTAAGAGCCATAAGAGAATCCGTAAACAAGATGAGAGGAATGACGTGACAGAATACAAAAAGAAAACGAGGAGTTTAAGAATGAACACTCTCGACCACCACCTCACTTCTCAGGAAATAATGGATATCTATACTATGTCCAAGCACAAGATAGTATCAAAGACCAAGTAAAACGATCAAATGGATTCCAACCAGGAGAAAAGCTAAAAACTGTTAGCAAAAATCGCAAAAAAACAAAGAGACCAAAACAAAAACTCAAGTCTCAAATAGATTCAAAAGAGAGTGTCGGAAGTGCAAAGATAAAGATTGAAGGAAAAACTCTGATGCAAGATTGCAAAAGAGAGATCAAAACCGCATGGTCTTCAATTAGTGATGACTCAAGTGGATAAGAACAAGGTCTCAATGTTCCCCCCAACTTCACACAGTACACTCTTCAAGATCGGAAGATTGTTCTTCAACAGCCCATGCGACAAAAGCCAAGCATGCCAGGGGTTTCATATGATGGTCCAGAAGATGCAAAAAAATTGATATCACTGAGCCAGGAAAAGAGCCTCGCTATGTGTGGATTGCCATAGACTTGTCCTTAGATGAGGAGAAGTTATTAATTCAAATGATAAAGGAGTATCGCGATGCTTTTGCTTGGAGTTATAAAAACCTCAAAGGAGTTGATCCAAGCATATGTCAGCATACAATCCCATTGTGTTAGGGATTCAGTAGCCCACCTCAGGGTGTCAAGATTTGAATTTTGGGCCTACAGAAATCGCATGAAAACAGCCTCCTACAGTTAGTTTAACAGGCGAGGGTCACAGATCTTCTGTGAGCTGAGAACAACAATCAGTTGGAGGCCATCATTCGTCTATTTGAGACAAGCTTGAGAAGCAGCGTCTCAGGGCTTTTGTAGCGCTTTTCAAGGCAGTGAAGCCCAGCATAAAACCTCCAATAAACTACGCGAAAAGCAGCAAGTTAAGAGTCAAACTGAGCAACAGAAAACAGTAGATTAATCACACTTCAATTGGGTGTTAATCAACTTAATTGAGAAGGCAAGAAAATGGCGCAACTCAAGGCGCAGAGATACTCTCAATTGAAGCTCGATTTGCACTGCTGTATTAATTAAATTTTTTTTGTGGTGTATATTCGTTTAGGCATTATAATAATGTAAGGTTTTAAAAAAAATTAGAATGTAAGGTTAAAAAACTAAAATTTTTGTTTTGAACATTACAATTTGTAAGGTTAAAAACTATACAAAAAAAAAGACCGGAAACGAAGGAAATTTTATTGATAGAACCAAGAAAATAGACATGCACCCAAAAAAAATATGATGACGAAGACCAAGAGACACATTGTTAAACTAACATGCACAATGAACAACAACAAAAGACAGACTGTGATTAAATAGGGCATGAGACCATAACTTGCTTTGAAATAAAAAAGTCCAGTATTTTCCATACGCTCAAGAAACCCAAATAGCAGGCAGATATTACGACCAAAAAAAGCATTCTGAACAGCCACAAACACACGACTGTACTAGAACCATCGTCTCGGAAGACGGCCAGGAAGCATATCGAATAGCCACGAACACACGACTGTGCTAGAACCATCATCGGAAGACGGCCAGGAAGCATATCGAATAGCCATGAACACACGACTGTGCTAGAACCATCGTCGGAAGACAGCCACGAAGTATATCGAACAGCCACAAATGCGAGCACCGGTTCCAGAAGACCGGAAAGACAGACGACCCCACGACCATGGTTCCTCCACGACTATGCTAGAACCATCCTTCGAAGACAGCCAAGAAGCATATCGAACAGCCACGAACACACAACTGTGCTAGAACCATCGTAAAGACAGCCACGAAGCATATCGAACAGCCACAAACGCGAGCACAGGTTCCAGAAGACGGGAAAGACAGGCGACCACGACCAAAATCGAAAAAGACAACAGAAGACATGCAAAACGAAGGGCTTACACGTGTCCATGTTTGCATGCATGCAAATAGCTTCCAACACGTGTATCATGGCCCCTTTCGCTTCCCCTTGTTGTTGATTAAGCTTCGCAATTTTAATAAATCCTTCGCCTTATTAATTAATGCACCCCACGAAAATGTTTGGGGTGCATATTGACCCTCCACCACTAGCTTCTTCTCCTCCTTCATTATAGGAAGGAAAGTACATTTTAAAAATTACTTTGTGATTTTTGTTCCAAGGTTTGATTTACTCTAAGGTTTCGAAAGTCTTTCATAATTATTTTGTGATAAAGAGGCTTATCACACCCTTGGCATATTTTTTCATCACCTTTGTGGGATAGATTTATACATGCATTCTTTGTACATGCTCTAGAGCTATAAAGAGCACATTGCATCTCAGTGAAAAGGGGACAAAGGTTCATAGTATGTCCAATTCATGTGTACACCATGCCTAGATTCATTAAAACCAAAACCAAAACCCAAGTGTATAAGTTAAAACAAAGCCTTCAGTCCAAGCAAATATCCAAGGTTAAATCCACGATGAGTTACCTGGAGTGGTCAGAGTCACATCTTCATCTTTTGTTGGTGAAGGGATTCTTGAGTGAAGTTCTTTGTTGTGACACCTAGCTCCAATGTAAAGTCCTGGAGCAATAAAGGGCTTCCCTATTTCTGTAATTTGGGAGCACTATGTGTGTGTGTATACCATGGCAAATATGGTGGGAATAATGTTTGATAAAATAGATAAATTTGATGGATCCAAGTACCATACCATGTACATCAAAATACAAATGTGTCTTATAGAAAAAGGCATGTGGGGAGTGGTCAATGGCACTGAAAAGAGGCCAAATAGAGATCCATATCTCATTACCAAATGGACCAATCTAGACTCCAAAGCTTTATCCCTCTTCATTTGTGGGCTATGTGATAACCAAATCCATCAAGTGAGCTAAGCAATGACTTCTAATGAAGCGTGGCTTAGGCTCAAATCCATCTTTGGGAAAACCAATGTAGGTGCTAGGTTCTTCTTAAGGAAGAAACTTTATAGGATGGAAAAGGATGACAAAAACAATGTTGCTTCCCATGTCAATAGCAGTAGATGTATGATTGATCAACTAAGTGGTGCAGGTGTTACCATTGATGAAGAGGAGGCCATCTATGTGTTGCTCTCTAGCATGCCTCCTTGTTATGAGCAGTGTGTTTCAATGATAGCAAATCAAACAAATCATACTCTTATCTCAGTGACTTCTGCCGCATGGAGGGTTCCAAAGCTTCAGCTTCTTCAACACAACTATACCAATGGAGCATGCCTATTCCACCCACATTCAAGGACAAAGAGAAGAAGACCAAGGCTCCTCGGACCTGCTACTATTGCAAAACGAAGGGACACATCATCAAGGATTGCTTCAAAAGGAGGAAGGATGAAGAGGAGAAGGAGAAGGGCAAGACAAAGCAACTAGAGAAGGAGGTGGCCAACTTTTCCGACACAGTATTCTAGTAGTTGTTATGTACGACATTTTCTAGCCTGTGGGGCATTTTTATCTTAGTGTTGTCTTAGTGATTTCTATTTTATTAGTAGATCTAATCCAAGCACACCCTACGTTGTATGGATGCTTCATCAAGGGAGGGTGTTAGAAAATATGTGATCTAGCATCCATCCTTAGTGTGAGATCCTTAATGGTACCTTAGCATGTCTTGTTCCAAAAGAAGGCTCGTTTACTAGAGTAATTGGGTGTAGTCTAGTAGATACTTTCCCTTGATTGAGGCATCACCTTTTAGGCGAGTCGTGTGAGAAATCTAAGGGAGGTGGAGAGATTCAAGGGCTCTAGGCGCCCCCCTCTCATGAGCCTATATAAACAGGGTATTATACTCATTCTCTAGCGAGCTAAGTGGTGAGAGTAGTGTCCATACTTTGTGTACTTGCTTAGTGGCTAATATACTAAGTAGTCCTTTTTGGTAATATTGTCTTCTTTGGTATTTCATTAACATGTGTTTATGTTATGTCTAAGTGGTGACTCTTGAGTACATTACATTTCTCATTGGTCATGTCTCGTCTTTATCTAAGTGGTTACATGTGTTGCTTCATTGGTGTGAGTTTCTCTATGTGATGATCATCTCCATTGTGTGATTCATTTAATCATTGTCAAGCTTAAGCTCACACCATGTCTTTTAATAGGGGGTAAGGGTTTACAGGTCAAGGTATAAGTGTGTGTGTATTTAGGTAGGGGACTAAGGGTTTAAATATCAAGGTTAAGAAGTAAGGGTAAGGTTAGGATGTGTGTGTGTGTGTGACCCAGCCCTATCTCTATTGTACCATGGGTTGTAGGCCACCGCTTGAGTGGTGGTGGACTAAGCCCTCCATGAGTAGTGAAATAAGGTTATAATATTAAAACAAAGCCTCAAAATTGTGTTTTTGTGGATGAATTGTATAGTTATATGCTAGGGTTGAGACCATTCTCAAACAAGAGATAATAAATTTGCATAACCATCCTCGCTGAAGTTGGAGCCAAGAAAGAGTGCAAGAGGAGGAGGAGACTAGCGTGCAATCTTTAGGTTTGTGGGTTGAAATTCACATGATTCTCTCAGTAGTTCTTGATATTTTGAGCATCTTTAATTGCTATGACTCATTTTGGGTAGGTTTGTGTACTATCTAATGGCAATTCATTGTGTGAAGTGACCCAAATATATTGATAACAGATTTAAAATGACAACAATATATGTGTATGTCCTCTATATACGAAGCATATTGTATTAAAATGCCACTGTCTCACCCTTCTTAGAAAGTTAAAACTTTATGCCAATGAAGCTCTCATGGCTATCAATCTGTTCATTTTTCTGGACAACAATAGATACTCTGGCTTGCCCGGAGCAGTGGGGTAGGTGCTGAAGCAGTTGTGCCACTTGTTTGTAGTAGAGGTGTAGGTGCAGTCAACAAAGATTCATAGCAGGTGGCCTCATTTATGAAGGTTGAGCATGGAAGATGAGAAACTAGTCCGACCAAAGTGGCAAACGATGGCGTTAGCGCCACCACTTTCCTATGCGCCAACGAGCAGGCAACGTTGGGTCTCAACCAATTGCAGCACGTTCGAACCCATGACCTCTCCGTCACAGTCAGGTCACTGGCAGAAAGTAGGGCCACCGCCTCTGCAGGTGAGCATCATTCTACATGAAATCTAACTAGGCGTTTTCTCATTCACCAGCAGCCCGTCTCCATCTCCTCAGCAGGTGAATGTCATTCTGCACAGAATCTGATTGGGCGCTTTATGATTCACCATCTCCTCACAGGTGAATGTCATTCTGCACAAAATATGATTGGGCACTTTATAGGATTCACCAATACGTCTCCATCTGCTCAGAATATGAGCTGTACGACTGTGACGGCCGAGAATGGGCTGTTTTTCCCGGAAAAGGCTCCTGGCTACCGCCAATCGCCTTTTACCGGAAAACAGACTCCCAACGGCCATTCCCTACTCCATCATTGTCGTTGGGCTCAAGAATCAAGGTCTGGGCTGTCCAATCGAGCTGGCTTCTTCACCAGATAATTAGGGCAATTCCACAAGATCTGACGTGTGTGTGAGAAGAAAGCCATTGTCTTGAAGCTATCTTGGAACTCTTCAAGCCACAGGCGTCCCAAACTCAACATAGACAATTCACTTGGTGACAACAAGATGCGGTACTAGCTTACTAGAACACAGTCGTCTCTTCTCCAAGATGACGGATAAACATCCAAGTTCCCAACGACACAAGAAAGGTGAGTGCACTCGACTTGGTTAGTCTTTAGCTTTCCAATACATAAACCATATATTTGTCATTATTATAGTCTTTAAAAAAGAATGTGTATTTAATTGTATAAAAGGTAGTGTTCTAGTTGTATTAGAATATTTACAAAAGGTACAAAACATCTGATTATTTTTCAAGACCCGGTCATGAATGAAGTGAAGATTATCCATTATTATTGCAAACATTGTGAGTCGTGACCCACAAGGTGTGTGAATAGATGTCTAGCAGCTTATTAGGCCAGTGCCAGGCACCACTGACATCAGTCTAGAACAGTAAGGGTGCCCAAATCAGACAACCAAGCAACCATCTGGACAGTGCAAGACACCACTCGGCAAGTCAGGCCTATTGCACAGTCTGGGTACCATTCACGGTTCAGCCGTACACACTCTTGCAATAGTGTCTAATATCTTTGAGTCTTCATTTATGTTATCAGATTTGCATAAACCATCTTGAGAGAGAGCTCCAACGATGCACTGATGTTGACACTGGTCGTGAACCAATGACACAGATAAACTAAAAGACACAAACATGCACACAGACAAGTATACAGCAGAGACAGAGGAGACTCAGCTTGAATTAGCCAAATTCATCAGCTTACACAGAGAAACCTAACACCAAGACACACCCCAAGCTCCAACACAAACCCCGAAGAAATGTTTCAGACATGACGAGCAGACTATTCTCTTAATACAATCACTACAGAACGGTCCCTTATCATTATTAGTCCACTACCACAAGTGTTTGAACAACAATTCAAACTAACGTTGACTCCCAAGCGTGCCATTAGAGATGCCCAACAATGCTGGCACAAAGATGTCAACCCATCTGATGACCTATAAAATCTGATGAGAAGCTAGTACTGCCAAATGTGATCAAATTCTGTTCATAAGACAGTACACTAAAGTTAAGATCATCTCATCAAAAACCAAAGCCTGATAATTATCCCCCATAGCCCCGTATCTCTACACCGTCCAACCTCGGCAACATGTAACCTGCATAGACACCGTAGATATCTCAACTTTGCAGTCAATCTAAAGTTCAAACATGGTTTACTCCAGGAGACTATCTGTCACATGTAACTGGCAGAAAATCTAGAGTGTGGTAGATGGCTCACATTTGCAAGTCAATCTGAATAGATATAGGGGCGATGAGATTCAATTTGCGTGAAAAATTCAGACTTTTTGATGCATAGGAAAGCAAGAAAACATTTCTCTTACTAGCCAATTAGTGTGGATTAAGATTTTCACATAACGGTCATAACACCAAAGATGAGTTCTGCTCATCTGCCCTAGAACAACCACATAAAGCTTAAACAATGGAATGCCTAAATCCTGCCTGGACCGAATGTGACAGATCATCTGTCGTTGGATCCAGCGTACATGACACCCCATCATACCACTTGACATTCTCTTGATAGTAGTTATCAACCGGCATGCTTACAAGGGCTGCACCCGTCCCTATTGGCATTCCACCTTGTCTATCGTCAGCTTCACGAGTCTCTGGATCCCTCCCAGCTGAAATGCCATCACCGTCAAAGTGCGAGCACGTGTCCTTCATGGCACCAGGTCCACCTCTCCCACCAACTGGAAGTCCTAAACTTTGCCTTTCCCAATGATTATCTGCCCCTAATGAAGAGCCAAAATCTGAGTCAATGTGGTCATCGATGAGCTCCTCCTTGTTCCTGTTCTGGCCTTCTGCCCAGTCCCCAAGCTCTGAATGATTCAAAATCAAATCCCCCACATTATTTTTAGACATCAACATGCCATGAGTCCCCTGCAGGTCTTCCACATTCTTAAGCCTATGAGTCACGGCAGCAAGATCCTGGGACAGACTGTTCAAAGACTCCTGAGAGAGGCTCCCTAGCTTTCCATCCAGTATTTGCAGTTCCATGCAAAGCTCATGGACCTGCTGCATTACGGCTTCTCGTGCTTCTGCTTCATCTTTAGCATAAGACACCATACCATGTTCTTCTTCTTGGTCGAACAGAGAAATAGCATCCATCTGCATACCAGATGACCCAACAAGCCTGTGCATTATCCTTGCACTGCCCTCATGAGGGCCAGGCTCGTGCCCAGAGTGGACAGCGAAGAGTTTGAAGATAGCCTGCCCCTCCTCCTGGTAGGAAAAGGTCTTCTCTTTTTCACTATAGTTGGTGATGGGGACGATCGCCCGGATGCGAAATCCACACCCACACCGTTTCGAAGAGTACCTTTTCCGTTTGAGAACCCCGGGCTTTTTGAGGTTCGGTTCACCAGCACGATGGCAGCAGTAATCCTTCACCTCGGCAAGAAAGGGCTTGAATCTGATGTACTTCTGCCTGATGCACAGGACCACCTGATGCTTTGCAGCCAGCTGCTGGAGACGTTGGGGAACCTCCTTGGCTTGGACCTCAAACGACTCAGTGTACTCAAAACGGCGCCTTTTTGATGACTGTTTCTGATGTACCGCCATATCAGAGGAGCAGCATATAGGGCAAGAAGCAATACATACCTTGATGTAAGACTCCGGGATGCCATAAAGCTTGGCTCCAACCGTCCAGATCTGCTTGATGCGGTCAATGGTGTCCTTCACTCCGAGGTGCTGCAGATCGGCGTCCCCATGAAACCCTAAAACTATGTCCTGCCATTGATTGATATGTGGAATGAACTGGTGAGAAGTGTTCTTGAAGAAGAGCATTTCATGGCCCTCTGAGTCCACCTGCGCACTAAGCTTGTCTTGGATGCGCTTCCACCCTGTGAGGTAGGCTGTGTCTTCATTGCGGTCTTTCCAGACTCCCCGCCATGAAAGCAGGACTGCAGGAGGGGTAGCCCCTCTGATCTCTTTGGGGCTCGCGTACCTGTTCTGCAGAATGCACTGCACCATAAGATGGTGCGAAGCGCTGTTGAAAGTGTAGAACTGGCTGGAAATGTAGGGCTCCGGGTCGATTACAGCAGAATTAGGGTTTAACAGAGGCTCGTCTGCGTCAGAGTCGAGTTCTGGCTCTCCTTCGTTGAGGGAATCAGCGCTCTGTGAGTGCGGAGAGCCATCTTTGTGGTGGAGATGGTGATGGTGATGGTGATGCTGTTGCTGCTGCTGCAAAGCTTTCGGAAAGACCATGTCCACGAGCTCTGGGGAGCCAAACACATCGGCCATCGAGGCAACTTCAGGGGTAAAGAAGAAAAGAGAGAACAATCATGGAAACGCCAGCTCTGGCTATGGCGGATTCAAGCACCAGAAGGGAGCGCGACACAGGAAAGCAAAACATGTCTATGCTATGACGATGGCATGAGTTCTCTCTATCGACTGTTTTATGACAGTTATGCATTTTGAGGTGGAATGGCTAGGGTGTGACTAGATCCAATTAGAATTCCTGGGTGTGTGCACGTGTCTATAGGCCCTCACGCATAAGGGGAGTATCTCAATATTAAAAGTGGGAAGATCCTCCTCCATATTTGGGTTTTCAGTGAGACATGCATGAAAAGCATGCTCCACCCTCGCACTGACAGATGTGCTCTATTTTGTACGGCCCCCTATATGAGGAGGAGTTGTGATGGTAATGAGCAACCGGGCACCCAAGAGTTCCCAGTTTATACACTAGCCAAATGTGGCCAAATGGTCAGGAGACAACTTATATAGACATATCGGCACTCTGCCAAGTAGGATGCATTCTTGTGCAGGCTATGTTACAGCCTACCTACATTTGACCAAGAGGGGTCAAGGTCTCTAAGACGACTGCCTTCGTGTGATACACCTCTCAGATGACACCCATATAACAATCCATAAACTTGTGTCGTACTTTCATAGGCTACACACAAACAAACATATGAATACATTATTCCAAACAAGTAAGCAATATTGCAATCAAAGCTCATCATAATCTCGTTCCGAAACAAAGTAAACCATCGCAAGCTCAACGAGACATCACGTCTCTAGTGAACAAGTTGAATTCCTCCAACTGTTAACATTTCCTGGCGAGGTCTTCTTAAAGTCTTGTTTTCTAGGATTTTTTCCAGACTTAGCCAATCTTTGACTAATAATCATCTTAATCTTCCTCTCACATATTGAAAATTCTTTAGCCAACCTAAGGATCTTAAGAACTACCTCTTTTTGAGAGTGTCTTTTTATGCTTCTTAAGAAATGAGTCTTCACTTGTCTAGATCATATTTTTCAACAAAAGACCTTTAAACATGTTCTAGGATTCTCCCATGCCTTACCAAGAATTTGCATTTTTCTAGGTTCAAGCATAACTTATAATACTTGCATCTTTTGAACACTTGTTGTTCACCTCATGAGAGAAGAAGGGGAGAAGAGAAGAGAGAACATGCAAGGGTTGGTTCGGGAACATGCACTTAGCCAACCCTAAGAGTGTTAACTCTCGATGTGAAGCCGATAGGGGCTCACTCTACCACCACTTGTGTCACCCACATGGAGCTTTCCATGAGCTAGGAAGAGAGCAATGAGAGAAGGAGCTATGGAAAGCTCAACTCTTGCCTCAATGCCTTCATGTGTGCAAGATGGAGGGAGAGATAGATAAAGAAGAAGATGAAGATGAAGAGAAGATAGGGAGCACCACCTACAAGCACACACTCACAATCAAGCAAGCAAGCATGCATCAACACATAAGCTCACCACCATAGCCACAAAAGAGCAAGAGGGAAGAAGAAGAAGACTCAATTGTGATAAAGCGATTGTATCCTTTTCATATTTCATTAAGCTACTTATATTCAAGAGGGAAGAAATACCCGAATAGTTGCTTGAGTGTGGGGCCTTTGTTAATGTCAAAGGTGAGGCCTTGGGCTCCTTCATCACAGTGGTGCCAAGTGGGGAATTCGGCCAAGAGGGTGATGAGATCAGTTTGAAGAAGCGGACGGTGGCGATGATGGCAGGATTGGGCACCTCTTATACTTGGTGTTGAACGTTGTCATCCGAGTGATCATGCTTTCTTTTGTGTATGTACTACCAGAAGTGGGGGGGCTGAACCAAGAAAAATAACTAAAGAATTCAGAGATAAATTAAATAGAGACAAATCATTGGATGGGTGGATTCTTCATGAAAATATCATATTTTCAAATGAAACTCGTGTTTTTAGCTTGGAGACCAAAGGATCAATTGAGAACAGGGTAGCATATTCTGTCACAATTGGATAATTTCCTAGATGCACACGTGAGGACTTTATGCAACGTGAGACAAAGCAGGCAATATATATGCCCTGTCAACACATCTACTTTGTTTTCATAAAGGTGCTTGGTCTTCGAGAAAACACACATGAATGTATACATCAAGTAGTATTGACGATGATTGAGCTCTACCAAAAGCACTACATGATGGTAGAAGAGTCCATGCATAGTGCATGGAAAATCCCAAATTTTATGGATGACACTATCATGAAACTCCTCTATGTTGGCTAGGTTGGCCATGCTGTTAAAGGGATTTTAGCTTTTTTACGTTTAAGATACTTCTGGAGTTATTGCATTAGCTCTTCACTGTGTATAAAAGTATGTTGTTTTTAGATTAAGAACCTCGCTTTTATGGTAAGAGACAAGCTTCTTTGTTGTTTGACTTGCAAATACTCATAGGCCTTGCAATATGAAAGTGCCAAAAATATATCTTATATAATTAAAACAATTAGCAAAAGATAGTTTTTTAAAACAATTTGGTTTCTATCATGGAAAGTCATTACATTCTTTGTTTTAACAAATGTGACCAGAATTTTATACTAAAGTAGCATGGATAATTAGATCGTTAGACAAATGCAAATAAACTAAGCAGTAAATATTGGTAGAACACATTTACTTAGAATGACTTTTTTACCTTCACTATTATTCTTTGCTTGTTGTTTTACCCTCGCTAGCTTTTGACCACTCTAGTTTTTGTAGCCTCCCCCCCCTTAGTGCGAATGTGACGAGTCAATGACAGTCGCAAATGTGTTATCTCTCTAAGGCCTACACTGAAGGGAGAAATGGGAGCCTCGAGAGAGAAATAATCTTAGCCCCTATCACTATAACCATGACTAAATACTTGGCATGCAAGGCGGAAGCTTGGGATGAAGTTCATCAATGGATGAAAGAGAAGCTTAAACCTACTAGGAGAAATTGAGAAGACAAACCGAGCCAAGAAAGATAACCCACGACGTGGACATTCAAAGATGGACCAGACAATGCAGTTGTTGGGGAGTACTATGATGGAGATGATATGAACGCCACCATTCCAATCAAATTAGAAGGAGTGACCATCACTGCAAGCCTTGATGGGGGAGCAGGAGTGAGCATTGCAACCAAAAACATGTGGTTTGCAAATATGGGGAAGAAAGACCCTTAAAAGAGCCAAAATAGTCCTCACGCTAGCCACCATGGATGAAAATTTAGGAAGCCCTATATAGGAATCCTAAAGGACATAGAGGTAACATCATGTGGCCTCACACCTACGAGCATACGTTTGCTATTATTGACTTTGGAAGACCCACCAATTACAACGTGATTGTGGGAATAGCATTCATGTCAATGATTCATGATTGGGATGTCATTTACCTTTGTCAAGTGGAAAATACCATAAAGGTGAACTTGAAGGATAATAAGTACAAAGAAGTCACCAAAATTCCTATTGATGTCTTGGAGTTAGATACTATGGCTCGCTCTCCGACTTAATACATATGTACCACTTCAGTGGACAAAGTGGTAAAAGATGCGAGACGGAAGATGAAGCTTAGCTTCATTACCAAACCCTAAAGAGGAGGAAAATTTGATGCACTTGCTAGCTATGATGGATGTATGTCTAGTTTTATGATGAGAACTGTATGGACATAATTCCATTCATGACTCTGACCCTAGTGCCATGAAGATCTCTAAGAAATTTTGTAGGAAATCCTTGTACATGATGCACATAAGTCTTTGAAACATAGCTTGCTTGTTAGTTAACCCAAACAGCATTATTTTATATGCAAATGTTCCCCATTCTATAGCAAATAATGTCTTGCATTGGTTATTTAGATTAATGGATACTTGGTTGTCCCCCATCGTCGGTCTCAACCAGGGTGGTAGCCCTTGTATCTCTACCCACACCAAACATGCCTCTCCTGCAGGCTCTTATTAACATCAAACATAGGATCAAATGGCATCACATGAATCAATTTCTAACCCATGAACAGAGGAACCTTGGTAAACAAATCCACCACCACTTGGCCAATCATAAACAAAACATCAAAAGAATCCCTTGCCAAGATAGTAAAACTATGACACCACCCTTTCATGTAGCACTTCCTCTTGCAACACCATGTCCCTTAGAAGAAAATGCTAATTAGTGAAGACAACAGCCATGTACACTCTCATTTCCTGAAAACTATACAGCAAAGAGAAAGATGATATCTTAGGACTCTTCATATGCAAAGATGAGTACGTTGATATTCTTGAACAAGCTCATGATGCAGGAGTCGAAGGGAACTTCAAAGGAGACATCACTACTACAAGAAAAGTCCTATATATAGGACAATGGTGGCTGACACTCTATGAGAGTGCCAACGCTTCACCATTTCACAACAAAAGGATAGGATGCCATAACAACCAATCATGCTTATAAGACCTTTTACCAAATTGGGCGTTAATTTCATAGGAGCCATTAGCCTAGCTGCCTAGAAGCATCATGCAAGTGTGATACATTATCATAGGGCTATGGGTTAAAGCTAAGGCCACAATAAAAGTGGATGTAGGAATGACTCTACCAAGTTCATTTATGAGCACATCACTGGATTTGGATGTCCTATAGAGTTAATTAGTGACCACGTGACCAATTTCTTAAGTGACCAAGTGACCAATTTCTTAAGTGACGTGGTGGAGTTTCTCTTAGAAGCCCTGATGGTATAGTGACATTGCAAGTCTTCCCCTTACCATCCACAAATGAGCATCCACAAATGAACGGACCGACTGAAAGCACAAAGAAGGGCTTATACACTGTGCTTACAAAGATAGTTAAAGCATTGAGGATGGACTGGGAGTAGAAGCACTCATCCAAAACTTGGATTACACTGTATAACCTAGTCTTTGGGCTTGACGCTATGCTTGGAATCCCTGGCACCATGGAAAGAACACAAGGAACAACCCAATGTCATGAGTCTTTTCCCCACCACACTCGAGAGCACAAACAACCAATTGAGAAACAAGTTTTTACAGTGGCCTTGCACACAAATGCACGTTCGGGGTGTGTCACTCACCTCGTGAAAGTTGGTTGCCTAGTATTCTCATAGGAGGCGATATTGCTGTGCAACCACACCCGAAAGCTCCACTACACTCACCCAGCTACTAGCCATGCCCGCCACACGTTAATGGAAGCTCGACCCTCCTTACCACTCAATCTTACACACTCACTCTCACACACACATGAAAGTAAGCACACATAAGAGCTCAAACAAGAAAAAGGTAAGCAAGCAACTAATAGTATAAGAAAGTAGAGAAGAAGAGAACTCTATCATTATATGTAAAAGAGTGAGTTGTGAGAGTTACATTTTGCCTCTTATGTGTGGTTTCTAGGGTTTACACTCTTGGGTGGCCAAAGTTAAAGATTAGGTCCTAGGGCTCATTCAGTCACTCTAGCTTGTGTAAACACCTTATCCACAAATAGTACTCTCCACCTAAGATCCCGTGGTGTGCCTTTAATAGATAAGTGACAATCACACACGTAAAATAATACACTATGAGTACATTCCAATGCGACTTTGGCAAAATTGTTGAAGATGGTAAGGTGACTGGCATTGACGTTAAGGATGTCTCTGTTTGCAAGGGTTAATATACCCCCTTTCTTGATGTAAATTTTATCCTCGGAATATGTTGATGAAGATGCGTCGAGGATGTATGGCTGGATGCGTGTTGGTATTAGAAATGTTGGTTGTCTTTTAAGGTCTGCAAGGCAACATGATATAACCAGTAAAGTGTGCCATTGGAAAATAATTAAATTTTAAGCACAATGCAAACACTTAATCAAGCAATGAGGAAATTTTTTTCCTAGTTAAGAAAAAGGTGATATTAAGGTTGGTCCAAAATCTATCTAAACCAAAACCAAGCAAAGAATATGCCTTGGATTATGACCCTAGTCTCTACACACCATCACTTGGGTTATGACCCTAGTCCACACACCATCACTTGTGTTGTGAAACCATCTCTAGCTATTATTATCGAGCCTTATAAATGAAACTTCTAAGTGATTTATTACAAGCTTTGGTTTTTTTTAAATAATAAATCATAAATTTTAATTCTGAGATAAAAATATAAGATTAGGGCACCACCCTATACCCAAGCAATGGCCTAGAGACCTCATACAAGAGTATCTAAGAACCGCTAAGTACCTCAACAATCATGGTTTTTATCCCTTTATTGGTACATTTTTTAGCCACAATGTCCCATCCCATGAAGATCAAGGCTATAGTCCCAAGGCTCTACCACTAACAGTTAAAAGTCCTACCAAGAGCCACATGATGATGGTTATCTTCTTCGGCCTTTCTTTTTCTTTTTTTTTCTTTTTTTTTCTTTTTTAATTATTGTTTTTAAACTACTTTCACTTTCACAGTTCACCTAGAAGGCTCTACTCTAACTAAAGAGGGCACACTAAAAGGAAGGTGGAGTATCTAGCATACTCCTTTGGCATACTTCAAGGTTGATCTAAGTAAATATTGAACTAGGACCAAATCCTTAATGGATATCTAAGTCATACTAGAAGAAAGATAGACCAGTCACACACAAAAGGATACATGGAAGTACTCGAACAAACATTGAATGGAAAATTTAAAATAAAAATTTTTAAAATTAAAAATAAATTTAACAGTTGAGGATGGGTTTAGAATACACCTAGTTAATTGTATGGTTGGGAAGTTAGTCTTGTAGAATTATACTTGTAATGTTGAGAACTTCCATTGTTACTTCCTGTGAACCTTAAAAAAACCTTCAAAATCATCTGGAAAAACAGTTCGTTATTAGATAGCCATAACTTATACGCTAGGTCGGACTTAGTTCACTAAGCTCATCATCCTCATGGTTTGATTCTAATATATATGCCTCCTTTAGTGTACAAGGTGCCCGTCTGAGTGCATCCTCAATATGATATGACATGGGTACTGCAAGTGAGCTAAGTAGTACCCATGTTCGAGAAAAGGACAAGGAGTCGATAACATTATTTCATAGAATGATGGTGTAAGTGCATAAGCTCTTTTCCTCCGCCCCTTCTCTGCAAGCTCTTCCTGTGCATTCCTTACTTGATAGGGTCCTCCCACTAGGTAAGGTACACACATCATCATATCATTGTGGTGTCTCTCCTACCATGGACTGCAAGAGTCCTATCCCATGGTGCCTTAAATAAGTTCTACAATGCTAGCATAAGTAGGATACTACGAATAACACGTGACGCTCATAGCTATAAGACATGGTGCAAGGAGATGAAACTGTAGGTAGAATAGGTCTACAAAGGTGGCTGCACAACATCGCTTCCCTAATGGTGCATAAAAAATATCATGAGTGGGTTTGGAAAGGAGGAATACTTAGCGTCCCTTAATAGTAGAAATCCAAATAATCCGGGTCCAAGATAGGGTCACTTGTATCGATCCACAAAAAGTACATGCTCATGGCCTGTAGTAACAATAGAGTCGTACTCTTGTTTTGGTATGTGCTCTTTCTCATCATGTTTTTAATTTTTTATTATTAGTTGGATTTTTATTATGTGTATAGGTGCTATATTGCTATACAAGCTATATTATCATGGGTTAGCTATTTCCAACAGGCTCCCCCTGATATGAATATGAAATTTGTCAAGGAGAAAAACATGGAGGTAAAAGTGATGATATTAGCATAAATCCCCCTTCCTTCTTCCTCTCATACCTTGACTTCCTAGAAGGTATTGTAGGTTTTATGTAACCATCCTTTCTAACTTTGCTCCATCAGTGTTTATTGGCTAGGAGCGCCCTTTGTTACTTGTTTGCAGCATATCGATCTCTAACTTTAAGGGTTGTAAGGGGCTTTCATGAGACTAGATGGAGCTTATGGGTTCTCCCTTATAGCTGACAATGGAGTTGACACTTGCGACAAGATAATTTATATTTTCTTACTGGATCTCTTTGGGGGAACTAAGAGTTTGGCCTTACCAACAATGGTTTTGTAACATTTTGTGATGTAGAAGCTTCCCCATCAATCACCCCTGTCTCTTGTGATAGGGTTTCTCTTTGGGATCCATACTTGTTTGGGTGTTGGTCGTGAAGGTTCCCCTATAATAGTCTTCTCTTTATTTGAGCCTTTTTTCCCTATAATAGTCTTCTCTTTATTTGAATTTGAGCCTTTTTCCATCATTGAGGAAGCCTAGGAATTGGTAGGTGGGGCTAGTGGTATACATTTATCCAAATACAATGGTTACCCTTGTAGTAGCATTGAGCCTTTAACAAGTATTTAGGTATCCATTTTAGGGTAACTTATAGTTTGGACTTCCTGCGCCGATTATTATGTTGAGGCCTTCTTTACTTGGTTGGTTAAGGTGGTATAGGGATAGATAAATCTTGGAAACCCATTTTAAGGTAGATTTGGGTTGCCACTTTTTAGCCCATTGTATTTGTTTATCCTTCTATGTTTGTCGCGTGTGGAGGTAAAGAATCGAGATTTACTTTTGTTGAGATATCGAGCTCAACTAGTGGTGCATACATTGATGACCTGCTTGGGGGGTGATAGCTTCCACACTTATGTCACATGCATGGTTGGTGAGATTATGGTTGATATGCCGCCAATGGGGATGACAGGCTGTGTGACAGCCACTGTGGAGTACTAGAGTTATGGCATAGTTATAGTGCCAACTCATATAGTCAGTTCACACTATGAATCGACCATTGTATGCTATTGTAGGAGAGTACTTTTCCTTATAGTATGTACTCTGATCTTTTCATTATATGGTTATAGAGAAGAGAAGAAGATATAATAAAATTCAGCCATGTGTGTCTTGCTCTCTCACGTGTGTGTTTGCTTGCAAGGAACTCAAGCTCTCCCTCTCCCCCCCACATTCTCTTTATGGTATCAAAGCTCCGGTTTATGTGAGAGCTAAGGGGGCACTCAAGAGATAAGAATAAAACAAGCAAGGAAGCAGTACACATGTAAGAGCATCATTATCTCTTTCCCTTCTTGTTTAGGTATGACACTCCCTGGGTAGCTTCCTTGGGTAGCTTCGAGAGCTACACATCTTCGATTGAGGAGTTGTTCTAGAAATCTTGGAGGTTCATGTGTTGTATTCAACAATTTCGAAAAGTTCTGATTGAAAACTGTATTTGTTCAAAATCTGGTTATGTAGTGCTGTAGTGCATTTTGGGAATGCAGACAGTGTTTGCACATGTATTGTTGATCTTGGGTGTATATACATGTACTCTGGTCACATCTGGTGACATATAGGTGGTGCTAAAGTATCGCTATAGAGCAGGAGATACTATTGTGTTAAAGGTTACATATAGAAATTATCTGTTTTGCAGGTTTCTGGTTGTTGTAGGCAAACATGTCTTAACAGACTCAATCAGATTGTTTAGTGAGAAGCTAGACAAGAATAATTTCCATGCTTAGAAGTTCAGAATGACCAATTTCGTGATGGTAAAGGATTTTGGGACTATGTCAAAGAAGACAATGAGGGGTCTCCAAAGTTATCTGAAAGAATGCCACTCTAGCATATATAAAGGCATTCAAGGATTGGACTAGGGTGCAAGGAAAGGAGGGGATTTTTTTGGCAAGAAAATTAAGGCGAGCATTTTCTAAAATATGGTGAGCATTTTTTTAATAATGGGGGGCTCTCGATCTAGCTCTCTCTCTCTCTCTCTCTCTCTCTCTCTCTCTCTCTCTCTCTTTCTGTCTCTCATATATATATATATATATATATATATGTGTGTGTGTGTGTGTGTGTGTGTGTGTCTCTCTCTCCCTCTATTTTTGTCTCTCTTTATCTATCTCTCTCAATATCTCTCATTAGCAAAATAAAATTACTCCAATAAAATGATATATCCCAATCAAATTACTCCAATAAAATCATACATCCCAATAAAATTTTTCCAATAAAATGAACCCCAAAACATTTTCGCACATCCCATATATATTTGAAGTTAAATTAGGAACATTTTTGCACATCCCATACATTCACTAAACCAATTTAGGGTAAGTTCGTTCTCTGTGTAGACATTCAATTACCTCCCTTTCTGTCAAAATACAAGAGCTATATAAAACCAAGGGCAAAGTGAGGAAATATAGGCCAAAAGGCAATGTTACCTAATATAGATTCCATGCGTGCTTTTTATAGCATGTAGCCATTAAATGACCACCAAAAATTCAAACAATTGGGTGGTAGAAACTATATAGGGCATGGCATAATAGCCCTTTGGGCCAAAGGATTGATAAGCCCCCCTCTAGCCCCCCTAGGGGACATGGAGTCCCTTGCATTGCTAGGCTAATGCACCCTATTGGGTGCATCTTATTATTGGTTCAATTGGGTGCCACAGCAATGCCTCGTTTTTCAACTCCAAAGAAATAGCCAATCGGACATGCATTTAGCCTAGCTAGCTGTGCAAGCTTTCTCTAGAATTTTTCTAGCTATTTGGCCTCACTTAGCCACCATTTGGTGTTTAAATTGGGACCTACAAGGAAATCGTGCTCCTCACCTCATAAATTGGTGTTTAAATTGGGACCTACAAGGAAATCGTGCTCCTCATAAATGCATAGTTACCTGAGCAGGGAGCATTGACATCCAACATACATCAATGTTATGGGTGTTGGATATCTAGAGCCTTGTGTGGAACCATCTCTATCTTGTGTGTGCACCTCGTGTGAAACCCCTCTTAGCATCTATTATTTATAGCCACGTATTTTATGTGGACATGGGGCTAGCTATGCCACACCCTAAAATATTTACATCTCACCATCCACTCTCCACCACATCTTTCCTTTCTCCATCACCTTATAAGTACATTTTACGTCTACTACTTTCTATGTAATCTAACCATTGTATTTGAGTCCCAATCATTGTGTATACATCTCTCTCTCTCTCTCTCTCTCTCTCTCTCTCTCTCTCTCTCTCTCTCTCTCTCTCTCTCTCTCTCTCCTCACCATGGCTATTATCCTACTCTAGCCACCATAGCTCATCATGAAACTTCAACCCTGATCATATGTTTTTAATGTGGCCAATCATGTCACTAGAGTATGTTTTCAATGTGTGCATCATATGTTTTCAATGTGGCCAACCATGTCACTATACAGCACTACAGAATTACAAGTGTTTCTAATTAAAGTCATTTCCACTTGAACTTCTTGATTCAACATCTTATAACCATGTGCTTAATCTCTTTTTCTCACATGTGTTGTCTCTTTGTAATCAATTGTGTATATATCTCTTATGCATCATTGTCCATTGTATTAACATATATTTACTAATTATGGTACATGTGCAAACTAGTTAGCACCACTAAATATGGATTACCACTTTAAAGCTAATATATGGATTTAATAATATAAAACCCTAGAGTATATCGCTACTAAACTTGGTTTAGTGCCATATATCAAATCTAAACGAGGATTGTGTACAAAATCACCATTATGCCAAATGTTGCTGAATCCATGAGTTTAGTCAGCAATAAACAACATTATGACGTGTGATTGACGTGGTAGTGAACTGTCACATCATATTGCCGTGTTGGCAAGTTTGGTGATGTGGCAATGATAAGGGTGACGTGTGGCAATGACATGGCTGACGTGGCTGACATCGCCAGTATCTGCATCGTGGTCAGCCTTAATAGTCTCGCGGTGATCTGACATGGCAATCAACTGCCACATCATATAGTTGAGCATCGACAGTATGATGTGGTAGTTATCTGCCATGTCACATGCCACATAAGTCCAACTTCGTTGCTTCCTCTCACAATTGTCCATCCCAGTGTTCGAAAAAAACTATTTTCCCAAAAAGTACAAAACCTTCATCTAAAAATTGTGAAATTATTTATAAAGAAAATTTTCAAATTTTGAAGGTTTTTGTTCTACAACCCCTCAAAATCTGCAGGTTTTTGTACCCTTAAGTTTTAAATTTGAAGGTAATTTTAAAAATCTGCAAGTGCAAATTACACTATACCCGGGTTTTTTTCGAACACTGGTCCATCCTATTGCTGCTTCCTCTTGCAATCATCTACAATTTGGCAATTAGTTTCCTGCTTCCTCTCACAATCGTCCATCCACTCGCTGCTCAAATTCGCAACATCTACAATGACCATCCACTTGTTGGCCATCAATTCACTCCAAATCGCACTCGTCGACCATTGTCTCCAAATCACACTCGTTGGCCATCAATTTGCTCTAAATTGCATTCGAGTAGGCTCTCCCTTTCTCTAGACTCGAACTATTTTAAATTGTGACTTATAGGTCCTTATGCATACATATGACTGCGTATGACTATTTTTTCTCTCTACTTCACCATTTTTTTTGCCATGAACATATGGAGTTCATGGGCACCAATTCTTGACAATTCTATGCTTCTTCTATGTGCCAACAATGATATGATTATCCGCTCTTAATCACCTATTGATTGCATTCTACTACCTATCAAGATAGGAATGTTTCTCTGATAGTGTCACTCTTTGCACTACGCTGCTACTCAAATCCTTGAGATCTCACTACTAGTGATAACACCACCTTTAGGAAGAGGGTCACACACAAGGGACAAGTTTTCATTCACAAAAGACGTATTGCCATCAACAAACATCGACATCAAAGAGGCTTCATCAATAAAAATTCTAATGTGTAGTCAAGGGGGAGTACAAACTCTCAAAATTAAAAAACCTTTATAAAAGGGGAGCACCCAAATTTAAGCACGTCAAAACAATTAGGATATCATTGTATCTTCCCAAATGAGTGTAAGTGACTAGGCTAAGATGGTGGAAACCTAAGTCAGGAGCAAGGAGGTGACGTTCTCTCTCTATCTTTTTCATTTTTGAATCTAAAGTCTTGCAAGCATCTCTCCCACCCCACAGAGTCTTGCTCACATTCTCTCTCTCTCTATCTTTTTACACACATTGTAAAGGAGATTATGTCTCTCCCTCTCTCTCTCTCCCCCCACACACACGCACACACACACACACACACATCTTGCATGCATCTCTCCCCCCCCACAAATACACATGCAAAGAAAAACATAAATGCATATAATCACTCTCTCTCTATCTTTTAAACACATTGTAAAAGAGATTCTCTCTCTCTCTCTCTCTCTCTCTCTCTCTCTCTCCCATACACTTAGGTATACACACACATACTAAAACACACTCATGTACACACACACTCTTAATACACATAAGTCACCTCTCTCTCTCTCTCTCTCTCTCTCTCTCTCTCTCTCTCTCTTTCTCTCTCTCTCTCTCTTAAACTCATTTGTAATGTTGTATGTTGTAGAATGGCTTCATCAACCCGATCTCATTTGCAATGCCCTCATCTTTAGGAGGATGTTCAATGGTGTGGGCAGATTTTCCAATGGGGTTGCTTATAGATAAGGACACTCCGGTAGTCCCTTGCTGGAACCCCTCGCTCGAACATCTAGAAGACAAAGCTTGTTGAGAGGTTGCATGTGTGCTTGCCAATGAGTTCTTAAGAGAGGATGGAACCTTAGAACCTTATTAGTGTTTTCCATGGATTTTGTATTCAATGTCTCATGTATGGAAGCAACTTTTATCAATATCTCGCAAAAGTGTGAAATGTGTTGGTGTGTACATGTGTCAATAACGAGAGAGAGAGAGAGAGAGAGAGAGAGAGAGAGAGAGAGTGAAAGAGAGTCTGAAAGAGAGTAATGTTAGAGGTACCTATGCATTATGACTTTAACCACACGCCAGTTTCACAAAACTGCTCTCCTGTAATTGCTCGCAAAAAAAAAAGCACCCCAAGGAAATTCATGTATTGGCTTTCAATCAATGTCACAAATACAATGATAGGACACATATAGGATGCCAATACTCTAGCAATTGCATGGCAGAACCTAGTGTAGATGTTCTAAACCAACATAAAGGCAAGGAAATCGCAGCTAAAATAAGAGCTGCATACTATGGAGAAGAAAAGCATTAAAGATCAAGGACATTTTTGAATACCTTGGGTCTATCAATGTATCGATGGAAGATGATGATTTAGTGAGTGTTTGTTTGAATGGGCTTGGCAAAGAGTACAAGCCATTCAATACCTCCATTTTAGTCAAATAGAATGTTTCCAACTTTCGGGACTTAGTATCTATGTTGATCATAGAAGAAAAGTCTTTTGGTGACGATTCTTCTTCACAAAGCAAGAACACATTAGAACATGCCTTCTACTCCAATTCAAGGAGAGGTCATGATTGAGGCCAAGATGGTGGCCTAAATGAAAACTAGAATTATGGACAACATCAATCTAATGATTCGCAGCAGCACCAACAACAATCATACACAGGTGGAAGACGCCATTCTAGATGTAGGGGGAGCCAGAGATAGCTGGCAAAGAAATAAAAGTGCAAATAGTATATAGAGTGCTATTATTGTGGCAAACCAAGGCACATGGTAAAGGACTTTTTTAAAAATAAGAATAACATTAAAACTGGAAAGTTGGAGTAGTAAGGCAACTATGCATCATCTAGAAATAGGGTGGTGAACGATAGAAGTGAGTAGTTGTTTATGATGCAGCACATGCTCAATTCCACAACAAGAGATATACCAGGCTCTAAAGATACATGGTATGTGGATTCTGATGCCTCAAACCATATTACCAATCATGCGGTGAGTGGTTTAGAGACATGCAAAAAATGGAAAAACCAAGTTATATAGAAAGAAGTGATGATATTGTGCATCTGCATTCACTTTACCTTGAACAGTGGATGATGAAATGGAGGGGGTTTTCTTAGATTTTGTGGATGTTGGAGTTTTCTCCCTGTTACGACTATCGAGAGACAAGAGTAAGAGGTGGCACGGGGTTATGAGCAGAATGTTCAGCCATGGCTTCACCCATAGAGACACGCCTCGTTGACTAGTCAATCATACATTCAACAACCTTCATCAATGTGCGACCAAGTATTACCAATTCAAGTAATGTTCTTGTAGGGATAACCAAGAAGTCTCCCACTAGTAGGTGCTTGTTTTACTATCATAATATGTTTCTGCTTGTAGTAGCCCAAGAATCTTAATATTCCTACCATGGATGCCTTTCACCTTTAAAGAGGTGTCTACTATGAGTTGAAGTTTTTCCAACTGGTTTAATGCATTGAAGGAAATTAAATTGTGACTAGCCCCCCATGCTAAGAAATGTATTGTAGAGAACTTTACCATAAGGACTAGGCAATTCAATGGATGTTAGTAGAGGTGCTATGTGCTCCTATGTGCATCCTTCAACTTTACCATAAGGACTAGGCAATTCAATGGATGTTAGTAGAGGTGCACGTGTGAAAAACTCAAAGATGATCATGTGGTTAAATTCTTAATAAATTCACACCAAAAGATTTTAATCACTTGAGAATGTTGAGAGATTCATATAAAATACATTGATCATAAAAATTCACCGCAAGATGTAAAATTTTTGGCATGTGAAATACCAAGGTGCCATGAATAACTTGAGAAATTCATGCCAAAAATATTTCATATATTTGGACTTTTGAGGTTGGCCAATAATTCTAAACATTTCATGGGACTCAATTCGTAGTGATTTGGCATCAAATTCTTGAAAAAAAGTTGGTGTGAAAACCAGAGTTTTTCACGACTCTCACATTTTTCATGCATGAGTGTTTTTTTATTTTCACATCATGATTATCTTTTGGGATGAATTATTAATGGATGTTGCCTAGCCTAACCAACTAGGGAAATAAGATTGATCAGAAGGGTAACCTTGAGTTTAAGGAATAAGTGAAAAATTTAGGCATGAAAAAACCACAATTATTCACGTCGTGAATAATAATTAGCCTTTGGGTTACCAAAGGTTCACAAAAAAAGGGTCCAAAAATTAATATTTGGCTTACTAAAACCCCCTTTCATGCACTTAAGATTATGAAGAATTTTGGGAGACAAAGTTGCTACGGATGATAGCACATCAAAATTAGCAAGGATCTTCCTACCAGAGGACTATATTTAGATATCAGATTTGAAAGTTATGACATTTTTTAAAAAGTGCCATTGGCCAAAAAGTGAGCCACTTCCTCGCCCCATTTAGGAATCATGCATAGTTGGAATAGGGATCTACTCCCACCGACTGTTCAGTGTTGGGGATCCTTGACATGGGGTCTGGAAGAACATGCTGAGAGCCTTTTCTCACTATAATGGTGAAGTCAAACTCAAGCAAAATAAGTAGCCACCCACCAAGTGATTATGCCTATCATCATATAGGGCTTATTTACCAGGTACAGGAGGGCTTGATGGTCTATGAAGAATACAAACTTGGTTGCCATAAGATAATAGTGAAACTTCTTGACAGTGTAAAGCATGGCTAGTCCCTCTCTCTCACTCATGGTGGTGTAGTTCCTCTCAACTTCATTGAGTTGGTGGCTAGTAAAACTGATGGGGAAATCTATCTTGTGTTCTCCTAGTTGGGACAGCATGCATCCAATAGCAAAGGATGAGACATCGATGTGGACGTGAAAGATGATATCCCAGTTTGGGGATCTAAGAATTGGTGCTTTTCCCAGTGCTTTTTTGAGTGTAGTGTAAGCTCGGTGGCATTCTTCAGTCCACTCAAAGACGATGAGGAGTCCATAAAGAGGCCGAACGATATCAATGTACATAAAAATGAATCACCGATATTAGCCGACGTGTCCCATAAAGCACTGGATTCCCTTAAAGTTTGTGGGTAGTGGTAGCTCTAAGATGAGCCGCACTTTGCTGTCATTAGTCGAGATTCCTTTCCTGAAAACAATGTGTCCGAGGATCACTCCATGTCGAACCCAAAATTGGCACTTTAGTGGGTTTAATGAGATGCGGTATAGCCTATACCTTTCTAACACTTTGTGCAAACATGCAAGGTGCTTCTTCTAGGAGGAATTGACAAAAGGTTATCCATGAAGACCTCAAGGAATTTCCAAAGATATTCCTTGTAAGCCGTGCACATAAGACGCTAGACGGTTCCGAGGGCATTGGTCAGCCCTCAAAGGGCATGACTCGGTATGCATAGGTGCCCCACTTTGTAGTAGCAAAGGTTGTTTTGTGCTGGTCCGTTTGGATTGATCAGCACACTTGATTATAACTAGGGAATCCGTTAAGAAAGCTGTAGGCTTCCTTTCCTGTTGCTCCAACACATGTTTTATGTAGGGTAGGGGATAGTGGTCCTTGATGGTGGCGGCATTGACCTTTTTGAGGTTGACACACACTCTGACTTTACGTGGGGGCAGCACTATCATGATAGGTGATACCCACCCCGTATGCTTGATTTCATAGATGAATCCGACATCAATGAGTCTTTCTATCTCTTTGCGGACCATCTTGGAGTACTTTAGGTTCATTGGGTAAGCTTGTTGTTTGACCGGCCTAGCTCCATCAACCATGGGAATGGTGTGCTCGACTACTTCTAGGGGTACACCTTTCATGTTTGTGTACTTCCAAGCAAAGAAATCTTGGAACTCAGTCAATAGGGTGATGAGCTCAGTCTCTTCTTCTTTTGAAAGGTCTTCAACAATAAATACTGGCCTCAGGTCTTCACCCACGTTTATTTCCTTGACCTTGGCTAGACCATCATATGAGGCCCCGGGTTGCCCGTTGTCATACCTTTGAGATGAATCATATTGTACAAATTGGTTGGCCATCTAGAAGCTCTTAAAATGCTTAGGCACCTGTCTAGTTTCTTCAGCTTTAGCAATTTCTTCGTTAACTAGCCTTTTAGCTTCCTTTTCCACAAGTGCTAGCTTCTTGTTACGTACTTTGCGTGCAGAGCGACAAAGCTTTTTGGGGACTAGTTTGAGTTCATTGGATTCTGGTGGATGTGGGATGGTTAAGTGGACCAAAAGAGAGCTATTGGAAAACTCCTTTTGCCACATATCATTAAAATGATCATGTGCTTCCATAGCTCCCACATATTTTAGCTAATGGGTATCTGAGTCGTTTTAGGAAGATGTACCATTTTGGCCTAGGGAATCCCTCAGGCTTGTGCATTTTGTGGGAGCATGTAACTCCTGATGGTTTTGTTCTAATAGCTTGTTCAAGCTCTTGGGTGGCTACATTGGGTAGGTATGCTAAACTGAGCATGTATAGAGATGTGATCTTTTGCCCGTCTACCGTGGGGCAAACCTTGTACCAATTCTTCTAGGTAGATATCCAGAGTAGCAAGGATGTGCATCTAGCTCTCAAAGTCCTCAAGCTCTGGAAGAGGTGCACATCCCTCACTCTCCTTTTCATCCTCAAGTGTCTTGTTTCACATTTGACACAGATGGGCTGCTGTGGATCACGCAGTTGTGACTGAGTCCTCTCTGCGAATGGTCTACCGCTCATGGGGTGTACCTCTTCCACGTGCGTAGATCAATCTTGAATGTAAGCTCTTTAATCTGAATGTATATGTGGTCAGTATCCCAATCATGAATCATTTTTTATTCTCTCATAAATGGCCTTCCAAGGATGCAATCATATAAGATTGGCTGACATCCAAAGTTCATCACCACGAAGGTGTGGCGGTAAGTGGTTCCCAGGATCTTAATCTTAAGATCCCATAGTAGACCAATGGGTCTAGCTGTGGCTCCATCATCAAAAAATTCAACCGATAGAGTAGTGTCATCCAAGGCGGGTTCTCCCCATTTTTCCCAGCATTGCTTTATAACAATGCTTACTCCTGCTCCACCATCCAAGATTGCTATAACTTAGTGGCCATCAAAGGTTATTGGATTGCGTTCATCACCTTCGAAGTACTATTCAAGCTTGTTCACTCAAACCGTAGTAGGAGTTCCAGCTACCTTAAGGGGTATGCAAAATTCTTCTTCCTCCTCAGATTCATTAGAGCTGTCAGGCTCCATGGTTTCGTACATGCCTTCCCTGAGGCTTCCTTCCATCCAATCCTTCAGGTCATTCCATAGGGCTTGGGCTACTTTGAAGCAAAGTGCCGATGTGGATTTGGACCTAAGAAGAGAGGAAAGAAGAGAGACCTACAACGTCTCTAGAAACAGGGGCTATTTTGTGAGGAAGGTTAGTTTGGCTTCGTCTTAAGCTCTTTTGTGTGTAAGGGATAGGTACACGGATTTTTGTGTGTAAGGGATAGGTACAGGGATTTTTGCACTTGTTCCCCTAAAATAGTCATCTCCGAGGTTCCTAAGATATTCAGCCACCCTGTCTCCTTGCTGGGGAGTAGCTATTGGAGTAGAAGCTACTGCTTCTATTTGCCTTTGTGAGAGTGGTTAGTCTTCTATTTGCCTTTGTGAGAGTGGTTAGTCTTCAATCTCTCTTGGATACACCTGAGCTTCCTCTCAGCAGGTCTCACGTTTGAGATCGATGGGCATGGCTCAAGGTATGTGGTAGGAGGGTCATCTTCTGATTGCGCTTGGCATTCTCTGACCAACTCTTGGGCTACTAGGAGAGTCTCTCCTTTTCCTCAATGGGGTTAGGATACTCAATGAGTTTCCTTGGCAATTGGTGGGTGTCAATGGGTTCTCTGGCTTGGGTTGCAGTATGTAGCAAATCTTCTTCTTCAAATGAAGAGGTTGAAGGGTGAGTTGTTGTATCGTCTTCCAACCCACTTTTGATAACTACTCGGCTTTCACCCTTTCTTTATATAAGGATTCACTCCTCTCTACTCTCACACCCATAAACATAAGCATAAGACTCAAGAGGAACATGCATGAAGAATGTAGTTCTCTCTCCTCTTAACTCTCTCTCTATCACACACCATAGACACAAGAGAGAAAAGAGATAAGAATAGACTCAATTTCCACAAAAGAGGATTGTATCTTGCATTATGAGAATGTTGTTATTTATACCCTTATTCACACTTGGGTGCCCATCTTAATGAAAGATGAACTAAATGATTACAAGATACATAGATTTGTGGCATTGCCAGCCATTCTCACAATTATAACGTTTATAGTGCCATTTCATGACACTTATTGTGCTATATCTCTTATGTAACAGAGAGATGCTAAGTTAACCTCAAAATGGGATTAATAGTTATATGTCGGGATCTTGAAAGAGCGAGTAGTACACTACTAGTAAATAATAGACATGGACCTAGTTGGGAGTTTTATGAGGAGGTTATTGACAAGTCCTTCTTGCACATAAGATTCATAGATCCTCTCACTACAAGGGAATGGCCAGTTGGCCAATTATCAATGGTTTGTTATCGAAAACTATTACGGTGCCGATATAAGCAGTGGTAAATCAAAGGGAAAATGTCATTTTATGGGTGCTAATATATGTGCCGTTATGTGTGTCAGTATGAGCGTCGGTATCTACTGTAAGATTCCTCCCCCAGCCCCTCAAGATGTCTAGTTTCTCTCCCTATAATCAATCCCCTTTTCAGAATAATAACAGATCTTGTTTCTATCTATTTTGGCCTAAGAGAGAAAATGTTGTAGAGAGAGATAATTCAACTTCTAGATATCTTTGGATGGAAAAATACCCCTTCTTATTGAAATGATTTCCCCTAAAATAGAAATTCAAAAAGAACTTTCCAGTGTGCAATTGGAATAAATTGAAAATAGGTAAAAAGGACCTTAGCAGCCTGAGGATCCAGATTTTTTGAAAATTTTGGATTAAGGTTTCTATGGACCAATAAGATTAATCCAAATGTAGGGAGGATATAAATTGAAGAATAAAAGAAAAATTCCCAAAAATGAGTAAATAATCACATAAGATGAGGAGTTGACTAAGGACAAGGTTTATTAGTTAAAAAAGAAGAGATATTTAGAGGAAATGATGCATTTTTGACACCTCAGTGTGGGGAATTCCCCTCATGAAGGAGGTGCCTATTTCACATGTGTGGATGAGCCTTAAACTCACAAATAATGAGATATTTTTATCTCTCCTCTCTCCTATTTCAACTAGATCCAAAAAGTGGGCTAAACTGACCCCAAAAATGGTCAAAAATTGACCAAACTGATCTGGAAAATTCTAGAATCAGTTTGCTTAGTTAGAGACTCATTTTTTCCATAAATAGAAGCCTCCTCCTTTGTAAAAGGTTACTTGTGTTTATGCACTGTTACTCTACTCCTCCCCCCAGAGTCAAGTACATTGAATTCAATTGATAATTCAATTGTTTTTGACTAAATCCTCTCCAAAAGAACTGGTGGCCACCCTTGTTGCAAACAAGAGTAGAACCCTCAATCCCTCTAGCCAAAGGAAAGCTTACAAACTCCATGTAAGCTTAATTATTACTTATTGTGAATTTTAAATCTATGGCTTTCTTAAATTTTATGCTTTGAAAATGTTTGAATTATAATCTGATGCTTTATATGATGCGAATCGGGTAAATATGAATGGATGAGATGTGAATGAATGTGATGTGATGAGATGTGAATGAATGTGATGTGATGAGATGTGGATATGGGTAAATGCGAGTGGATGAGATCTGATGAGGATATTTGAGAAAAGAAGTGATGAGATGAAAAATGATGCGATTGAATGAGAATGGGAATTTATATGTAATGAATGTGGATTAAGTAATGTTGATTATTGTGGAAAGACGTGAGTTCGTTATAGAAACTGTATTTATGGTTGTTTTAAAATGACTGTTTTATGTCAAGAATGCTGGGGAAGTATTTTTACCGTCTTGTGATTAAGGTCATGGAGACCTAGCTCATAAAGTTGCAACAGCTGGACGAAGAGTCTCAATGGAGGACGTCTCGCGTAGTAACAAGGTCGGCCGAGGTCTTGACCAGCCTTGGTTCGATTAAAATGGTAAGCTTCGTGTATGGTGGATGAGGGACCAAGGAAGCGGCCTATGAGTGAAGCGCTAGGTCACCTTCGAAGGATCCTAGAGGGTTCTGACCACACCTGCATCGTGGAAGATATTGGAACAAGGAGTAAGAGTTCTTTTCTGAATTTGGGTATGGATCTGGTTGATTGACCTTGCTGGTCCTCAACGGATGAGCCCATGGCCCTTTTATATGGATCCGTTGGTTGATCTTGCTGATCTTCAACAGAGTTTCCATTTTGATATGTGAATATATTGCCGGTCACTATGAGCTAGGAACTATCAAAAAGGCTTTTTGGAAACAAAGATGAACGAATTCTTAGAGCTAACCCAGGGGAGCAGAACTATTGAAGTATATCACCAAGCGTTCGCTCTCCTCCTCAAATTCTTGCCATCGCTGATGAAGAACAGCTGATGGCCAGGTTCGTTCGAGGACTGAACGAACCTTTGAATATTTTGGTGAAGAAAGCCAGTTTCCATGGCCGAGGCACTGCGGATGGCGAAGGATTTTTCCAAGGCCTTTGATGTCAAGGTCCCACCAAAGCCAGCACCATCATCTTTCAAAAGGTTTTTAGTTCTTGAGGGTGATTCCAACCTTCCACCGCCTAAGAGATATCAGGGTCAAGCCCAGGATATGGGAAGTCTCAGAATGGAAGAAATTTCCTTTTTCCGAAACTCAATCCCCTAGAATTCAACTTCAGAAGTTCCACCCTTGAACAAGGGAGTGAAATGCTATAACTGTCAAGGATTTGGACGTCGCAGTATATGGATTGTCCAACTCCTTTTGGATCAAGGTTTTCAGGGGCAGGGAAGTCAGGGATCAAGATTCCAGTCTCCAACTCCTTCCTTCCAGAGTAATCAGGTTTCGATCTGCCAAAATTAGGAAAATCAAGGATCAAGATTCCAGACTCCAACTCCTTCCTTCTAGAGTAATCAGGTTTTGATCTGCCAAAATTAGGGAAATCCCAGAGGTAGATCCTCTAACCAACCCGCAGTTTCAAGCCAAAGTAATGCAAGACCTCTGCCTCAAAATAGGGGAAGTCAAAGAGAGTTGTTCCCAAATCGACCGTCCACTTCCAAGGCGGTAACGCTGGAAGTGATTAAAGAAGAAGAAGAAGATGAAAGAGATCATACTCCACCTGTGAGATGAGGACATCTCGCATTTTTTAAGTGGGGTAGGATGTAAAATTCCTCCCCCAGCCCCTCAAGATGTCCAATTTCTCTCCCTGTAATCAATCCCCTTTTCAAAATAATAACAAATCTTGTTTCTATCTGTTTTGGCCTAGAGAGAGAAAATATTCTAGAGAGAGATAATTAAGCTTCTAGATAACTTTGGATGGAAAAATATCCCTTCTTATTAAAATGATTTTTCCTAAAATAGAAATTCAAAAAGAACTTTCCAGTGTACAATTGGAATAAATTAAAAATAGGTAAAAAGGCGTGAGGGTCCAGATTTTCTGAAAATTTTGGATTAAGGTTCCTATGGACCAATAAGATTAATCCAAATGTAGGGAGGAGATAAATTAAAGAATAAAAGAAAAATCCCCAAAAATGAGTAAATACACTCACATAAGATAAAGAGTTGACTAAAGATAAGGTTTATTAGTTAAAATGGAAGAGATATTTAGAGGAAATGATGCATTTTTGACACCTCAGTGTGGGGAATTCCCCTCATGAAGGAGGCACCTATTTCACATGTGTGGATGAGTTTTAAACTCACAAATAATGAGATATTTTCATCTCTCCTCTCTCCTGTTTCAACTAGATCCAAAAAGTGAGCTAAACTGACCCAAAAATGGTCAAAAATTGACCAAACTGATTTGGAAAATTCTAGAATCAATTTGCTTGGTTAGAGGCTATTTTTTCCTATAAATAGAAGCCTCGCCCTGTGTAAAAGGTTAATAGTGTTTATGCACCGTTACTCTACTCCTCCCTAGAGTCAAATACATTGAATTCAATTGTTTTTGACTAAATCCTCTCCAAAAGAACTGGTGGTCACTCTTGTTGCAAACAAGAGTAGAGCCCTCAATCCCTCAAGCCAAAGGAAAGCTTACAAACTCCATGTAATCTTAATTCTTACTTATTGTTAATTCTTACAAACCCTCAATCCCTCAAGAACCGATGGATTAGTCTCTGTCTGGATATCCATGGGCGAGGCCCCGAGTGTGGGACCCTGCCCCGCACAAGAAGTGCTACTTCCGCTGCTAGCACCCCTGAATTCGTTGCGCGGTGGTGGGAACAAGGATCTCACAGTTGGTATCAGAGCAAATTTAGGTAATGTGGATCAACTAAGAAGCCAAAAATGTCAAAAATTTATGAAGAAACACTAAAAGGTTGTAATTGTGTGATAAAATTCATACAAATTATTATTCATACTGAAATTCATAAATTCATAATTGGGTCTTCAGATGGAAGTACTGCAATTATATGGAATCCCTGACTTGATTGAGGCCTAGATTTGATGGTATTTACCTTATAGTTCCAAGGACCGTTGACTACCTGTATATACCGAGGTATAATTGCAACTCTTTATTGGCAATATATACGAGTAAATCTAAGATCTTGAAATTATAAGCTAAAATGCTATCCACATGATGAATTCGAATGTGGTTGATATGATTTTAAAATTTTGATTGAGAACTGATGAGTTGAATTGGATTCTGATTGAAAAATGATGATTTTTGAATTTTTGGTTGAAAAGCGATAAACTGAGCAAAACCACAATGAGGATGAATGGGACGAGTCCTTGTGTTGATGTTCATTCTAAAATAATGATAATAACTTCAGCAAATCACTATGAGATTAGTGGATTGTGCTGATAGATTGCTACTATTAACTCTTGACCCAATGGATCAAGTTTAAGGGATGACAAATTAAAAATCTAAAAAATTGAAATCCCCCATGGAGTACTGTTCAGATAGAAATTTCGGTCTAATAGACCATTATTGTATTAAAGATATGAATGATATGTTTTGAATGAGTTGTTATCTCATAATGCAAGTGTTAAAGATATGAATGATATGTTTTGAATGAATTGTTATCTCATAATGCAAGTATCTTTATTCCACGGTTTTGTGGGGAGCCGACCAATCTAAAGAACCCCAGAATCAGATGAATCAAAAATTGTATTTGAATCATAAATAAAGGGACGTAACAAGATTTTTCTTATTAGGAACATGGATCGAGGTCGTCGTGGTAGAAATGATAACCCCCAACTCGATGAGGAAGAGCTCGACTTGGATGTTCATAAAACTCTTCATAGTTCGCAGCCTGGACCTTTCAAGGGTGAAGGGGAAAACTTGGGCGAGGCTGTGGAGAAGTGGATCGAAGCAATGGAAGAGTACTTTGATGTCACGGGGTACAATGAGAAGAGCAAAATGGCTCTTGCAAGGCTAAAAATATAGTAGAAACAGCCAGAGTGGCATGGAGAAACCACTGTGAGACAAACCGTCTGGATCGGAATACCCAGACATGGAATGATCTCAAAATTTACCTAAGGACAAGGTTCTGTCCTCTCGGCTTTTTGGAAACAAAGATGAACCAATTCTTACAGCTAACCCAGGGGAGCAGAACTATTAAAGTATATCACCAAGTTCTCCTCCTCAAATTCTCGCCACCGCTGAATGAAGAATAGCTGATGGCCAAGTTCATTCGGGGACTGAACGAACCTTTGAATATTTTGGTGAAGAACGCCAAGCCAGTTTCCATGGCCGAAGCAGTGTGGATGGGGCGAAGGATTTCTCCAAGGCCTTTGATGTCAAGGTCCCACCAAAGCCTTTCAAAAGGTTTCTAGTTCTTGAAGGTGATTCCAACCTTCCACTGCCTAAGAGATATCAGGGTCAAGCCTAGGATATGGGAAGTCTCAGAATGGAAGAAATTTTCTTTTCCTGAAACTCAATCCCTTGGAATTCAACTTCAAAAGTTCCACCCTTGAACAAGGGAGTGAAATGCTATAACTGTCAAGGATTTGGACATCACAGTCTGGATTGTCTGACTCCTTTTGGATCAAGGTTTTCAGTGCAGGGAAATTAGGGATCAAGATTCCAAACTCCAGCTCCTTTCTTCCAGAGTAATCAGGTTTCTATTTGCCAAAATCAGGGAAATCCCAGAGGTAGACCCTCTAACCAACCCGTAATTTCAAACCAAAGTATTGAAAGACCTCTGCCTCAGAATGGGAAAGTTAAAGAGAGTTGTTCCCAAATCGACCGTCCAATTCCAAGGCTGTAACGCTAGAAGTGATTGAAGAAGAAGAAGAAGAAAGAGATCATACTCCACCTGCGAGATGAGGACATCTCGCGTTTTTTAAGTGGGGTAGGATGTAAGATTCCTCCCCCAGCCCCTCAAGATGTCAAGTTTCTCTCCCTGTAATCAATCCCCTTTTTAGAATAATAACAGATCTTGTTTCTATCTATTTTGGCCTAGAGAGAGAAAATATTCTAGAGAGAGGTAATTAAGCTTCTAGATATCTTTGGATGGAAAAATATCCCTTCTTATTAAAATGATTTCTCCTAAAATAGAAATTCAAAAAGAACTTTCTAGTGTGCAATTGGAATAAATTGAAAATAGGTAAAAAGGACCTTAGCCTGAGGGTCCAGATTTTTTAAAAATTTTGGATTAAGGTTCCTATGGACCAATAAGATTAATCCAAATGCAGGGAGGAGATAAATTGAAGAATACAAGAAAAATCCCCAAAAATAAGTAAAAACTCACATAAGATGAAGATGAAGGGTTGACTAAGGACAAGGTTTATTTGTTAAAAAAGAAGGGATATTTAGAGGAAATGATGCATTTTTGCACCTCAATGTGGGGAATTCCCCTCATAAAGGAGGCGCCTATTTCACATGTGTGGATGAGTTTTAAACTCACAAATAATGAGATATTTTCATCTCTCCTCTCTCCTATTTCAACTAGATCCAAAAAGTGAGCTAAACTGACCCAAAAATGGTCAAAATTTGACCAAACTGATCTGGAAAATTCTAGAATGAGTTTGCTTGGTTAGAGGCTCATTTTTTCCTATAAATAGAAGCCTCCTCCTTTTACAAAGGGAGAGGCTCATTTTCTCTTATAAATAGAAGCCTCCCCTCTTTGTAAAAGGTTTATAGTGTTTATGCACCGTTACTCTACTCCTCCCCAGAGTCAAATACATTGAATTCAACTGTTTTTAACTAAATCCTCTCCAAAGGAACTGGTGGCCACTCTTGTTGCAAACAAGAGTAGAACCCTCAATCCCTCAAGCTAAAGGAAAGCTTACAAACTCCATGTAAGCTTAATTCTTACTTATTGTTAATTTTAAATCTATGGTTTTCTTAAATTTTATGCTTTGAAAATGTTTGAATTATAATCTGATGCTATGCCTTGATGGAAAGGCCACCCCCTTCTCTTCTTTACAATTCAGTCCTTCTTATTCCTAGAAAGTTTAATTAAATGATTAATTAAACTCTTTTCATTGTTTACTCTCTTAATTTTTAGAAAATGGAGTAGATAAGAGATATTAGAATTCAAATTGGATTAACTCAAGTCATAAATTGAATGTTAAAATTGAGAAATGGTCAGCCATACAAAGGAGATTATGGTAAAATTTTCTTAAATTTTGTGAAAATAAAGCTTATCTCATTAGGTTATTCTAAAAGAGTAATTCCTTTCGTTTGTGCATTCTAAAAGAATTTTTTTTATTTCAAAAGTGTTATTCCCATTAAAATTGAATTTATGCATAGAAAGATGCATAAAGAAATTATTTTTTATTTCAAAAGTGTTATTCCCATTAGAATTGAATTTATGCATAGAAAGATGCATAAAGAAATTTATTTTTATTTCATAAGAGTTATTCTCATTAATTTTTATTTTATGCATAGAAAGATGCATAAAAGAATATATTTTTATTTCAAAAGAGTTATTCTCATTAATTTTGATTTTATGCATAGAAAGATGCATAAAGGAATTTATTTTTATTTCAAAAGAGTTATTCTCATTCAATTCGATTGAATGCATAGAAAGATGCATAAAGGAATTTATTTTTATTTAAAAAGAGTTATTCTCATTCAATTTGATTTTATGCATAGAAAGATGCATAAAAGATTTATTTTTATTCCAAAAGTGTTATTTTCATTAAAATTGAATTTATGCATAGAAAGATGCATAAAAGAATTATTTTTATTTCAAAAGTGTTATTCCCATTAAAATTGAATTTATGTATAGAAAGATGCATAAAGGATTTATTTTTATTTTAAAATTGTTATTTTTCTTAAAAATTAAATTTATGCATAAATAGATGCATAAAAGGATTTTGTTCAAAGTGTTATTCCCACTGCAGTTGATTTTATGCATAAATAGATGCGTAAAGAATCTTTATATCAAAAATTAGAATTCTCTCAAATTCTATGTTTAAACGAATGTGATGAGAATAGATGTGATGAGAATCAGATAGATGTGAATCAGGTAGATGTGAATGAATGGATGGATGGATGTGAATAGAGGTGATGAGAATGTGAGGTGGATAGATGTGACGTGAATCAGATAAATGTGAATGAATGGATGAGATGTCTTGTCATGTGAATCGGAATGTAAATGAATGATATGGGATGTGAGTGAATGTATGTGATGATAATGAATGTGAATGTGTATGTGAGGAATGGATGTGAATGAGTATGTGAAAGAATGGATAAGGATCAGTGACTTAATGGTTTCATTAAATGATTATTTTTCAAGATAACTGATTCTGTGAAAAAGGCAATTTCATATTGGGTGTGTAAGTGGTGTGACTAGTTTTAAGTTTGCATGAATATCCGGTTGAGGGGCCTGGGAACTCTTTTCCCTGGTACTTGGGACAAAACCTAACCAAGTTCCTAATTGGATCCCATCACTACAATGGTTGGTGGGGGGTTGGCTAACCCCTGGGACTGGAGGCTGGTCTAATGGATCCCTAAATTGAGACTCAATTCTATTATGGTACGATAGATGAAGTAAATCCCGAACAAAAATTATTCTATGGAAACGAATCAACGGCTATGCCTCTTAATGAGGAAAAAAGCGTTGGTCTCTATGATCCAAGTGCAATGTTTTCCCTGATCTGACTATGGGACTTACGGGTTCGGTCAGATCAATTCTGTTAGTTAAGTCCTTTGACTACGTTAGAGAAAAGTTATCCTAGAGGAATCACCCGTGCTTTCCCGGCAAGGGAAGTTTTTACGGGCTCGGTTTTGGAAGAACCGATGGATTAGTCTCTGTCCGGATATCCGTGGGTTTTTACGAGCTCGGTTTTGGAAGAACCGATGGATTAGTCTCTGTCCGGATATCCGTGGGGGCGGGGCCCTTAGTGTGGGACCCTGCCCCGCATAAGAAGTGCTACTTCCGCTGCTAGCATCCCTGAATTCATTACACGGTGGGAACAAGGATCTCACAGTTGGTATCAGAGCAAATTTGGCTAATGTGGATCAACCAAGAAGCCAAAAATGTCAAAAATTTATGAAGAAGTAGTAAAAGGTTATAATTGTGTGATAAAATTCATACAAATTGTTATTCAGACTGAAATTCATAAATTGATAATTGGGTCTTCAGATGGAAGTATTGTAATTATATGGAATCCCTGACTTTCTTGAGGCCTAGATATGATGGTATTTTCCTTATAGTTCCAAGGACCGTGACTACCCATATATACCGAGGGTATAACTGTAGCTCTTTATTGGCAATATATACCGTATAACTGTAGCTCTTTATTGGCAATATATACGAGTAAATCTAAGATCTTGAAATTATAAGCTAAAATGCTATCCAGATGATGAATTCGAATGTGGTTGATATGATTTTAAAATTTTGATTGAGAATTGATGAGTTGAATTGGATTCTGATTGAAAAATGATGATTCCTGAATTTTTCGTTGAAAAGCGATAAACTGAGCAAAACCACAATGATAATGAATGGCACGAGTCCCTGCGTTGATGTTCGTAACTAGAATAATGATAATGACTTTAGCAAATCACTATGAGATTAGTGGATTGTGCTGACAAATTGCTACTGTTAACTCTTGACCCATTGGATCAAGTTTAAGGGATGACAAATTAAAAATCTAAAAAATTGAAATCCCCCATGGAGTACTGTTCAGATAGAAATTTCGGTCTAATAGACCATTATTGTGTTAAAGATATGAATGATATGTTTTGAATGAATTGTTATCTGATAATGCAAGTATCTTTATCCCACGGTTCTGTGGGGAGCCGACTTATCTAAAAAACCCCAGAATCAGATGAATCAAAAATCAGATTTGAATCATAAATAAAGGGACTTAACAAGATTTTTCGTATTGAGAGGAACATGGATCGCGGTTGTCGTGGTAGAAATGATAACCCTCAACTCGATGAGGAATAGCTCGACTTGGATGTTCGTAAAACTCTTCATAGTTCGCAGCCTGGACCTTTCAAAGGTGAAGGGGAAAACTTGGGCGAGGCTGTGGAGAAGTGGATCGAAGCAATGGAAGAGTACTTTGATGTCACCGGGTACAATGAGAAGAGCAAAATGGCTCTTGCAAGGCTGAAAATATAGTAGAAACAGCCAGAGTGGCATGGAGAAACCACTGTGAGACAAACCGTCTGGATCGGAATACCCAGACATGGAATGATCTCAAAATTTACCTAAGGACAAGGTTCTGTCCTCTCAACTTTTTGGAAACAAAGATGAACAAATTCTTACAACTAACCCAGGGGAGCAGAACTATTGAAGTATGTCACTAAGTTCTCCTCCTCAAATTCTCGCCACCGCTGAATGAAGAATAGCTGATGGCCAGGTTCATTCGGGGACTGAATGAACCTTTGAATATTTTGGTGAAGAACGCCAAGCCAGTTTCCATGGCCGAAGCAGTGCGGATGGCGAACGATTTCTCCAAAGCCTTTGATGTCAAGGTCCCACCAAAGCTAACACCATCACCTTTCAAAAGGTTTTTAGTTTGTGAAGGTGATTCCAACCTTCCACCACCTAAGAGATATCAGGGTCAAGCCCAGGATATGGGAAGTCTCAGAATGGAAGAAAAGTCCTTTTCCCGAAACTCAATCCCCTGGGATTTAACTTCAGAAGTTCCACCCTTGAACAAGGGAGTGAAATGCTATAACTGTCAAGGATTTGGACATCGCAGTGTGGATTGTCCAACTCCTTTTAGATCAAGGTTTTCAGGGCAGGGAAATCAGGGATGAAGATTGCAGACTCCAGCTCCTTTCTTCCAGAGTAATCAGGTTTCTATCAGGGAAATCCCAAAGGTAGACCCTCTAACCAACCTGCACTTTCAAACCAAAGTAATGCAAGACCTTTGCCTCAGAATAGGGGAAGTCAAAGAGAGTTGTTCCAAAATTGACCGTCCACTTCCAAGGCAGTAATGCTGGAAGTGATTGAAGAAGAAGAAGAAGATGATGAAAGAGATCATACTCCACCTGCGAGATGAGGACATCTCACGTTTTTTAAGTGGGGTAGGATGTAAGATTCCTCCCCCAGCCCCTCAAGATGTCCAGTTTCTCTCCCTGTAATCAATCCCCTTTTTAAAATAATAACAGATCTTGTTTCTATCTATTTTGGCCTAGAGAGAAAAAATATTCTAGAGAGAGGTAATTAAGCTTCTAGATATCTTTGGATGGAAAAATATCCCTTCTTATTAAAATGATTTTCCCTAAAATAAAAATTCAAAAAGAACTTTCTAGTGTGCAATTGGAATAAGCTTCTAGATATCTTTGGATGGAAAAATATCCCTTCTTATTAAAATGATTTTCCCTAAAATAGAAATTCAAAAAGAACTTTCTAGTGTGCAATTGGAATAAATTAAAATTAGTTAAATTATTTGATGAATTTTTATGGTTTTAAAATGGTTTTTATGCTTTATGTCTTCTCTATAATGTTAGGCCTCATTACAAAAGGCATTTCCCTCTCTTCTCTAACAAAACCAACCATTCTCTATCCTAGGTGAATGGTTAAGTGATTAATGTCAAATTTTTATAATGTTTATCTCAATTAAGTGAAAAAAATGGTTTACTTTAGGATAATTTCGATATTGGTGTACTTTTAATTAGTTTTCAAGATGTAGAAAATTGAAAAATGGTCAGCCATACAAAGGAGGTTATGGCAAAATTTTTAGAAATTAGTAAAAGAAAATTCATCTTTTTTTTATTATAAAAGAGTTACTTTTAGCATAATTGAATTTCATGCATAGAGGCATGCATAAAAGATGAATATTTTATTATAAAAGTGTTACTTTTAGCATAATTGAATTTCATGCATAGATGTATGCATAAAAGATGATTATTTTATTATAAAAGTGTTACTTTTAGCATAATTGAATTTCATGCATAGATGTATGCATAAAAGATGATTATTTTATTACAAAAGTGTTACTTTTAGCATAATTGAATTTCATGTATAGAGGTATGCATAAAAGATGATTATTTTATTACAAAAGTGTTACTTTTATCACAATTGAATTTCATGCATAGAAGTATGCATAAAAGGTGATTATTTTCTTATAAAAGTGTTACTTTTAGCATATTTGAATTTCATGCATAAAGGTATACATAAAAGTTGATTATTTTATTTTAAAAGTGTTACTTTTATCATATTTGAATTTCATGCATAGAGGTATGCATAAAAGTTGATTATTTTATTATAAAAGTGTTACTTTTATCATATTTGGATTTCATGCATAGAGGTATGCATAAGAGTTGATTATTTTATTATAAAAGTGTTACTTTTATCATATTTGGATTTCATGCATAGAGATATGCATAAGAGTTGATTATTTTATTATAAAAGTGTTACTTTTATCATATTTGGATTTCATGCATAGAGGTATGCATAAAAGTTGATTATTTTATTATGAAAGTGTTACTTTTATCACAATTGAATTTCATGCATAGAAGTATGCATAAGAGTTGATTATTTTATTATAAAAGTGTTACTTTTATCATATTTGGATTTCATGCATAGAGGTATGCATAAAAGTTGATTATTTTATTATAAAAGTGTTACTTTTATCATATTTGAATTTCATGCATAGAGGTATGCATAAGAGTTGATTATTTTATTATAAAAGTGTTACTTTTATCACAATTGAATTTCATGCATAGAGGTATGCAGAAGAGTTGATTATTTTATTATAAAAGTGTTACTTTTATCATATTTGGATTTCATACATAGAGGTATGCATAAAAGTTGATTATTTTATTATAAAAGTGTTACTTTTATCACAATAGAATTTCATGCATAGAAGTATGCATAAGAGTTGATTATTTTATTATAAAAGTGTTACTTTTATCATATTTGAATTTCATGCATAGAAGTATGCATAAGAGTTGATTATTTTATTATAAAGTGTTACTTTATCATATTTGGATTTCATGCATAGAGGTATGCATAAAAGTTGATTATTTTATTATAAAAGTGTTTCTTTTATCACAATTGAATTTCACTTCTCACCCTTGTACCTAGGTTGAAACTAGACTTAAGTTGGGGCCATTTCTTCAAACTAACGTACCTAATCCTCTTCCTTACCGAGGGTCCAGATTTTTTGAAAATTTTGGATTAAGGTTTCTATGGACCAATAAGATTAATCCAAATACAGGGAGGAGATAAATTGAAGAATACAAGAAAAATCCCCAAAAATGAGTAAATACTCACATAAGATGAAGAGTTGACTAAGGACAAGATTTATTTGTTAAAAAGAATGGATATTTAGAGGAAATGATGCATTTTTTACACCTCAGTGAAGGAGGCGTCTATTTCACATGTGTGGATGAGTTTTAAACTCACAAATAATGAGATATTTTCATCTCTCCTCTCTCCTGTTTCAACTAGATCCAAAAAGGGAGCTAAACTGACCCAAAAATGGTCAAAATTTGACCAAACTGATCTGAAAAATTCTAGAATCAGTTTGCTTGGTTAGAGGCTCATTTTTTCCTATAACTAGAAGCCTCCCCCTTTTACAAAGGGGGAGGCTCATTTTTTCCTATAAATAGAAGCCTCCCCCCTTTGTAAAAGATTAATAGTGTTTATGCACCGTTACTCTACTCCTCCCCAGAGTCAAATACATTGAATTCAATTGTTTTTAACTAAATCCTCTCCAAAAGAACTGGTGGCCACTCTTGTTGCAAACAAGAGTAGAACCCTCAATCACTCAAGCCAAAAGAAAGCTTACAAACTCCATGGATGTAAGCTTAATTCTTACTTATTGTTAATTTTAAATCTATGGTTTTCTTAAATTTTATGCTTTGAAAATGTTTGAATTATAATCTGATGCTATGCCTTGATGGAAAGGCCACCCCCTTCTCTTCTTTACAATTCAGCCCTTCTTATTCCTAGAAAGTTTAATTAAATGATTGATTAAACTCTTTTCATTGTTTACTCTCTTAATTTTTAGAAAATGGAGTAGATAAGAGATATTAGAATTCAAATTGGATTACTTCAAATCATAAATTGAATGTTAAAATTGAGAAATGGTCAGCCATACAAAGGAGGTTATGGCAAAATTTTCTTAAATTTTGTGGAACTAAAGTTTATCATTAGGTTATTCTAAAAGAGTAATTCCTTCCGTTTGTGCATTCTAAAAGAATTTTTTTTATTTCAAAAATGTTATTCCGATTAAAATTAAATTTATGCATAGAAAGATGCATAAAAGAATTATTTTTTATTTCAAAAGTATTATTCCCATTAAAATTGAATTTATGCATAGAAAGATGCATAAAGGAATATATTTTTATTTCATGCATAAATAGATGCATAAAAGGATTTTGTTAAAAGTGTTATTCCCACTGAAGTTGATTTTATGCATAAATAGATGTGTAAAGATCTTTATATCAAAAATTAGAATTCTCCTAAATTCTATGTTTAAACAAATGTGATGAGAATAGATGTGATGAGATGTGATGAGAATCAGATAGATGTGAATCAGGTAGATGTGAATGAATGGATGGATGGATGTGATGTGAATAGAGGTGATGAGAATGTGAGGTGGATAGATGTGATGAGATGCAATGTGAATCGATGTCATGTGAATCAGAATGTAAATGAATGATAATGGATGTGAGTGAATGTATGTGATGATAACGAATGTAAATGTGTATGTGAGGAATGGATGTGAATGACTATGTGAAGAATGGATATGAATGTGTATGTGAAGAATGGATATGAATGTGTATGTGAAAGAATGATAATGGATGTGAATGAGTATGTGAAAGAATGGATAAGGATGTGTATGAGAAGAATGGATGTGAATGAGAAGAATGGATGTGAATGTGTATGTGAAGAATGGATATGAATGAGTATGTGTGAAAGAATGGATGTGGATGTATGTGAAGGAGTGGATATAGATGTGCATGTAAAAGAATATATGTGGATGTGAATGTGATGGATATGAATTGAATGTGAATGGATGGAGATGATGTGATGTAAAATGGATAGATGTGAATGGATGTGATGTCATGTGAATCGGGATGTGAATAAATGATATGGGATGTGAATGGATGTGATGTCAGGTGAATCGAGATGTGAATGAATGATGTGAGATGTGAATGGATGTGATGCCATGTGAATCACGATGTGAATGAATGATATGGGATGTAAATGAATGTGATGTCATGTGAATCATCGGGATGTAAATGAATGATATGGGATGAGAATGGATGTGATGTCATGTGAATCGAGATGTGATAAATGTGATGTGATGTGATGCGAATTGAGTAAATATGAATGGATGAGATGTGAATATGAATGGATGAGATGCGAATGAATGGATGAGATGCGAATGAATGTGATGTGATGAGATGTGGATATGGGTAAATGATGCGGATATGAGATGTGGATATGGGTAAATGATGCGAGTCGATGAGATCTGTTGAGGATATTTGAGGAAAGAAGTGATGAGATGAAAAATGATGCGATTGAATGAGAATGGGAATTTATATGAAATGAATATGGATTAAGTAATGTTGATTATTGTGGAAAGACGTGAGTTCGTTATAGAAACTGTATTTATGGCTGTTTTTAAATGATTGTTTTATGTCAAGAATGCTAGGGAAGCGTTTTGACCGTCTTGTGATTAAGGTCATGGAGACCTAGCTGATAAAGTTGTAATAGCTGACGGAGAGTCAACGGAGGACGTCTCGCGTAGCAAGGTCGAGGACCGAGGTCTTGAGTAGCCTGAGTTCGATTAAAATGGTGAGCTTCCGGTACGATGGATGAGGGACCAAGGAAGCGGCCTATGAGTGATGTGCTAGGTCACCTACGAGAGGATCCTAGAGGGTACTGACCATACAGTGCTCGGGCTCTGGGTCGCTGAACGATACCCACACGTGCATCGTGGAAGATATTGGAACAAGGAGTAAGAGTTGTTTTCTGAATTCGGGTATGGATCTGGTTGATTGACCTTGCTAGTCCTCCTCAACGAATGAGTCCATTGCCCTTTTATATGGATCCGTTTTGGTTGATCTTGCTGATCTTCAACGGAGTTTCCATTTTAATATGTGAATATATTGCCGGTTACTATGAGCTAGGAACTATCGAAAAGGGACCAGAGATTTTGAGGATTATGATCAGTGACTCAATGGTTTCATTAAATGATTGTTTTTCAAGATAGCTGATTATGTGAAAAAGGCAATTTCACATAATCAGCTATCAGTGACTCAATGGTTTCATTAAATGATTGTTTTTTAAGATAGCTGATTATGTGAAAAAGGCAATTTCATATCGGGTGTGTAAGTGGTGTGACTAGTTTTAAGTTTGCATGAATATCTGGTTAGGGGACCTGGGAACTCTTTTCCCTGGTACCTGCTGGGACAGAACCTAACCAAATTCCTAATTGGATCCCATCACTACAATGGTTGGTGGGCGGTTGGCTAGCCCATGGGACTGGAGGCTGGACTGATGGATCCCTAAATTGAGACTCAATTCTGTTATGGTACGATAGATGAAGTAAATCCCGGACTGATGGATCCCTAAATTGAGACGCAATTCTGTTATTTTATGATAGATGAAGTAAATCGTGGACAAAAATTGTTCTATGGAAACGAATCAATGGCTGTGCCTCTTAATGAGAGGAAAAAAGCGTTGGTTTCTGTGATCCAAGTGCAATCTTTTCCCTGATTTGACTATGGGACTTACGGGTTCAGTCAGATCAGTTCTGTTAGTTAAGTATTTTGACTACGTTAGAGAAAAGTTATCCTAGAGGAATTGCCTGTGCTTTTCGAGCAAGGGAAGTTTTTCCGAGTTCGGTTTTGAAGAACCGATGGATTAGTCTCTGTCCGGATATCCGTGGCCCCGCACAAGAAGTGCTACTTCCGCTGCTAGCACCCCTGAATTCGTTGCGCGGTGGAAACAAGGATCTCACAGTTGGTATCAGAGCAAATTTGGCTAATGTGGATCAACCAAGAAGCCAAAAATGTCAAAAATTTATGAAGAAGCAGTAAAAGGTTGTAATTGTGTGCCATATACCTCTTGATTTTGATGGTGTTTCATGGGTCAACCACAGTATGCAAGTGACATATCTAGAGTAATTACTCTTTCATAGGAAAAAAGATGGGCAATATCTAGAGACTAAACCTTCCTATTGTAGGGAGTGGAACTTAATCAAAGTACTTAGTCTCACTTGGAACTTTATTTTGTTCAATCAAAAAGAGCATTCTAGGAGAAATTAATGCTAAGGCCTACCATGACAAGCCAGAAATCACAAAGGGTAAAAAAGTACTTTGTCCTCGATCTTACCATGAAGAACTAACTCAAAAAGTGAATCGGTTGAAGTCAATGTCACAAAAATAGGTGTGCTTGATGTGATGTAAATATTGCATTGTACTTTAAATAGAGTTTCCTCTCCTCACCCAAAAAAACTCGACCGAAAATGGTTTTGAATTGTAGTAAAATATGTTAAAAGAACGAACATAAAATAAGATTCTATGGCACATGAAGTTGAAAGTTGTACCATCTTAGGGCCTACCAAATCAAGGGCAAGTGTTGAACATAAGGGGTTTGTTCACGTGAGAGTTGGAATTTCCAACTTGGTTGCTAGTTGAACTTGGCAACCAGCACGGGCTCCTCTAGTTGACGTTTTGGAGGTGGAATTGTTTTATTGCTGACCATGGTATCTCCATAAATTATTATTATTTTGGATAAATGCATGTGAACCAAGAAAAGGGCCTAATGGATGGTTCAAACTTCAACGTAGTCTCAATGTTATAGGAACTTGGAAGGCTAGGCCCATTTTCCACGAGGTTGATTTCCATTGATGCCGTGCGGGGGGGAGCACGTGGAAAAGACAATAGGACGGATGAGAGAAACGTGTGGATTGGCCAGCCTATGACACGTAGGAATAGCTCAGCCTCTGACATGTGGAGCTCAGGAACTATGGTCTCAAAGTGGTCCCCCAGTGTGTGTGTCGCGAGTCTTCCGACCAATCAATTTGGTGCAGCCACTGTTCCTTCCGCTTGATCAAGCGAGCACGCAAACACCACCACACCCACGCCTTCTTCACCCCTCGCCCCTACACATCTCACAGACTCACACCATAAGGCCTGCGCCGTAGTAGCTCACCTCACGCTCCTCATCTGGTCCTCCCATGGCGTTGGCCTCCTCCTCTCATGAGTAGCTCAGTGCCCAGCTTCCTCAATGCAGACGCTCGCTGTGCTCATGATTATGGCATGAATATGCTTGGCCTCGCTAACTCCATTTCTTCCTTTGCTTTTGCAGCCCCCCCCCCCCCCCCCCCTCTTCTGATAAGGATCATTCTCTTCGCTCCTAAGCTGCTCTTCACAGGGCCAGAGTAACTTTCAGCTTCAGCCTGCACCTTAGCCCCTTCTTCACACAGAGGTCGAGGGAAGGGGATAGTACAAAGCTCAGCTTCGCTATCCTCTGAGCATGGCGCAGATCGTGCGTGAGGAAGCTCAGCCTGTCCGCCCCTCTGAGGCTCCCACCTTCTCCAACCAACTCTGGTCTCGCAGTACTGCAGCCACCACCACATCAGAGGAGTTGGCTGAACAAGAAGACAGAGACGAAGAAATCGGCTGCGATGTCGAGGATCAGGAGTCCGTTTGGGAAGTTTTCCCGAGCGGCATTGGTCAGGAGATCCTCAATACCAAGTTGTTTAGCGAGAGTAGCAGCATCAGCAGCAGCAGCAGCAGCAGCAGCGCGTGCCCGAAGCAGGTGCAGAGAAGCAGCAGTTGCTGCCGTAGCAGACATCCGTTGCCTTCACTTTCACTTCCTGCAGTCAGCTCTTCAGCCTCTTGGCAGCGCTCACCCTCGCCCATCATGAAGCCATGGATGCTGCAGGCAGCCAGAACACCATCCACGGCGACTTCCGCCATCACGCCACCGCCCTCTAGTCCCTGCTTATCCCGCCTGTGGGGGGGGCTGCCTTTAAACGAGAACGACTCCGAAGACATGCTTCTTTATGGCGTGCTCAAGGAGGCGATCAGGAAGGGCTGGCTGCCCGTGACCCCGCGCTCCAAGTGTCCGCCGGATGACACCAAAATCGCTGGCGCCGCCGAGAAGACGAACAAGGTCAACAAGCACTACAGGGGGGTCAGAAGGCGGCCCTGGGGCAAATACGCGGCGGAGATTCGAGACTCGGCGCGGCAAGGTGCCAGGATCTGGCTGGGCACCTTCGACACGGCCGAGGAGGCGGCGCTGGCGTACGACAGGGCTGCGCTCAAGATGAGGGGAGCTCGCGCGCTGCTTAACTTCCCGCTTGAGAAGGTGACGGCTTCTTTGCAGATGGACGACGTGGCGGCGCTGCTGGGCCGGGGGTACAGAGACACGCCATCTGGGAAGTACTCTCCAGCTCCCCCCTCCTCGCCAGGTGATCAGAGCTCGGGCAGCACCACCACCAGCAACAGCAGCAGAAAGAGATGCAGGCCGGCGCAGGGGGAGGGCGATCAGGAGGAGGAAGGGCAGCGCGGCATGGCGGTTTTGGAAGTTCAGGATCTGGGCACAGCCTACCTCGAGGAACTTCTCACAGGCTCGGTCATAGATGATGGTGGTGGCCGCCACCAGAGTCCGTGACCTAGCATTCCCGTGAACGTATTACGCTGGGCTTACATAGGACGAGTACTATGTGCATTTTCTAATGGCATTGGGATGGTAAGAGGACTATACTTTCTCCTCTAGCTATGGTGCTGGTACCCTTGCAAGATACCACCAATTGTTTGGCATGTCAAAATGTTCTTTGCACGTGCTTCTTGATCCTGCCTCCTGCAGGACTTATGGCAAAGTTGGGCATTGAAAAGTTTGAGACAATATCATTGTTGAAATTTATCTAATTATAAAGATTGTTCAATAAGGTCTAGATTACATAAGGTTTTTTGGGAACAATAATTATATATATATATTTATTTCCAAAAACAGCTTTACAGAAAAGTTTTCTAATTATAAAGATTGTTCGATAAGGTCTAGATTACATAAGGTTTTTTTGGGAACAATAATTATATATATATATATTTCCAAAAACAGCTTTACAGCTTTGAAGATAAGTTTGGAGTTGGGTACATAAGATTTTCTAATATGTTGCAACCCTCATGGAGTTGGTAAAACATTAGTTAAAGTGCGGTTTGTTGGCGTTACTATGCCTTGAGTGGTTGCATAAGTTGAATTATTTGTGTAATAATCTTAGTGAAAGGTAAAGGCCGGAAGTACTAAGATAATCGCTCACAACCACACAAATGGTGGGCTATTTTGCCTTCATCCACTTTATCCCTCTCCAAAATTACAATTGATAATTTTTGGCAACCAATTTAAAAGCGTGGAAACTAGCCCTATGTTGTTAATTTAACAATAGTGCATGTTGGTTATATATCTTCTATATGCTTGTTGCATCTTTTATTGGGAATTTGTGCTCGGTTGGCACACTCCACATTTCTTCTCTTTTCCTTCTTAACTAGTGTATGTCTTTTACTCAGTTTATCAACTTACATAAGTTGCATGCATTAATGTCTACTAGAGGAAAACGAAAAAGTGAGCAATCAAAATCGAGCAAAGCATAAAACCGAGCGGATTCTATTGCCAATTCTAAATGTTAAATCACTTGCTATAATGCATTGCCATACGAACTTTATAGCCTATAGTAGTCTTGATCAATTTTAATAACAATCAAACCTTCGAATGCAAGACATATAATTATATATCATCATTTAATCAAAGCATTTTTTAATGTAGCCAACATCCCCACAAACCATATTTATCCCACGAAAACTCATGACAATACCCAACCATTCTATGAAATCGACATGCCAATTATGTCTTGAAATGCTTCATCACTCGTTATAACCTAGCGTGATGATTATTAACATAAACGAGCCAATTATGTTCTAAATTGCTTGATCATTTGTTGTAACATTTAATATGCAACGATGTTTAAACTAACTCTTACTATTTCCTCTTCTAATGAAATCGTTAACCACCCATGGTAATAACTGTTAAAATGCAAGCATGAGTGGGCTATGGTGGATCAAATGCTAGAATCAACATCATTAACAAAGAGATTAGATGATAATTAAGATGTGATTAGTGAGCAATTAACTGATAGCTTAATGTAGACATGGATAATAAAAAACCAGCAAATTCTCATTAGGTCAATGCTTCAATTTATAGGATTTACATCCAAGCATTTAATCCCACTGATCTCTCCTTGATTCACTCCACCTCTTTTGCTTGATTCTCTCCACCTCTCCGAGTTGCTTTATGCTTTTATATTTGTTCACGTGTATGATTAAAGGTTCACTTTCCTTTATATCTAATTTGTAGAATTGCATTAACAGCTTTATGCTTTTATATTTGTTCACGTGTGTGATTAAACGTTCACTTTCCTTCATATCCAATTTGTAGAATTGCATTAACATATTTATCTTTGAATTTTTATCTTGTGTACCAAATAATTTATTGAGTTCATCCAAGCATCTTTTGCCCACTCATGTATACCTGTGATGTGATGAATGATTTCATCATTTAAATTGAGTGCGATAAGTCTCAATGCTTTTTCATTCCTGCTCTTCCACTTATTTCTCCCTCTCACCTCTGGGCATTCATCTCTTCCCTCAACTAGCCCCCACAAATTTTCTCATGAGCAGATACATGGTTTTTGTCTGCCATGGGTAAAACTGCTTCCCATTAAATTTGGCTATCTCTTGTGCCGTACTCATGATGATGTGAAGGGGGTCTTACCTCTTGATCTAATTTCAAGATTCAAGGGTAGTGTCTACCCTTTTATAACTTAGTCTGGTGTTTAGGTGATGATTACAACAGATTTATCAGCATAAAATCACCAGAAATTACATTAAACTAAAGGTAACAAATCTATACGAAATGGTTGGAGTATCAAACCATCTCCGAATTGCAATCTGAAGTTATAGGGATCTGTATCAGATACCTCGGATGGTTAATTTGAATCCTCAATTGCACCAAAATACAGTGATTAGTACTGATTAATCACTGATTAGGTTTATCTTCACTGGCTTATGCATGGGGATCATGTCTATATATGGCTAGAAGCAATGGGCCTAATGTTGAGGATGATTAGCAAAATAATTTGTTGCTTAAAAATTAGATGAGTCCTAACTCCGAAGCTATGGCTCTGATACCATATTAAAATATAAGCATAAGTGGACTATGGTGGATCAAATGCTAGAATCAACATCATTAACAAAGAGATTAGATGATAATTAAGATGTGATTAGTGAGCAAATAAATGATAGCTTAATGTAGGCATGGATAATCAAAAACCATTTGTAACACAATCAAGACATTCACAAGGTAAAGGTCAAGCCAACTTTGGAGTGGCTGAAATAGAAGGTAATATACATCTTGTGTTCTTGCTGTCTCTCATATATATTGCTCTATCTTGCCATCAACTATTCCTTCCATTGTGCATACTCCCCATTATTTTGACATGGTATCAGAGCCTTGTAAAGGCTAAGTTCCCCTTCAATCCCCTTTTCTTTCTCTCTCGCTTCATAAGCCATTCACATCCTCATCAAGAAGGATGATGGTAGAAGAAGGTTAGAAGCAAAAAGGCGTCAAGAAGAAAGGCAAAAAAAGAGCTTCATCAAAGAGGAGATCTCGTCAACATCAACAAATTCTTGTGAATGAAGCTAGCAAATCGGAAGGATGGAAAAAAATGCAAGAAAAATTGGTAAATTTTTTGTTTTTTCCGTCAAGAAATTCCCTCAAATTTTTCCATATATCTGGTTCCATCCATCGACATCTCTCTTTGGAGCCTTGGAGTCTTGAAGAGGATGCATTGGAACTCCTTGTAAAGCTTTACTCACAATCAAAGAGGTAGAACACAAGGTGCAAGAAAAAAAAAACGCAGCTCTGAATTTTCGTCTGTCTGCGTTTTCCGTCGGCCAGTGTCATTTCGTCCATCCATCTCCGTCCGCCTCTGCAGATACCGTCAGCATTCCTTCTGCCGCCTTGAGCACAGTATGCGGGCCGCCGCCTTGAGCACAGTATGCTGGCCGCCGTCTTGAGTGTGGTGGGTGTTGCTTATGCAACAACCGTGTTGTTGTGGTGAGCAACACTGTGGCAAGGCAACGTAGAGTGAGCTTCATTAGAGCCAGCGCAACGACAAAACGACAGCACCGTCACCGTCCGTGCACTCTGCCGTCCATCAGCGTTTTCTGTCGCTGTCGGGTTTGGTGCCATTTTTGTCCCAATCCGTCGATGGACTGGTGCGCCTCTGCTACAACAGCGTGGTAAGTAGGACATGGTACAATAAACCTCTGCACAGCAGCACGATGAGCTAAGCAAATCAAGCAGCATCATCGCATCACAGGTGCATCCACGAAAACGCAGCATCGCCGGTTGGTTTAAAAAACCTTGTTTTTTTTCAAAGTTTTTTTTTTAAAAAAAAACCCTTCATCTAAAGGTCTTTAAACATTTTTTACAAGGTTCTCTTTAAGCCTTTTACTCCATGTTTTTCACCTCCGATTTTTCCAAAGCTCTCTAAGGTTTTGCAACCGGTTTTTTTTTCTCCAAGTCTTACAAAACCAAAGGTTTCTAGAGGTACTCCTGTTCATCAAAAATCAAGAGGTGTCTGTTTTTCATCAAAGATCACTCGTCAAACTTGAATTCTTTTTTACCTTGTAAATGGAGTTAGACACTGCCCTTATTTTTTTGCAAGTGGTAAGACCTCTCGTACCCTATCAATCAGTGTGGTGAAGGAGATTGGAGCCTCGATTGAGAAGTTTTATGGCGAGGGTTTCCATACTTGGAAAGTTCAAGTAAGATATATGCTAAAGGTCAAAGCAAAGGGTGGATCTTCATCTATATCGAAAACTCACTCCTTTGTGATGAAACATGGAATGTCCAAATCCAACTTGAAATGTATCTTTTGCAAGAAGATGGTATCATGAAAGCGAAGGAGCAACAAGGGTGGTGCACGAAGCCACTATGGAAGAGATGGTACCAAAGATGTTACTAAGGTTGAGGGGAATTATGTAAATTCCTCAAATGTTCTAGATAAGCAACTCTTCTAGTTAAGGAGTGAAGCATGTTTTCTAGAATTGGGAGTGAACTACATTTCTCTATCACTCCTCACTTTTGTAAAAGCCTAATTTATAAAGGCTACCTACCTTGTCTTCTATCCTATGGTTGAGAGGGGGTGATTTTGTTCTTGTATGCCCAATGCTCACCTTGCTCCATGTTTGGCATTATCCCATGATGGCATTGAGATGGGGTGTTGAAATATACGATATACAAGTGATAAAAGGTGAGAGAAAGAGGTCATGTAGGTGTGAACACACCCCAAATAAAATGGGCATGTGGATAGAAAAGGGATCTAGGGTTGGCCCAACCCTAGCCCTTGGTGGACCCTATATAAAGGAAAGGAGGCCTCACTTTTTGTAACACAATCAAGACATTCACAAGGTGAAGGTCAAGCCAACTTTGGAGTGGCTAAAATAGAAGGTAATATAGAAGCTCTCTATACATCTTGTGTCTTTGCTCTCTCTCATATATGTTGCTCTATCTTGCCATCAACGATTGCTTCCGCTGTGCATACTCCCCATTATTTTGACACACTTCTATCACTTGAGTTCCTTACTCCTCCTTTGTTATTGAGGTCCCTATAGCAATCTTTCATACCTCGAGTGCATCACGAGGAATACAAGTATTGATCAATCTATATTCTAAGTGTGCAAGGTTGTGTTATTAGAGAACCAAACAAATTGTTCACAAATCCGGTAACGTTATGATAATATATTTTAAGATCTCTTAAAATTTTTATTCTATCATCTTAGATGATTTGAGGATTCTTGGATTATCTTTACATCATGCCAAATCATGTTAATATCATGGGTGATGCCATTATAAATATTATTACGTTTGGTATACAGTGACATATGATTGGAACCTCCAATGTTCGTCACAGTTGATTTGTATAGAAGGGTGATTCATGGGTTATTTATGCCTGCAAACATGTGTGTGGTGATGGTTTGTATACTTATGAAATATTTGTTTACCAATTTATTGTTAGTTATTTTATAGGTGAAGAGGATTTAGAAGATTGAGGAGAATGTGCACAATATTGGCACACATTTTTGTAAACAGGCTTTGTATATACATGTGCAAGCTTGTGCACATTTTGATTCATTTTGAAAAGCTTAGATTTATCAAGATTAAACTTGAACTTTAATACTTTTGTAAATCATTACATGCTTTAATCCTAGCCTCAATTTATGGACACTCTATTTTGAGGAAAGAGAGTGTTGTGCAAGTAAAAACACGTTTTTGTATTTTAATTGGAGACTATGGCCTATTTTGGAATGAAATAATTACGTAAATACTCATGTGTGGGGAGAGGCCACACACATACCCCCAAAGGGCAAAGACCACAAGACAAAGGAGGTGGTAAACCACTCTGCATAACCACAAAACCACCCTTTTTCTTGAAAAGTGGTTTTCATATTTTCTTTACCTCTTGTTGATCCATCTATGTAGATGAAATTGGCATACAAGGGAGGAATTGGTTCCACTGTCAGATTGCTAAACCAATGCCTCCGTGACAAAATTCAAAATGGATGGTGGATTATTGCCCATAAATCAATTTAAGAAAAAAAGAGCTTATTGGCTATCTACAGTCTAATTTATCTTCAAATTGGATTAAAAAGCTTAACCAAGTGGGAAATCCAAGCTTTTAAAAGATAATTATCAAGATTTTGAAAAATTTTCCTTCTCCTTTCCATCCACGGGCGGCGAAATCGCTGGCGGGTTATTTCTTTTTTCACAGTCATGCTACCACGCAGGTCTTCTAGTCGTGAAGAAAATATTTTTTTATTTTCTTTAAAACTTAAGCATTAAGCTTTGAAAGCTTTAAAGCTTATTATAACTATAAGCTTTTCAAAAGTTTATAACCTTTAAAAGCTTGTTATGGGCTACCACACCTCCAAGAGGGAACTCAATACATTCACCTAAAGGATGAGCAATAGATCACAACCATCGTAGGGCACTTACCAATACTTTGAACTTGAGTCACTTGAGGCCTCCAAGCTCCACCTCCACACTGTCACCGTAGAGTCGCTCACACCGTCAACACACAGAAGGCAATCACTCTCTCTCACTCTCCCACACAAGCATGAATCATACAAGCATGGAAGAGGCACAATGCTAGAATGCTCTCACTCTCAATCTCTCTCAAGACACAATGAAGAGCTCTCTATAGAAAATAGGAGGATTGTGTCTTTTCATCATGAGAAAATGCCTTATATATATTTGGCCCTTATTCACACTTGGGTGCCCAAAACGTACTTAACTAGGCCTTGGGTGGCCAATATCTCATAATGTACAACTTTTATAATGCCGTTTCATGACACTTATTAATGTCCTCAATTGGAGGAGCATACTTGTTAATCCAAAATGGAATTAGCATCCCCCCTCCTCATGGAGGTTCTGTCCTCTCTCAGAACCTGTTATCGAGGTCTTAAGACCTGGCATTGAACTCATGTTGGTAGAAATTCCTTTGTGATTGAAGCTTCCTAAGGGTGCGTTTGAAGGCTCTGTGGGAGCGCCAAAATCCCGTGTCCACCATGTCTTTGAACGTGACATGCATGTAGCCGGAAGACACCTTAGACGATATTAATATAGCATCATGCCTCGGTCAGATGGGCCTTGATTCATGTTGAACTGTAGCTTCATAGCCATCATAGGGCTCTTTGGGTTGATCAATCAAGACCACCAGTAATTTCAAAAATCAAACACTTGCCACCACTACCACCACCATGATTGCTAGGTCCGAGATACGACGCCATGCTTATATCCATGTAAGCATTTGTTTCCTTTGCTCCCATATGTCTGGAAAAGTTACTGGCATGAAGATCGGGAAATTATAACAGACATGGGAGTCGCGCCACTTGGCCTCCTGAAACTCCAGTGGAGTCCATCTTCTCTTAAGGGGCATGTACAATGGGTCAACCTGCTGAGTTGGTTGCGCACACATATAGACTTAGCTGTACTCTGGAATTGTTAAGTACTCTTTCCGCCAGTCTGGCTGTATTCCAAAATCCTCTAGCTTGGGTTGTGCCTCATCTGTGACTATTGTGGCATAGCCACCTCTTGTGTGTAGTACGGGGTGAGCCTTTCTTCACCTAACGAAAGCAATAGCTGATCATTAAAGTGACAATCCTGATTTCCAGCAGGTCAGCCAATTGGGATTGGCCAATTTTGTGCCGCGACACATTAGCCCATAAGGTGCCTTCTCCATCCACCAAGGGAAGTAATTCTTCTAAATCCAGGAAAGGTGCTCATAGAGGGATGGCACATAATGCTATTTTGTTGGTGTGATCTTGGAATAGGCTTCTAGTAGAATCCGTCAAGTTGGTTCAAAGGGTGTTACTTGCATTAGCACTTTGAACATCAACTTGGGCTTTAGTAGAGGATTGCCAGCGCGAATGAAGCCCTCATATTCTGCACCAGACAATGATTCCAAAATTGTATCATCAGTGAAAGCTTCAATATTATCCTAGGGAATAGGATAGCGTACCTCCTGAGGTTGCTAGGCAAGAGGGTTAGTGGGAAAATCTATCTGCTATATAGGGAGTGAAATTAGAGAATATGCAGTCGGCCTGAGATGTGTTAGTAGGTGGGGCATTAGGATAGGGATTAAGGAGTTTACTAGCGACATTAGAATATACGGGGTAAGTGGAAATTGAAGATGAAGACGAGGTTTCTTCCTGACCATGACCTGTGCTAGTAGGGGGGGTGTGGCTAGGCTTGTGAGATTTCATAAACTCTTGTAGGTCTGGGATATCCTCAGGATTTATGGTAGGATATTCAATATGGGTGGCATCAAAATTGTATTGTACATTGGTTAACATGGATTCTAAGTGTTTGTAGATATTAGAGTATCATTTTAGAATTCCAAAAGGATGATATAAGGTAGACTCACATAAGTCAAGATGTTGGTGAGTATTGTAAACTTCGAGCCACTCACCATGGCTTGTAATCCACTAGTATCTATGTGTTGGTCACTGTCTCGAGAATGTCATCTGGAACAAACATGTCTAATTTTTTGACACTGTTGTCCAAAATTTTAGAGTTCCTGACACCAACTACAAAGGTTTAACACAATAGGATGTAATGGGTAAAAGAAGATATCTTGTGGATTAGTTACTCCCATAAAATTCCCATTATAATTGTAGGGTCGGTATCGCGTTTAGTATTTTGCTTAATGAGGGTTAGTTCACCTAGGCCTAGGTCTTCAAATAGATTTATATCGTATTGAAGTAAATGAGTGAATGATACCCAATTTATCTTGTATATCCATTGGGAAACAAATGGATACCTTCATCTTTTATTGCCATGAAAACCAAGGTGGCACCTTGGTACTTCTGGGTAAGTGTTGCTGCAGGTGTTTTAGCTCTATGTGGGTTTTGATTCTTCCTTCCACCCAATTGAACAATGTTATTACTGGGTCCTATGGGGTGGTTGGGGGCTTTTATCCGTGTCCCTTTGCTGAACTTCTTTGTTTGTACCTTTAGGGTCCTTATTCAGCTCTGTGATGATCGAAGTAACATTACTTTGGCAATCCCCAACCCATCTTGTTGAGTTGTCTTCTTCCTCCACACCAATGTTGGTGCAATTTCAGCATTGGTTGGGAGTTGATGTTGTATGCTTTTACTACTCTTTCCTTTCTTATCGAAACTTCTTGTGACGGTGGCCACTAAGTGGGATTTGAGTACCCACTGCCGTATTGCCTTAGTAGTATCCTTACGCTCATGTAAATCTTTTCGGACCCATTGCTTATGAAAGCCTTGTGGGATGTTGATATGTCTAGAGTCTTGCCAATTTGTTTATGAAGTTTGACTTTTGATTCCTTCTTGAATTTTTCTTACTGTCCCCATATTATTATTATTCTTCTTCTTCTTGTGGGATTGGTTTTTGAGTTGACCCTTGGGCACCCACTTCTGTGTACCCTGCAACTTTGGGTATTGTTTGTGTAGGCTTTGTGGGACTATTGCTTCTTCTGTTTTATGAGTTGATGTTACTATACTCAGTGTTGTTTTTTTGCCAATCATGATATGTTTCCCTATGCTTGTTAGGCTCCATAAGGGTATCGACATGACCTTATCACCCTCTTTCAACAGCGCTATCTCTTCTCCCATTGGATATTGCATTTGCTATGGCGTAGATCCAAGATTGTCCTAGAATCATTTCCTCTTCCATGGAACCTGCAGGCATGACAAACACTTTCCCAACCAAGGGATTATTTCTGATGTAAATGTTAACACTTAAAAATCCCTCAGCTTTCGTGGTTATCAAGTGTACACTTGTGCATCAATGGGTTCAAGGTGTGGTCTATCTAAGGCTTCCCATGTCTCATATGAGATCAAATTATGACTTGATCCCGTATCTACTAGTGCAATGCTCGTTGCATGGCCTTTAGATGTAGAGATTTCCACCCTGAGTTGTGCTGGCTCAATGTTCAGTTCCTCTTCATCCGAGAGAGTCAAGGTAGCCATGTTGATGTGTAACATCCTCTTCTGGAGTAATTGTTTAGCTTTGGCCTTCCTTGCCCTAGCCTCTTCTTGAGCTTGCTGGATTTTTTCCTTTACGAGTTGTTTTTGTTGTTTTAAGAGATGTTCTTGCAAGAGCATCTCTTGGGTTAGTGGTCCAAAATATTTTTTGAGTTGCTTCCACATTGACGTAACCATCCATCTCTCTATGCCGTCAATTACCTCAATTCTAACTGACCCCTGAGGTGTGATCTTAGATGGTGCTTCCTACACCATACATGAGGACAAGGTGCCCCGTTTCCAGTTCTTTTTGTTTCAAATTTTTGTCAAACCAATGCTTTCTACGTAGTTTCTCGACCATGAGTCCATGCAATGCTATTCTCCTAGTCTCATCAAGCTTCTCTAAGCTGATTAGCCTTTTAGCTAATGCATTCTCTGTCAAACGTTCTTGCACTACAATCCTTAATATCGGAACTAGGTATTCCATAGGCATTACTGCCTCAACACCATAAGCTATATGGAAGGGAGTGTATCCCATCGCTACCTTATATGATATTCGATATGCCTATAGAGCTTCTGTCAGCTTATGTTCCCAGTCCATTCCCAAGGTTTTTGTCAGGATAGTACACATAAAATTTTGTTTGTACTCTCTGCTTGACCATTAGCCTGTGGATAATAAGGTGATAATTTTTTATGAACCTATAAGAATCCCCGCACAAGTAAATGATTAATCGCCTCATTAATAAAATGTGAGCCGCGATCACTAACTAATTCTAATCGGTAGTCGAACCTCGAGATAATTTGCTGATATAAGAATTTTGTTGTTGTTCGTGCATCAGCTTGCTTCGCGGCTCTAGCTTCTACCCATTTGGTGAAATAGTCCATGGCCACGATCACATATCAAGCTTGTGATGGGTCTGCTGCCCGCCGCCGCGAGACTAATAAGTCCAACAAAATCTACTCTCTATTTTTTGAAGGGTTATCTTACAATAATAGGGGTGAGCGGCATCTTATCCCTTTGTTGTGGGATAGCAAAACACTGACATTCTTCGCACCTGTTAACAAATTCTATGGCATCTCCGAATAACATAGGCCATCATAATCATGCTTGAAGTACCTTGCGAGCCATGATCTCTCCAGCAAAATGCCTGCCTGCTATCCCTAAATGAGCTTCATCCAATATCGTGTGACGAACTCATCTTCTCTCACACATCTTCTTAGCACATTATCTTTACCTAGCTTATATAGTTCTCCCATAATCGATTGATAAGGTGCAGCAAGCTTGATAAGTCGCTGCATTTCATCTTTGTTCAAGGGTATTTCTGAGAAAACCATGAGCTAGATAATCAGATATCTCCTCACTCCATTCAAGTACCATGTACAGTTTGAACAAACAAGCATCAGGCAGATCATCTTGGACACCAGTTTTGCTAGTTCCCCATTTGGAATTCTTGACATATGATCGGCTAACACATGTTGTGTCCCTTTTCTTATTGTAACTGTAAAGTCAAATTCCAACAATAATAGCAACCATCGTGTGATTCTTCCCGTGGTGCAAGGCTTATTCTCACTAAGTACAATAAGGCTTGATGGTCCACGAAGAATATGAATTTGTTGGCCAATAGGTAATGTCGATATTTCTTGAGACAGCATAAACCATGGCCAATCCTTCTCTCTGTGGTGGTGTAGTTCACTTCTGCATCATTTACTAGCAAAGCACACTGGATAGTCCGATTTGAACTCACTGGGCTGGGGCTAGCACGCATCCAATAGCAAAGTTTGATGCATCAATATGCACATGAAATATGAGGTCCCAATTGGGGGTCGTAGAATTGGCACACTAGCCAATGCCTACTTCAGTCGATCATATGCTTCGTGTGGCATTCCTCAGTCCATTCAAATACAATGAATAGCTTGTACAATGGCCTGGCGATTTCAAATACAATGAGTAGCTTGTACAATGGCTTGGTGATTTCAGCATAGAAAATTATGAAGTGGCAGTAGTGGCCCATAAATCTTTGCACACCTTTGTAATTAGTGGGCGGTGGCAACTCCAATATCAACTTGACCTTGCTATCATCCATGGATATACCATTCTTTTAGACAATATGTCCCAATATCACACCATGTTTGACCCAAAATTGACACTTTAAAGGGTTTAGGGATATATGATATAATTGACATCACTTGAACACCTTCCTTAAGCAGAGGCCAGATGGTCCACCCATCAAGAGTGTGCACACATATCATTAATGAATACCTCCAACCACTTCTACAAGTAGTCTTTGAAGGCTGTGCACATCAATCGTTGGAATGTTGTTGGGGAATTGGTGAGACCGAAAGGCATGACTTTATATGCAAATGTCTCCCACATTGTATTGAAAGTTGTCTTATGCTAGTCTTATGGTGCTATTGACACCTAATTGTAGCCTGAAAATCCATCCAAGAAGCTGTAAGCTTCTTCACCAACCACTCTCTCCAAAACATGTTCCGTATAGAGTAATGGATAATGGTCTTTCCTAGTAGCTGCATTGACATTTTTAAGATCGATACATATCCTAAGTTTTCCATTCTTTTTTAGCACTATTACGATAGGTGACAACCAATCGTAATAGTTGTAACTCATAGATGAAATTCACCATGAGCTTTTCTATTTCCTCCTTTACAATTGCTACATACTTCAAATTCATCTGGTATGGTTTTTGCCTGGTTTGTCTTGATCCTTCCATGATGGGAATCGTATGCTTCACTACCTCAGGTGGTACAGCCTTCATCTCCTTGTAATTCCAGGTGAAAAAGTCCTTAAATTCCTTAAGGAGGGCAACTAGCTCATCTTCTTCAGTCGAAGTCAAGTCCTAGCAATGTATACAGGTCTAGCTTCCTCCCCTGGTCCTGCAATATCAACTTCCTTAACTTCTGTCTGGCCATTGTATGATGTGGATAGCCCATCCTCCTTAACCCTTGTTGTCGTCAACAGGATCACTTTTCATTCGTCTCAACAGTGTAGGTTTTGAAGTGGTCTGGCACTGAGAGCAAGTCTGGTTTATCCTCATTCTCACTTTTTGTTTTAGCCATGACTTTTCTAGCCTCACGTTCAATTTTTTCCAAAGCTTTATTCTATTTTCGACACCCAGCTTTTGTAAGCTTAGCCTGTGTTTCTGGCTCTTGAAGGGTGACTGTCTCCTTGTGTCTTCCTTCCAATGATATCTTACTCAACTCCTTACCCCAATCCTTAGAAAACTTATCATGTACCTTAGTGGCTTCAAGAGAAGGTATCTCAGCCCACTGGGCATTCCCGTGGGTTTTTTTCATTTAATAGGGCATTTCGTCGGGCAATATATCGTTTCTATTTTCACCATCTTCTAAGGCATTGAGCATTGGTATGGCCTTGTGTTACGGTACCTTCTATGCTAGAGGCTTCCTCTTCTGATTCTTCATCAATGATTTACCACTTAACCATGCAGACAGAGGTCATAGGGACATTTCCAGATTCCACATACTGGGTCCCCCTGGGTTGCATCACATTTATGGTAGCTAGCACATGCATCCAGTTTTCACTGAAGTCCAGAGGAGGAAGTGATGCATACATTTCCGTTTCCTCTTCTTCCTTGGAATTTTCCACTGTGGTTTGGCATATTTGTATAGATGTAGTTCGCAATGTGAGGATTATTATTTGGCCGAAGGTGCATTGTTTTGACTTCTTGTGATACATCTACAGCAGCCGAAAAATTTACAAATCCCTGTGCACATACACATGATCTAATGCCCAATCATGCACCAATTGGGATTCCCTCATGAAGGGTCTCCCCAATATTATGTCATATGAGTCAGGTTGGCACAAGAAGTCCATTACCACAAATGTATGATGGTAGCGAAACGTAAAGAGTTTAAGTTTCACATTCTCTAGAAGTTCAATGGGCCTTGAAGATGTTCCGTCGGCCATTTTAACGATTAGATCTGCCCTTTTTAGATCGGGTTTTCCCCAGTTCTCCAAATAACGCTTTGTGTGATGATGCCAACCCCCACCCCACCATCTAGGATAGCTAGTGCCTGGCATCTGCCATGAATCAAGATTGTAGCATTTGTGTCGTCACTTTCGTAGTAATAACATCCCAATTGATTAACTGGTATCTTGACGACTCGGGTTTTCCTTGTGTGTCTTAAGGTTCTTTCTACCAAAGGTGGCAAAACCTCTTCTGGCTTTAGTCCGCCTTCTACCCATCCCTTTATGTCTGACCATAGGGTTGGTGAACTTTGTAACAGTTGCCCCCAATGGCATTTGTATAGGCGTGGACAGTACAGCTGAGACTTCCTATGTCTCTGGGTCCTTTGGCGATTGAGGGTTCTCCCAGGTGTGTCTCGCATTCATCCCCATAGGGAAGGAATGGACGGACTCACCCATCACATTTTTCTCAAACATTCTAGACATTGTGTTTGCTTGAGATCCCTCTTCTGTTTCTTCTAAAATTGGAGTAGGTACATCCAGCTCCCTTTCCCTTGTTAGCTCGTTTCGTGGATACATTGTATCGCTGACCCGGTTAGCCCTTAGCTTGGCTTCATGAAGTCGTTGGCATCCTTCTACTAAGGCCCTGGCGTCTTCGAGCTTTCTTATCTCCTCATCGACATTGGGGTACTCACCGAATCCTTTAAGAGTTAATGGTCGCTCCCTTTGCTCCTCTAGGTCGGCTCTTTGTGGTAGATCCTTTGATCCCCTTCTTCTCTCTCGAATGGATGGATCCGGTGTCGATCGTATCTTCTTTGGATCCATCTTGGATCATGACCCTTGTGTCACCCTTACCCACTTTTTTCACTCTTCTCTTGCGGGCCAGTTCTGGAAATGGTCGTATCTGCTCGGTTCTTCCCCTTGTCTCCCAATTGGACTTGGGCTCGTATTAGGACACTGAGTGATGTGATATTTCCAAGCTGCACACTAATGGTTTGGATGGTGGCTTGATTAGTAGTGGAAGTCAAACCACTTGCGTGATATGGACAGTCCTTAATCAAATGATTAATATTAATACCACATTTAATACAAGTGAGTACTGGCGTGTCATTGGGCATAGCAGTCACTTGTTGAGGTTGGTGCATATGAACCATATTCTTGTTTGGGCACTCAATGATTTGATGCGGCCCTCCACAGCCAAAACATTATAGCGGTCCTCTCCTCATGTTCAAGTTCATGTCCTTGCCCTTCCACTGTACTGTGGTTTGAAACATAGGTACTGGCGTATTATTCTGTCGGGCATAGAATTCAAGCGTGACCTCCACAGTTTCCTCTTAGTACTCTCCACTAAGTTCTACTTCACGTACCATATCAACATCTTCTGATGGCTCTTTAATCAATACTTGGTTGATTTTAACTTATGGTGGTTGTGGTGGTAGAACTGGTGGTGGTAGAGGTGAAGTGTCTTGTACCCAGAACATCCCCCTAGGTAAATAGGAAGAGTTGGATTGTCCTACATCAGCAATGATCTGTCCAGGTGGTGCTGGTAAAGCCAATGGAACTCTAGGTGCTGGTAGCTATGTAACAGTTTGGAATCTTGGATATTTGCACATTGAAGTGTCATGATTCCCTAATTTTACACAGTGCGCACAATAGAGTAGTGGCCTTGCTCTTAATTGTGGACATTCGGTGGTAGTGTGATTCAATCTACACATAGAGCACCACACCAATTCCCTGCAGGCTGGGGTAAAGATGGTTATGCTCATGCCCAGATGCTTCTCTTCCCTTCTTTATCTTCAATTTCTCTAGTATTACGTTCTTGAGCTCGTCCACAGTCATGTTTTCGACGTACTTGCTCTGAGTTCTAATTTCTTGGTGACTCGAGACACGAGAAGTCATAGCTCTGCTAAAGATATTCTGACATCTTTCAGCTGTGGAAATTCCAGCATATTATCTTCATATTTAATTGCCAGTTTGCAACATACATCTAGAGTGGTTGGTCGGGCTAGTACCAGATAATCATGCATCTTGTGGTCTCTAACCCCTCTCCGAAAGCAAGGCAATAACTGATCATCATCAGTTAACCTCTCTTGTAGTTTGCACCTTGAATTTAAGTGCTTAATTTGAGACACATAGTCTCTCATTGACTCCATTTCCTTTTGTTTGATACTGTGGAGCTATGCCACCAGACTCCATCAATCACCACTTCTGGCAAAAATGTGAGGCATGACATAACACACTCAAGCATTTCACCACACTCAGGCATGACATAACATACTCAGGCATTTCACCACAGTGGAAACACACAAGAGAAGCATATTCGTATGTAATTGGTCATACAAATACAAGGTGTTCTGTACCTATCTTATCTCTCTCATTAGTGTGCAATCAACATTATGGAGTTTCTTAATTACTATGAGCCTCCTTAAGCATATGTTTAATATGTGATTAGGACTAGGCTTAGCACGATTCTCACTTTCTTAGCACGCATGACCTACGACATGGAAGGAGTTCCAGAAACTTTTAAAGAATCTTTAGCTTCCAAGGAACTTGCATAAATTGACTCTCCAAGTCCACTATGTAACTCAAATCCAACCTTGAGATAGTTAAGTAAATCAACTAAATGGCTATAAATTATAATATACATTGTGCTAGCCTATATACCAACCAATTATTAATAGGACAAGTTTTTTAGTAAAATAATCTTGGTTTGAAAATATTTATTGCTCTCAATTAGCTTGAGCTCTTGCAAGCACACACACACTCTCACAAACCCTAGAAGAGAACAAGATGAGAGGCTAAAAATTGATCTTCTTCTTCTTCAACAAAAGAGGTCTACTAAAGAGGTAAAGTGACTAACACACATACTAGAGTATATACAAGCGGTCCATAATGCGAACACGCTAAAGCGGAGTGGGTAGGTATGGACTAGTTAGTGTATTCCAACTATAGAATCTCTAGCAAAGATATGTCGGTGTGCTAGCTACCAAACCCGCTAGTGATGTAAATGTCGAACGGTCACGTAGGCACCTCGTGAGTGTAAGCTTATGTTGAGCTTGACATCTCAACACTCCTCCTCAAGCTCAACTCTAGCTCTTGAACTCCAAGAATATTTTGAAATCTGTGCGGACCTTCTTAGCTCCCAAGGCCTTCGTAAAGATGTCAGCAACCTCCTGTGTGTTGATGTAGGCCAAGTTGATGTCGCATGCCAAAACTCTCTCCTTGATGAAGTGGTAGCGTACCTCAATGTGTTTCGTTCGTGCATGAAAAACTTCTTGGCCAACTGTATACTACTAAGATTGTCACCTTATACACCCACTTACATCCAATAGCTTTCTTGCCTTCATGCAATGGCACCGAATGCCAAGTCTCATTCCCATACAATGCAACCATTTCTTCATCCATGGCTTTATCCCAATACACATTTCCAATAGCCTCATCAAAACATATGGGCTCTAGAACTTGCAAAACTTTTGCTATATAAGCATAGTGATGTGCCACACAACCATCGTAAGTCAACCTCTGCACAAGGTTTTTGACTCTTCTATATCTTCGAAACTTTTCATTCATGGTCTCCAAAGCCTTCTTTACACACCAGGTGTCCTCATTGTTGGAATCCCAAGCTCCTCAAGACTTATCTCCAAGCCACTAGACTCTCCATCAACAAAAGAATGCTCTACAAAAATATCAGGCATACCAAGGGGCTCAACCACTTTCCCTCTGCCTTTATGTGATGTACGAAGTGCATTTCCAAGACTGATATTATGACGCGGCCTACTACTCCATGGGTAATAACACCACCACATGAGGACTCTCCTAGTCCACTCTATGACTATGATTACTGACTTGCATTCTGTGCAACAACATTTCCACTTACATCAGCCCTAACAACATCTTTTTCAGCAGCATACCAGCTACTCATTTTATCAAACACAACATCTTTGCTTACCCTCAACTCACATGTAGTAGGGTTATATCATCTCTATCCCTTCTGCTCAAGGGAGTATCAAATAAACACACATTTTTCAGCCCTTAGATCCAACTTTGTATGCAACTCATCTGGCTTATGCACATATGTAATACATCCAAAAACTTTCAAGAGACAAATCATGTTTCTTGCTAGTAAACTTTGCCTCTGGCATTACATCATGTATGGCTGCAGTAGGAGTCCTGTTCATGATATAAACTAATGTAGACATAGCCTTAGTCTAATAGCTATGCGGCATATTCTTCTCTACCATCAATGCTCGTGCTATCTCTGCAATGTGCCTGTTTTTTTCGCTCAGCAACTCCATTTTGTTATGGAGTGTATCTACATGTAAACTATCTCTGAATGCCATTCTTTTGCAAGAAATCGAAGAAATCATTGGGAAAGTACTCTCCCCCTCCATCTGACCTTAGGCACTAAACATGCTTCCCTGTTTGCTTTTCAGCCATCACTCTGAAATTCTAAAAATGAGTGAAAACTTACTTTTCTCCTTTTCATGAAATACATCCACACTTTCGTCGTGTGGTCATCAATGAATGTTACACAATACCTGCATCCACACATGGATGTAGTTTTTGTAGGAACCCATACATCTGAATGCACAACATCTAGTACATTCCTGCTCACATTTCTATAATTTGGAAACACATGCTTTGTCTGCTTCCCAAATTGACATGCTTCACATACTTTCTACATACCATAAACTTTAAACTTAGGCAGCCATGTCACCATTTCTTTACTCTGCATAGATTTCATTCTTTGCACATTTACATGCTCAATTCTCTTATGCTAAATGTCTGTATCTGCAACAATTCTTGAATCCTATGCAAACATTGCAGCTTTCACTTGAGGTATATTTACATCTACTAGTGTAAACATTATGTCCACTCTATTGCCTTTTGCAACCAACCTACACTTGTCTTTAAAGTCTTCGACATAACAACCATCAGGGTTAAGGTAAACCTGCAACCCCTGCTCAATCATCTGGCCAATAGAATCCAAATTCTTTATAATTTTTGAAACATGAAGTACATTTGCAAGGTACAAGTACATTTGCAAGGTACTTCACCTTACCATCCTGCATAGACAATGGCACATCTCCAACATGGGCAGTCGGATGAGCAGTGTCATCCCCTGTTTCAACAAAACCTGGTCTTTCAAGACTCTTCATTTCCTTCTTGAACCACTCACCATGATTTGTCATATGGTTTGAAGCACTTGAAATAACATACCATACATCATCCTTACATGCTGCTGCATCATTTCCAGACATAGCATTAACTACATGTTGTATAACAAACAACCTCTAATTATCCTCATTATTTATACTAGAGGACGCATAGTTACTTTGCTGCACTTTTTTAATTCACATGTCATTTTTCTTCTTATAGCAATCTGCCTGCACATGTCTAAGCTAACCACAATAAAAACAATCTCGTGTATCATTATGCTTCCTTTGCCAATTACCATGACCTCTTTGACTCCTCCTTTCTCTGAACTGACCTCTTTCACCTATGTATTTTTGTTGTGAATCTTGGGATTGTTGTTGCTGTTGACCATTACCTATTCGACCACCACCTTGGCCACATCCATGACCTCTACCTTGTTCTCTAACTGAACTTGTGTAGAAGGCCTGCTGCTCTGAACTATTTTTGTTTTATGAAGACTAGTCTTCACCCAAACTCTTTTCTTCAAAAATGAGCATTGACACCAAATTTGTAAAGTTGGGAATGTTCTCTCGAGTTTGAATAGATGTCTTGAATGCCTTGTATTATGGCCGCATACCACATAGACATACTTCCAAATTATCATCATCATAACAGAAACACCAATAGATGCAAGGGATTTCACAATGTCCTTGATCTTCAAGGCATAATCATTCACATACATGTTTTTCTTCTTCATAGTATGAAGCTCATTCTTCAACTAAATCTTTTGTGCCTTGGTGTTACGTGCCTTGGTGTTAGTTTCATATACAGCTTCACACCAAGGTGTCTCATGCCTCCTTAGGTGACTTGGCATCCTGTATATGCCCAATCATGGTGTCCTGTATGCTACAAAAAGCCAATACATGACTTTACTTGCTCCTTGATTCCAATCCTTGTATTCTTTTACATCTGCAGTAGTTGGATTAATCTCTGGTGCCTCCTCATGTTCACCTTCAATGTAGTCCCAATAGCCTTTTCCCATCAAAAAATTTATCAATCTAAACCTCTAAGCATGGAAGTTATTCTTTTCAAGCTTATCTGCAACAATTTGGTTAATTCCATCATTTGACAACTTGTCTTCAACACAAACTCACCAAAAACAACACTCTTGCTTGACTTGCACAAACTGTTGTATTCTTTGCAGTGGTACTATGCTACACTCAAACTGTCACAACTAGTGACCTTAACTTGCATACATACAATACCACCTGTAAGACCTCTTTGTAGTACACACATTGTCTGCACAACCAATCACCCTTCCTGTAATACTAAAAATAGAATTTTGCAGAGAATCAAAACTTACCCGCAATGCCCAACGTGAACTGAAAAACGGAGGTCCAGACGCACCCGAAACTCATTTTTGGCCCAAAATTTTCATCCAAAGGATAATATAGTTTCCCTTAAGCTCTGCTCCCACGAAGAAAGCTCCTCAATCAGAGTTTGTTTGCTGGTGCCACCCGAAGAGCTCCTAACAAGGGTGTAGTAGCCAACACAAAGGGGAAAGAGTAGGTGAAGCTCTTGGCATGAACCAAGCTCTGATACCATGAAAAGATGCAAGGAGGAAGAGAGCTTGAGCTCTTACAAGCACACACACGCTCTTACAAACCCTAGAAGAGAACACACAAGATGAGAGGCTGAAAATTGATCTTCTTCTTCTTCAACAAAAGAGGTCTACTAAAGAGATAAAGTGACTAAAACACATACTAGAGTATATGCAAACGGTCCATAATGTGAACATGCTAAAGTGGAGTGGGTAGGTATGGACTAGTTGGTGTAGTCCAACTGTAGAATCTCTGGCAAAGATATGTTGGTACCAGCGACCAAACCCGCTAGTGATGTAAATGTCGAACGGTCACGTAGGTGTCTCGTGAGTGTCAGCTCATGTTGAGCTTGACATCTCAACAAGAGGGACAAGTGTTTGTCAAATTAGATATGACACAGAGTTGTGTGAGGTTATATTAAGTGATTTGAAAGAAAAATTTAAACTTTTTGATTTTGATATGGTTCTTCAACAAGAAAGTGGTAGGGAGGATATTACAATTGTGATGCCTATAGTTTATCTTGGAGATGGTGAAGATTGTTTAAATTTAGATAGGAGAATACATTAAAAATTCACACTAATTGAAATACCAAAATGGGAAGTAGGAGCCAAACAACAATAGATACACATGTAAATGAGGTAATTATTATTTCATTACTCCAACTATTGAGAATAGCTTGTTGGTCTCAGTTAAAGTCTTTGCGAACATAGAGATAGACCATGTTGATAAGGATGGAGAAGTGAAGAAAAGAAAGGATCTTGTAGTTTAATAGATGGGAGGTAATGAGTTTATATCCTTATTCACGAACCACATCACAAGTTTCATCAAACATAACTTCATCTATAGATGGCAGGCTCAACAATTCAAAGCCTATTTGCTAAAGTTTCCAAATGATGTGCTGGTGTTAGTAGTTGACTTTTCAAAGAATTATTTATTTAAAGATAAGAAGGAAATACAATCAATGCACTAGTATTCTAATCACGTGACCATCCTGGTTCATATCTCATATGTTCGCACACCGTTGGGTGACACTAAGAAGACCATCCATTTCTATATCTCTAATGGTAAGATGTAAGAAAATGTATTTGTGTTTCCTCGTGCATGACAAGTTCCTAAAAGGTCAATGCTTTTTTCTAATATGACATTTGGTGTGGTCTGATGGAGCTGCATCACAATTCAAAGCAAAGTGTCCATTCTTCGCAAGGTGCTTCAAACTCACTGGTCTCAAGATGATGCATAACTTCTTTTCTTCAAGCCATGGAAAAGGTGATCACACGATGGAGCATGGACATTCATCAAGAGGGAACTTACACATGAGAAACCAAAGTCAAATGTAGTTGGCCTATGAAGTGTGTATGTTGACGTGGTGGGTTTTCTGGACACCACATTTGATAGTACAGACCACACGAGCTACTCATCTACTAAAAGAGAGGTGAATACGGTCTTTTGGGAAATCAAGGAGGGTGAGGTACAGAGAGCTACTAAGTGGGCTTGCAATCGTGAAGGGTTCACGCTCAATTCATTGCATAAATGGATATTCAAGGATAGATATGTGTGCTTTGAGATGTAGAATGTTCTCTTGCATTTGTGATTCATGTATACAAGGGCAGCGGAGAAGATGCAAGAACCGAGCACTTGTAGACGGGTGGGAGTACCGTACCATTGTCCCATTGGCTAAGGATGAAGATTTGGATGATGAATCGAGTGAGATGACGAGGGTGTTGATGTGTCCATGTACCATTGTTCCATTGGCTGAGGATGAAGATTCAGATGATGACTCCAGTGTGATGACGAGGGTGTTGATGTGCCCATGTATGCTGGTCACCACGATGCTTTGAGTGATGCATTGTGTGAAGGAGGTAACTTTGCAGTTAATGCTAAGGAAAAGAACAAATATTTTTACATTATGAAATGCAGTAAGCCAAAGTGGTTAACAACTAGCACACGAAAGGGTGCATGGCATAATCATATTCTCAGAGAATCCCATGTGGTTGAAGTACACTTCTATGATAAAATCGAGGGTCACAATGATCTATACACCCTCCTTGAACCTCATGCTCTCATATACTCTCACCTAGTTAGATCCGTTATCCTTAAACCCTTTGAAAGGTGTCAATTGTATCGTATATCCTTAAACCCTTTGAAATGCCAATTTAAGTAAAGCATAGAGTGATATTGGGACATATAGTATGGGATTTCCATAGAGGATAGTAAGGTAAAACCTTGTACTAAAATTGCCACCACCCACCAACTACAAGGGAGTAGAATGACTTATGAGGCTATTACCGAAGGGTCATTGTGTTTTATGATAATGTTGCCAGTCCATTGTATAAGCTTTTGATTGTATTTGAATAGACTGAGAAATGTCAATAGGCTTACGACGATGAATTGAAGAGGAAATTAGCTAGTGCATCTGTCTTGAGACCACCAAATTGGGATCTCATGTTCCATGTGCATATATCAATGTATCAAACCTTGCAATTGGGTGTGTTTTAGCACCAAGAGAGCATAAATTGGATTACCCAATCTGCTTTGCAAGTCGATGGCTCAATGAAGCTAAGATAAATCACACCACAATTGAGAGGGAAGGACTAGCCATGGCGTATGCAATGAACAAGTAGACTATATCTAGTAAGTTCATCTTCTTTATGGATCATAAAGCTTTGTTATATTTTGTCAAACAAACCTTACATGACTGGGCGAATTACCAACTGATTGTTGCTATTGATGGAGTTTGAATTTACTATCACAGTAAGGAAAGGTTCACAACATGTACTAGGGAATATCACATGTCGAGAATACCTAATGGTGGAGAACCTACCACTAGTGTTGATGATGAACTACCAGATTCGATGTTATTCAAATTAGATCTGGTACTAAAGTGGAGTGAAGAAATCTCCAAGTATCTTGCCTATAGATTCCCGCGGGACAAGCCATTGAACAAGGATAAGATACGACAACCTGTTAAGTTGGCATTACCTTACAAATTGATAGTAGCCGGTCAATCGAATAAGCTAGGCAAAGATCACATGTTGAGACGGTGTGCCAGAGAGAATGAGTTCTTGGCCATTTTAGAAGAAGCTCAGTGGAATCGCCGGTGGTGGACATTTTATGTCAAAAGATTTAAGATTCACACCATTCTAAGGTTTCCTAAGCCTTGTAGATGCACCGCCTATTTAGTAGAAATCGATCCCTACATCAAAGGAGGAATTGGAGGTTGCCATCATCTCAGGAGATAATTCTACATAGCTCACCTAACTGCCGTGATTTAACTACAGAATTCTAGTCACACCTACCTAATTACATCGACGGAGATGCACAATGTCTACTATCGGCAACGAGAAACTGCTCATCCTGGATCATTATAAAAGCATGTTTTGTATGCAGTAGTGATAGTGAGTGAACTGGGTGAACTGAAGTGAACACAGTAAGTAGAAGCCATCTGCTGAGTGTAGTCCAAGTCTGACACTCACGACACTGAATGAACTGTCATATATGAGCTGTTTGAGCTCCTTCGTACTAGGATGAGGGTTTTGGGGATTATCCCATCCATTGATTAGAGTCAAAATTATTATTCATGTATCTCATCTGACTCAATAATATAAACCATGTTGATTCAATTCTTCAATAGTTCATTCAATTATCTATGATGGTCGCTATGTCGCATTTCCTCCTATCCTCCTAATTTTGACATGGTATCAGAGCCTCATTTACTCCATTGTGTAGGGTCTGCCTCGGCAGCACCTAGCCTCTGAGATCAAGCACTACATCAGCTTGAGTCACACGCTAAAGCGCCCCAAGGAAGACCGCCTCTATAGCTCTGTCCCAATGCTCCACCGTGAAGCTCTCACCACACTAGCATCCAACAACCCAGCCAAAACCAAACATAGACTCATCCTACTCCAAACCCACAAGAATAAAACGTCCCATCCACAACAAAGCACACCACAAGATCTCCAACCAAGTTCAAAGATTGATATAACACAACGAGAAAGCAAAAGTGATTGGAGCAGCCTCACATCTTATTAAACTTGGATGGACTTGTACGAGAACAGCTCTCTATATATAACATCACATGTGAGCTTATACCAATACATACGGCCACCACACAGAACACGTGCAACACGGCCAGCTTTGATGATGAGAAGAAGTGCTTCCCCACCTACACAAGCGCAAGCAGCCATAGAGATCACCAATGCTCCACCATCCAAGCATCCAAGAAAGGCGCTGCCCTGCCCACTCGGCAGACAACTCCGAAAAGCCCAGCAACGTCACAACTCGAGCAAAGGCCCCCTCTTGTCTTCTGTTTCCAGCCTTCCAGATTGTAGACGATGGATCGCTTCTCAGTCCTCGGCAGAGCCCTCAGCCCGACACACAGGCTCCTTACCCTTCATCAACTTTTTCAAACTTATCTACTGCCCATTATAGGGTGGAATTTCGAGGCAAAACCTTCCAGCCAAAAGTCTCCAAACAACGTCAGGTCGACTCACCACTAGTTCCCCACATCATCAAGCTTAGTAGGTGACAGAGCATGCTCTTCCACAATAGCATCCCACACAGGCTCCATCCACTCTCTGTTCTTCCCAGAAAACTCCCCTTCATGCACTTTTCCTTGGTGCCTCCCTGACCTAAGCCCTGGCTACTACCTCTTTGATGTTAAGAGAAGGATGGAAAAAAACTGCAGCTTTCAGACAATCACTCTTTGCCAACTCCACAGCCACTTTTGCTCCCCAACAAAACTTGACTGCTCCAACCGATTCCACACCCTTGCTCCTCAGGAACTTTCCTCTTCACACATTTTTCTTGCCGCCTTAGTGATCAGGGTCCTTCATTTCTGCAACCACCATACCCTCCTCCTGCAGAGCCCACCACACAATCCTCTACTGCCTCCCCCATCCCTTGCAACACATTGTCAGTGAACTAGCCGCCTACATGTAGAATCTTTCCACATGCCATCGCATGCAATGAGCCTTGTAAGGTTTTTTCACCCCAAACTTCTCAGCCTTTGATATATAAAAAGCTTCAATGCTTATGTCCCCCTAGGAGGTGTTCACGCCGGCCATTTCATCCATGCATCGCACAAACCCATTGAATTGGCATGACATGCCTTCTTGCCATCCAAGCTGAGCACAATGTCCACATGTTGATGCTTACTTCTTGACCGAAAAAAAGCCTATCATAGTTTGCCCACCCCCCTTCGGTTAGAGCATTCATGCTCAACCAAAAGACATGGCAAAACTTTATTCCAACTAGCAACAACTACCTCCTATCTGCTTGTTCATACCACCCAACCTTAACACGGTCCACCTGGATCAAATGGCATAAGCATATCCTTCCATGCTTCGTAATCATGAAGGTTATATCCACCAGGATCAGACACTTGGATGTCCCTTGCAATGTACCTTTGCCCACCCCTCTTGCCTCTATCAAATGGCCATCTTCTCCCAACATGCATTGTGGCTGGGTCATCACCATCAAACAGATGATCTACATACCTCTTTCCATGCCATATTTGCTCTTGAGTGTGCCAATCTAGGTCCCTATCAAAATCTTTTGTTGCATTCGAATCCACACATGGACTGCATCTCCTTTCCATGGCTATCATGCCCAACCCCCTTTTTATATGGATAAACACGGCCATCCCAAAAATCTGCATAGTACATCCAAACAAGAATGCATAAAAAGCAACATATCCTAGCATCCCTTTTAATTTTCAGTATGTGCAATCTTGATTGGGCTCTTTCCACGAAGATCTGCATATCTGCATCCATCTCGATCATGGGCTCATCAAAGCCCCAATCATAGGCATCCTCATGCTCTTCCATGTCTCCAGCCACCTCTTGTTTACACATATCCAAGACACTCTCTTGACAAGTAGAAAGTGAAGCAAATAATAAACAAAGATGTAGGCCCAGGTACAAGACCTATAAACGCTGGAAACTGATGTTTATTGCTGAAATCTGAGCACGAGGGAAGCCCGTAGGTGCTGTACAGTAGTGGCAGCTGCTAATGACCTCAACAGAATGCTGAAAAATGAGATGAATTGAGTGTAAGGGAGCCAGCCCTTATATACTCCCTCAGGATGCTGGTCGGCCAGCTGTAGCAAGCCAACAGCATGACAATAGCATAAAATGCTACATAAAATGCCTAAAAATACCAAAAAATGGTAGAAAAAATGATGAATAATCTCTACTAAGATATGCCAATGCAGGGCCTCATAAATGGCCAATACAAGTATGAAAAAGATGATGTAGACCCTCTGGAGATGATATAATCCAACACCTCCTCTTCAACGCCAGAGGGGTGGTCCAATACCAGCACACTAAAGTAACACCTTCATAGTAGCTCTCGGAAGTGGTTTGGTGAAGAGATCAGCCACATTGTCCTTGGTAGAACAGTAGGCCAGTCGAAGAAGGCCCGACTCGATCCAGTCGTGTACAAAATGATAATGCACTTCAATATGCTTGGATCGTCCCCGTATCACAGGATTCTGTGCTAGAGCAATAGCAATTTGAGAATCCGAGAAAATAGTAACCGGGTAAGTGTCAGCACAGCACAAATGCTCCAGAATCTAATGAATCCAAAGTGCCTCAGTAGAGGAGAGAAGGAAGGATTTATACTCAGCCTCAATGGAAGAAGCAGACAAAGTCCTCTACTTTTGAGACTTCCAAGAAACCAATCCAAAACCAAGCATGAAGCAATATCTAGATGTAGACCTCCGAGTATCAATATAGCCTGCCCAATCAAAATCTGTGAAGCCAACCAAATCAGCACCACAAGAGAAGGTGATGCCATAATCTGAAGTACCTCGAAGATAACGAAGAACTCTCAAAGCTGCCTGCCAATAAGACCTTCGAGCGGCTGATGAGAACTGGCTGAGGACACTCATAACATAGGAGATGTCTGGACGGATGTTGGCAAGGTAAATGTAACACGTGGAAGCTCTGGGAGTCTTCTTTCAACCCTAAACACTCTTGGAAACTATCTGATGCAAAACGCAGATATAGAGAGAGAGAGAGAGTAGAGAGAGAGAGATGTGCTGAAAATTCACTATATTCATATGGTACAAAAAGGTACTCAGTCCATAGTCCTAGGCTGCCTTGAAGAAAAGGTGATAAACACCCAAAAGTCTAGTCCCTACTTGGACCCTAATGATCCATTCCCTAGTGGAATGAATGACTAACACAATGAGCATCTTATGCTATTTATAGTCTCTTGAATAATTGGACGAGCTGGCCGACTGCTGTCAGACCAGCCGACTGGTATAATTCTCCATTAAATGCTGAGCGCTTGCAGCCGCCTTCATCAGGTACAGCCGACTCCACTTTGTTCAGCCAACAGTCCCTTGTCTTGCAGCCGACAGCCTCTTCCAAGTCTTCCATGCCTTGCTCCAATCCGTACACTGCCAAATAGCACTTTGTGCTCCATGTCCTAATTCTAATACTCTTTTTCTTGGCTGCCCCTTCTAGATTTAGCCCTGAAAATGTCCATGGCATTTATCATGCACATGACATCCCCCTCTGCTAAACTTGATGACGGGAATCCAACCTGCTCTTGGATGACTGTCATCATCCCAATCCTTTCCCGAAGTCTCTTTGTCATCCGTCCATCCCTGGCAATCCCTTTTCTCTGAAAGCCCGGCCTGTTCTCCAAACCACTCTGTCTCAAACGAAGATCTATGCATTTGTTCCATCTAGTCCACAATCTATTCCTGCCCTGACTCTAAACACCGTCTTGGTCTTTATTGAGTCTGGCACTCTCACATCACCCTTGGAGGATAAACCTCCCTTGGGACCGTTGCCTGAGAACCTATCTGGCTCACAGGACTGCCATCCCCTTTGGCACTGTGGAACACCACCAACCAACCTCCTGGGAGCTCTTCCCCTTCCTGTGTTCCTTGCCTTGGGCTTCGTATCCGTATACTTTCCTGTACCTTGGACTTGTACACCATCATATGGGACTGAATCAGTGTTTAGCTTTGCTGAGCCTGATGCTCTGATACCAATGTAACACGCGGAAGCTCTGGGATTCTTCTTTCAGCCCTAAACACTCTTGGAAACTATCTGATGCAAAACGCAGATAGAGAGAGAGAGAGAGAGAGAGAGAGAGAGAGAGAGAGAGAGATGTGCTGGAAATTCAATATATTCATATGGTACAAAAAGGTACTCAGTCCACAGCCCTAGGCTGCCTTGAAGAAAAGGTGATAAACACCCAAAAGTCTAGTCCCTACTTGGACCCTAATGATCCATTCCCTAGTGGAATGAATGACTAACACAATGAGCATCTTATGCTAATTATAGTCTCTTGAATAATTGGACGAGCTGGCCGACTGCTGTTGGACCAGCCAACTGGTATAATTCTCCATTAAATGCTGAGCGCTTGCAGTCGCCTTCATCAGGTACAGCCGACTCCACTTTGTTCAGCCGACAGCCCCTTGTCTTGCAGCCGACAGCCTCTTCCAAGTCTTCCATGCCTTGCTCCAATCCGTACACTGCCAAATAGCACTTTGTGCTCCATGTCCTAGTTCTAATACTCTTTTTCTTGGCTGCCCCTTCTAGATTTATGTCCATGGCATTTATCATGCACATGACAGTAAAGCAATGAGCCAACAATCTGCCGGTACTCTGTGGAATCCACCAAGGGTGTATCACCCTCCTTGGATAACTTGGCATTGGGATCCATGGGACAAGAGAGAGGTGTACAATCTGACAACCCATAAAGTGTGAGCAGCTTCCTCACATACTTCTGTTGAGAAATGAAGATACAATCATCTTTCTGCCAAACCTCCAGCCCAAGAAAATAATGTAGAAGGCCAAGATCAGTCATCTCAAATGTCTCTGAAAGCTTGGACTGAACCTGTGTGACCAACCCAGAATCTGAGCCAAAAAGAATGAGGTCATCAACATACAAAACAATGACACAGATATCTTCATCAGAAAGAAGCACATAGAGATTGTTGTCGGCATATGCCCTCTCAAAGCCAAGAGATAACAAGAAGGCATCAATCTTCTGATACCAGGCACAGGGTGCCTGTCTGAGACCATAAAGAGCCTTCTGCAGAAGATAAACATGTGTCCTGTCTCTGAATCACAAAACCAGGAGGTTGCTCAACATAAACTTCCTCCTCTAAATCTCCATTCAGAAAAGCGGATTTGACATCCATCTGGAACACGGGCCATCTGAAGTGTGCAGCCAGAGCCAAAACAATCCTAATGGTGGTATACCTGGCTGTAGGAGCATGTAACATGTGGAAGCTTCGGAGAAGATCGGTAACTTCAATGCTCAGAAATCAGCACTCTTTTCGCGACGGAAATTAACGCACAAACTGAATGAAGATGTGCAAGAAATAGAGAGAGAGAGAGAGAGAGATGGAGAGATGGAGAGGACACAGTATTGGGTCCCAAATACCCTCTGTAGGGCCCCCACCACGGATGGTGTATTTGCTTTATTAGAATGATGTAAATCTGAAAAGAAAATATAGAAATCTTGACCTTTCTTGGCTGAGAAAACTCTGCCCTTGACCTGCAGTCCTTCACCCCTTTGCTTTAGCAACTCCTTGGCTTGTCTAGCCCTTGTTTGCCTTGGCTCTTGGTGAAAAATGAGATGAAACAATGGGATTGTAGCTCATCTATTTATACTACTCCAAGATGAGCAGTCGGCCAGCATTAATCCAGGTGGCCAACAACAAATTGTCCCACAACTATAAAATCAGCATTAAATGCTGAAAATAACACATAAAAACCTGTGCATCACTTCATGGCTGGCTGGGCATCATACGCCTGATTCTTTGGGGCTGGGCATTGAATTTGCAAGTACATTGGGGGCTGGGCTGCCCCATACTTGCCCTACACCCCTCCTAGGGTTGGATAACTAGTCGGCTACCCCTGGCCTGCCCCTAGGGCTGTCCTACAGCCCTCCATGGCCTACCCATGGCTGGTGGGTACAGCCAGGACCTTCCTGGCCCTCATGGGGTGGTTTCACACCATCCCCATGTCCACCCTAAGACTTGGGGTAGCCCTATGGGCTGGCCCCTTTTCCTATAATCAAACCCTAACTAACTACACAGTGATCTGGCATCCAGTACCATACCAGATACACAGAATCCCTGACATCATTCCAAAGGGAGACTCACAGCGCGGACTGACACTGTTTCATGTGCAGGACAGTGCACACCTGACCTTGGACTCCTGTGCAGGACAATCCACACCTGACCTCGAACGAGTGAGATGGATCCCTGGCTGACTTGTCCCGGACTGGGCTCACATGGGACCAGTTCACCATCCCCAAGTCCTGCACCTTCTGTACAGATATGTCTACGTGGCATCCAAGTGCGGGATGCATGTGACATTCCCTTCTGCTTAACTTGACGGAAGCTGCATAGCCTCCAAATAATCCGTCAATAATGCCGGATAGTCTTCGAAAAACTCTTTGTCGAGCCATACCGCTTTGTGGGTCCCTCAGTCTTGAAACTTCATGAGGAATTGTCTTAGTCTTCGGCCTGAGCCATGCTTTAAACAGTGCAAAAGGATCTGTTCTGGAACCATAACTTTTGCTTCATCAACAATATCTGGTTCCGCTTCGTCTTTGAATTCTGAACGGATAGGACCTGCATATGGCTTTAACCAACTCACGTGAAACACATCGTGCATAGTCCAACTCGGAAGTAGCTTTAACTGCATAGACACCTCATTAATCTCTTTCTTGATGAGAAAAGGTCCGAAGCTCCTGAAAGATAACTTTGGGTATCGCTTGCCCACTTGTTTCAACCTTTGCTTCATAATCCAAAGATAAACCCAATCCCCTTCCGAAAACTTCATATCCCTTCGGTCTTTATTGGCCTGTCGAGTGTAGGCCTCTTGCGCTTTAGCCAACCTGTCTTTAACTGACTCTAAAATCTCCTGGTAAGACTCCGTCACTCTGTTCGCCTCAGGTACTGAAGATGAGGTCCTGGTCAACAATGACTAGAAAGGTCTTCCAAATGTTGCCTCATATGGAGTCCTGCCAATATCTGAAGAAAAAGAATCATTCAAAACAGCTTGAACTAAAGGCAAATAAGATTCCCACTTACCTTGCTGATCGTGAACATAACACTTCAGCACATCAAAGGCCATCTGGTTGTATATCTCTGTCTGGCCGTCCGTCTGTGGGTGGAATGCACTAGAAAAATTCTACTTAGTACCAAAGTTATCAAACAATGCCCTCCAAAAATGACTGGTAAACTTGGCACCGCGGTCTGACACTGTGGTCCTAGGAATCCTGCCAATCGGGTACCAATGCCGAATGAACAATTGGGCAACATCCTCGGCGGTCACATTGGCCCTACAAGGAATAAGCATAACAAATTTGCAAAATCTATCAACAATAGTTAAGCACTGCGTATTACGCTTACTCGGACTGGGAGGCAGATTCGTGACAAAGTCCATCGAAATATCTTGGAAAGGACCCTCGGGAATTGGCAAGGGCTGTAACAACCCTATCTTCTTTCCACGAGGAGCTTTCAACTTTTGACAAATATCACAGCGTTGTACATATGTAAACACATCTCGCCTCATCTTTGTCCAATAATATTGCCATTCCAATTTCTCCAGAGTCGAATTCATGTCTCTATGACCACCTATGATGGCATCATGGGCATCATGGAGAAGAGCTACCCTGAACGACTCCATGACACAGAGTCGGCCTTTGTAGAAAAGCCAACCATCGCGTATCAGAAAGTGGCATGGTCCCGTGGCATCCAATGCCTGTTCCCACTGTGTACCGAATTCCTCAGAATCCGCGTACGTGTGCTTCATGTCATCTAGTCCTATCCCAACAAGATCGAGTCTAGTGGTTTGAATCGTAGTCACTTGTCCAAACCTACTCAAAGCATCGGCCACTGGATTGGCCTTTCTTGGAAGATACTCAATCATAACACCGAGTTGCTAGAATACCTGACTCCAGCGGTGTTGTCGATCACTCCACTGTACACTCGGTATTATCTGAATCCAGCGTAATGCCTGATGGTCAGTGTGAACCTCAAAGTCACGGCCATACAGAAAATGTTACCAATGTTTCAAGGCCTATATAACTACTAGGAGTTCACAATCATAGACTGAGTAGTTTTTCTCTGCGGACAGTAACTTATGAGACATGTACGCTACTGGATGACCATTCTGTTGCAATACACCTCCAATTGCGATGTTACTCGCATCGATGACCACCTGAAATGGCTCATCCCACAAGACAAGTGCTAACAAAGGCGCTTCTAATAAAGCCACCTTGAGGTTCTTCAATGCCTCCAACCCTCGTGGAGTCATTCGAATCTTTTGCCTTCTTGTCTTCACACCCTTTAGCAGATCAGTGAGATCCGCCGAGAGATCAAAAAACTTGTCTATGTGGGTGGAGTATGCCTAGCATATACCCACAAAGGATCTGATGTCATAGGCTGTCTGAGGTACTTCCCAGTTGACAATCTCGGCCACTTTAGCCAGATCAAGTCGAATGCCTTCGGCACTAATTATGTATCCCAAGTAATGCACCTGGAACAGATAAAATTCCGACTTCTTCTCATTGACGTAGAGCTTGTTGCTTTCCAGCAACTTAAGAACTTTCTCCACATCAATGTCATGCTACTCAACCGTAGCTGAAAATACCAGTATGTCGTCCAGAAATATGAACACACTTTCCAATCAAATCCCGGAAAACACGCATCATCATGCGGTTAAATGTAGCTGGGACATTCGTCAAGCCAAATGGCATGACCACAAATTTATCGTGGGCCCGTTCCGTACGGGGGATGTCCCCCTCCACAATCCGCACTTGGTGGTACCCACTCTTTAAATCAAGTTTCGAGAACACCTTTGCTCCATTTAGCCTCTCGAGAAAATAATCTATTTGAGGCATCAGAAATCTGCTCTTGATAGTCAGCTTGTTGAGTGCACGATAATCGACACACAAACGGGAAGACCCATCTTTCTTCTTGACAAATAAGATCGGTGCTGCAAATGGTGACACGTTGGGGCGGATGAAGCCAAATTGCAACAATTATTGGAGTTGGCGGTCCAACTCCGATTCCATTGTCTTGGAAAGGTGATAAGGAAACTTGCTCAGGGGTTCCGAGCTTGGGAGGAGGTCAATCTTGTGGTCCTCCGGTTTCGACGGGGGGAGCTAGGGAGGGAGGCTGTCTTGAAGAAAAATGTTCTGAAACTTTTCATGGAGAGCCGAGTACTTCTCAGAAGCACTGGCCACCGTCTGGGCTGTCTGGATGTATATCATCGCACACTGTGCGCCTTTCCTGACTGTTCGCTTAGCCTGCAAGTGGCTTATGAGCGGAAAGTTCGGAATTCTTGGCTCACACTTAATGGTCACTAGGGCATTTGACACATTGATTGATCTGGAACGTTGGCTTGTCCCACTTGACATCTGGAAGAAACTTGTGAAACCACTCAATACCCAAAATTATGTCTGCTCCTACAAGAGGGGCAACCATAAAATCACGCACATTCTCTATGCCATGAATAACTAACTTAGCACCTAGAGCTTCATACTTGATGCTCGTTGTCATGCCTGTGCTAAAACCCTCAACTTGTTTGTCCACCGAAGTCAGGTCGAAACGGGCACGCCTAGCGGCCTGTTCCGTGACCACATCCTCTGTGCTGCCGATGTCAAACAAGACGACGACTCTCTGGCCACCTATGTAGCCAAAGGATTTGAGCAATTTGTTGCGCTCATACTCCTGGTCATGGGCGCCCTTCTGCTTATCTTCGAGCTCCCGGCTAATAATTGCTCCAACTGAAGCACCGGGGTTTGAAGAACTAGGGGTAGCCACTAGGGTCTGTGTGGGAGCTGAGCTCACCATAGAAGCTGTGGAGGCAGTGGCGGCGGGCTTTGGAGGCTTCTTAGGACAATCCCGAGAAGTATGTCCTTTTGTATGCCTTCTTGTACTGAGAAAGCTCCTCAGCACTCAACTTGCCACCTGTCTTGCCTGCCTCCGCTTTTTGGTCTGGAGTAAGCTTAGACGCATTGTTCAAGTTCTTGGAGCCAGAGGCTCCCAGGCTCTGTCCTGAGGAAGACCCGGTCTGGTTCTGGCCTTTGCCCACCGAGGCGGTAGCCTTGGGAGAAGCCGATTGGAAAGTCTTGGGCTTGCCACCATAATGCTTCATTTCTGCACTCTGCGCAAGCGAGAGTGCATCTTCAAAGGTGGCTGGCCTAAACATGCACACCTCCCATTGGATTTGTGTGTCAAGGCCATACAAAAACTGCCCTTTCTTGTCTGAATCAGATAAGCCTAATTGCAAACATAAGGTCGAAATTCTATTGGCAAACTGAAGGACTGGTTGCACGTTCTAACGCGCTCCCCTGAACTCGTCTTCGAGTCGCTCAAGGTAGTGGGGCGGTAGAAACCGCTGCTTAAGGTCGCGGACAAACTCGTCCCACACATAAGCTGCCATACCTAATCTGGTGTGGGCATGAGCCCACTGAGTCCACCAAGGAATGGCCTCACCTTCCAAGTACCAACTGGCTAAGATCACTCTGTCAATATCTGTCTTTCTAACTACAGCAAGGTAAGCTTTATACTTACTGAAATTCATTTTCTCGGAAAAATGATTGGAGGGCACCGCCGGTGTCAATCTGGAGTCCAAAGCTGCTGGTAACGCTCGTGTTCCACGCGTCGCATGGCTTCGTCTTCACGTTCTCGGATCTCTAATGCACGCATCTACAACTCAAGCAACGAGCTCGGTTGCGGTTGTGACCTCGCGAGAGGGTCCCTGTGTCGAGGATCTGGAATCTGGGATACGGAAGGAGAGGGAGGAGGAGATGGAAAATGCGACGCTGGAGAACGGGTACGCTCTTCCAGAGCCAAGATCTGCGCCTTCTGCTCGTCTAACTTGGTTGTCTGGTCTGCGATTGCTCGCATCATCTGCTAGAACATATCTGTAACACTCAAGCCTGGTGTCCTAACTGGGCTGCCTGGTGCACTCTCGTCCCATGGTTCTTGGTCTCTCTCGTCGTTGAAGCTCACCATAGCAGGAAAATGCACTTCCTTTCCGGAACGCAATCTGACCATCCACTATCTCTGTGGCAGACGTTCGGAGGCTTCCGGAGGCTGAAAACCAACCGTCCTTCGAGGGACTGGAGTCACTCCGAAAAGGGTAGTCCACCGGCATGTGAAAACCAACCACATGAGCGAGAAAAAATTATGGTTTCTTTGTTGAATCTTTGCACTTGAAGTAGGCTCTGATACCACTGTAACATTTGGAAGCTTCGGAGAAGATCGGTAACTTCAATGCTCAGAAATCAGCACTCTTTTCACGACGGAAATTAACGCACAAACTGAATGAAGATGTGCAGAAAATAGAGAGAGAGAGGGAGGGATGGAGAGGACACGGTATTGGGTCCCAAATACCCTCTGTAGGGCCCCCACCACAGATGGTGTATTTGCTTTAATGATGTAAATCTGAAAAGAAAATACAAAAATCTTGACCTTTCTTGGCTGAGAAAACTCTGCCCTTGACCTGCAGTCCTTCACCCCTTTGCTTTAGCAACTCCTTGGCTTGTCTAGCCCTTGTTTGCCTTGGCTCTTGGTGAAAAATGAGATGAAACAATGGGATTGTGGCTCATCTATTTATACTACTCTAGGATGAGCAGTCGGCCAGCATTAATCCAAGCGGCCAGCAACAAATTGTCCCACAATTGTAGATTCAGCATTAAATGCTGAAAATAACACATAAAAACCTGCGCATCACTTCATGGCTGGCTGGGCATCATGCGCCTGATTCTTTGGAGGCTGGGCACTGAATTTGCAAGTACATTGGGGGGCTGGGCTGCCCCATGCTTGCCCTACACCACTCCTAGGGTTGGATAACTAGTCGGCTACCCCTGGCCTGCCCCTAGGGCTGTCCTACAGCCCTCCATGGCCTACCATGGCTGGTGGGTACAGCCAAGACCTTCCTGGCCCTCATGGGGGTGGTTTCACACCATCCCCATGCCCACCCTAAGACTTGGGGTAGCCCTATGGGCTGGCCCCTTTTCCTATAATCAAACCCTAACTAACTACTCAATGATCTGGCATCCGGTACCATACCAGATACACAGAATCCCTGACATCATTCCAGAGGGAGACTCACAGCGCGAACTGGCACTGTTTCATGTGCAGGATAGTGCACACCTGACCTTGGACTCCTGTGCAGGACAATGCACGGATCCCTGGCTGACTTGTCCCAGACTCGGCTCACATGGAACCAGTTCATCATAACACATATTATTGGTAGTCTTTGCTTGTTATGCACTGTGACGGCTCGGGTCTCGATGCATCATTTTCTTAGATCTACTATAGAGAGATGCTACTGTGAAAAGAGAAGATACTACCAAAGGGGCCAAAGGTGAAGCTGATTATGAAAACTAAGTCTTTATTTTTTGTATCCAACTAGATGACAAATTCTAAAATGCCTAGGCCGTGGACTATGTATGATCTTGATGTGGTTATCCTCCAAATTTTTAAAGACAACTTGCCTTTAAGCTTAAATGTGATTTAGTGTAAAAAATTAGAACTCAATTAGCTTAAATATACAAAATAAATAAATGTACAACAAGTTGACACAAATTTTCTAAATCTTCTTTTCCACAATGAAATACTTATGAAATAAACCCCCACTTTCACGAATATGAACAAAGTAGGATCTTTCACAAAAGAGGCAATACCTCAATGGGGAAACTTCTTTCGTGAGATAAATTCATGCAAACATAAGTTTCTTACTATATGAAACTAATGCCACAGTGGAAAATCCCTCTTTTGCACAATAAATCAATACTGCCATAAAACCATGTCACTTTCGCTAGTATAAATATACGTTTTTCTCTCAAATATGAAACCAAAATCTTTCACGAGAAGGCATTATCTTATATGAATAGCATTGAGTAATCTTAACCACTTGACTGATCTCTGTGTGTTTTGGATAATCAATAATAATTATTCATTCTCATGGTGCAATTTCAATCCTTTGAGTTTCTTTTCATTAAAAGGGCTATTTCTTCAAGAGGGAGATACTACACTTCCAACTACTTTTAGAGGGAAATATGATTGTTCAACATTTTCTAAATTGTTTTAGCCAATAGAGATCATTTTCTTAGGTTATTTTGGCGGATGCTTCGTCACACATCCCACAAGTGCATGCCGTAACTACCGCCTACCATAAGGACTTATCATCAGGGATGAAGATATGTATACTTTGGACACAGATTTTCAGCTTATTTGGGCTGATTTGAATCATGGTATTGCTGTCCCATCTTATTCGATTAGAGATGGGTTTCTGATGATGCAGAATCGTATTTGTGTAGTGCATGAATTACGCCAAAAGGTTATGAAAGAGTGTCATGCTCCACCATATGCTGGTTATCGTGGTATTCTGGCTACTACACAGGCTTTGGAAAGATATTTCTTTTGGCCATCTCTACGCAAGGATATTGAAGCTTATGTGCGAGAGTGCATAGTGTGTCAGAAAGTCAAGTTTGACATACATAAGACACCTGGTTTGCTTCAGCCCTTACCCATTCCACAAGAACCATGGGACAGCATTGCTATGGATTTCATTATGGATCTACCGAAATCGGCACGTGGAAATGATGCTATATAGTCTATAGATCGTTTTAGCAAACACGCACACTTTATTGCTGTGAGGAAAACAATCAAGCTAGAGCACATGATAAGTTGTTCCTAGCTCAGATTTTCAAACATCATGGCATGCACAAGTCTATTGTGTGGGGGATAGAGATCCTCGAGCTACCAGTTTATTTTTGCGGGCATTGTTTAATAGTATGGGCACAAAGTTGAGTTTTTCATCAACCTATCATTGGCAAGGTGGTGCTTCCAGCTATCTTACAAACAAAAGATGAAATCTTTGCAACAGATGAGTATGTCCGTGATTTGGATACTGCGTTTGCACAAGTTCGGACAGCCATAGAAAGATCTCAAGCTAAGCAGAAAAAGGCAACTGACAAACACAGGCAAGAGGTGGTTTTCAAGGAAGGTAATTGGGTATTACTTAAGTTTGAGAAAGCACGTCTTCAGAAGCGGCTAGGTAAGGAAGGCCGGTTTCCTAAGCTTTCAAACAGGTTTTATGGGCCATTCCAAATTTTGCAGAAAATAAATGAAGTGACATATAGATTGGTATTGCCCGATCACTGGAAAATACACAATGCCTTCCATGTCAGTTTGCTAAGGCCTTATGTGGGACCACCTCCTATGGAACCAGTTTTGGAAGATCCACCAAAAGTGAATGAACTTGAGAAGGTATTGCAACCTGAGTAGATAGTTTTTCATGAAGTGCGCAAGCATGCAGGTGGCAAGCTAGTGCGCAGGTATCTTGTGAAGTTTAAAAACTATTCGGCTATGGATGCACAATGGATGGACGAGGATTATTTTGCGGATTATCCGGAACTTCTGAAGGCCTACTTGGAAGGTTTTTAGTTGCGGTCAACCGCTTAGAAGCCGGGGGGAATGTCACAAAATTCCTTACAACTTCTATTTTTCTATTGTTCATGTGTGGCCACTGGCATGTCGAGCCTGACATGCCATACATGTATGGTTGGTGTAGCCTGACATGGTGTGTCTGTGTGGCATATGGAGCCTGACATAACAATACATGTATGGCTGATGTAGCCTGACATGATGGTACATGTGTGGCTTGTGGGGCCTGACATGATGTACATGTATGGCCCATGGAGCCTGACATGATGAAATTCTCTGGGAGTAGCTATCTTGGAGATCTTTTGTATTTATGTTCTGGGAAGGTTCCGGAAGGATCATGAGCCCTGGACATTTTATCACATACAACTGAGCAGATGGGTGTTTCTTCCAATATAACTGCACTCATGTGTGTGCTTGACCTTGATTTTATCTTTGGATGACTTGTCTTGTTTGCCTGGACAATGCCTGAGATTTCTGCCTGTGTTGTCCATGGGGCTGGGGACGCCTGGGCACCCTGTGAGAACGTGTATGTGCACACGTGTTTGGGACTGACAGGTGGTCTACATGTGTTTTGCAGGTGGTAAGTATTCCCAAAAACTCAATTTACAGCTTTATGAGTTCACATGTTAATAATTATTGGTGCAGGTTCCCACTCACTTATAAGTGACCGGACAACTTATAAGTGAGTACACATTGAGCAAGACTTATTTAATACACGTGGCGGCCAAAAACTGGGCACTTGACATTATTTGGACCTCCTTCATGTAGGCGCCCCCTTTCTGGACCAGAAAAGCACACGTGTGGGCTATTTTCAGCAGGGAAGTCCTATTATGGGAGAAAAGTCCAGTTTGGAGGTAGAAGCCTACTTTTTTCAGGTACATGGGGGCTGGTCGACTGCTTCTCCAAGCTGTTTTACAGCCTTCTATCGTGAGTGACGAATACCTAACAGTGCATGGGAGGTGCTGGCCGACTCTTTCTGCATGTTCTCCACTGGTGGCCGGCTGATTTACAGCTGAACAGAGGCTGGGCAGAGGTTAAAAACAGAGAGGAAGAGCTGGTCGTGGGCATCTAGACAGTTTTCCTTCCAACCGGGGGTTTGCAGGCTTGTGTACAACTGCTGGTCACTTTCTTCTGAGGCTACTGAGGGCTAGTTGACTGCTGAAAACAGCCTTTGAGGGCTGGTCGACTTGCTCTATGAGCCAGACAAGAAGAAGATGATGAAGTTGAGTTGTCCCGGGCTGATGTGGGAGTGCTATGGGCTGTCCATAGTTGTCCTGCATGTGCTTGATGCGGGAATGCTCACTCGTGCTAAGAATTGTGAGCAAAATTCAGTTTATGTGATGTTTTCTTGTTTTCATTTTGTATTGGAAGAAACAGGTGCAGCCAGTGGTGAACCTTGGCACCCGCAAAGTTGTATTGGAAGCAGACTCCTTGTTGGTAATCTAACCATAAAAGGGGGGGGTCAGCCCATCTTCTGGCCCCTAGTGTGGTGCACTGTGCAAATTTGTCATCTTGTTTTATCTGGCATGCTTATGTGTATTTTCAGATTTCATGATTGATTAGATTTTCCGTGTTCAATTGCCCTTCCGTTTACAGAGGAACCTTTACAGGTGAACTATGCTTTGATGTCTCATATCATTCAGGACAAAAAGCCTACTGCAGTTGAGGAAGCTCTTTCCCAGGGGACTTGTAGGAAAGCCATGCGAGTGGTAGATGGTGACTTGCGGGAGGAGGTGTCTGTTGAGCAGCCTCCAGACTTTGAGGTTCCGGGTTCGGAGGGGGTGGTTTACAGGTTCCGGAAGGCCTTATATGGTCTTTAGCAGGTTCCACGACTTGGCATGCCAAAGTTACCGTTGATGATCCTTGTGAGCAAGTTGATGCCTCCTTGTATCGAAAACATGTTGGTTCATTGATTTGGTTGTTGAACACCAGATTGGACTTGAGCTTCCCAGTGAGGCTATTGAGCTCATTCATGTAGACGCCTTTGATACGAAGGATCTTGGACTCTTCTATGACACTAGAGGGGGAACGACGGATGGAGTCAGACTCCAAGGTTGGAGTGACTCGGATTGGGGAGGAGATCCACACACGAGGAGATCTACATCAGGCCACGTATTTACCCTTGGCTCGAGAGCCATTTCATGGAGCAGCAAGAGGCAGCCAACATTTGCCTTGTCGTCTACAAAGGCAAGCTGCTTGTGGTGCTGCTTGCGAGGTGGTGAGGTTGCAGAGGTTACTTGGCAAGACCGGGTTTCCACTGGTGGAACCCACGGTCATCCAGAGTCACTTTGTTCGTGAAAAGTTTTTTTGTTGATGACATCTTGCTAGAGCTTTGTTGGATGGAGGACAATGCGACAGACCTCTTCACGAAGTCTCTACCTCAGGCGATGCTCCGGCAGCACTCCAGCTCACTGGGGTTGGTTCCACATCCAACAGTCATCTACTGTCCGTACATATTGCTCAGTGAGGGCCTTTGCTGTGGGTGTGCCCGCCCATGAGCTTTTCCCATTTTTCCATGTTTTTTCTCCCTGTTTTTGGGTTGTGGGAGGCTGCCTTGTGCTGGCCGACTCTCTCTGCTGGCCGACTCTCTCTAGATTGGCCGACTGATGTCTTCTTCTGGCCGACTATGTATGTGCTGGCCAACTGTATTTTACAGAGTCATGGACATGTTCTACAGGCTGTCGGCTGTTTTTGATCTGGCCAACCAGCACTGTAGGGTGGTATAAACCCTACACTCTTTTGTATTGGATTCTTGTGTATATAGCAAAGTTTATACAGCTTCTCTCTCTACACACTTCTACGTTTTGTTCTCCACAACACTCGTCTCATTTTTCCGCTGTGCATTCCGACATTGCTTTTGTGCTTGGATGGGATACAACAAGTGAATAATGGGAGGACCCCTTTTATAGTGATGTGAGGAAGCTGGCCAACTGCTCATAATGCTGGCCGACTGCCTCACGACCTACACAAGGAAAGAAAAAGGAATAAAGCCCATAAAATAGGCAGAGTCCCATAACACTGAGATGCACAATTTCTAACACCCACACTTATGATGTTTACACTCACTTATTAATGAGTGTGAACATGTAAGACTTGAAAATTTGACAAAGTCCCAACATGGCTTCTTGGCTGAATTCTGGCACCACTTCAGAGCCTTGCAAAATGCCAACCACCACTCAGACAAACGCACTCAGACGGCCTTGTAGCCAATAGTCCCATGTGCTGCCAGTACTGCTGTGGGTCAGTCTTGTAGCCAATAGTCCCAGGAGTCCTCCGCGCTACAAGACTGACCCACAGCAGTACTGGCAGCACAAGAAAACACAGCATACTTCTAGCAAATCATCTAATCAGCACATGCATTCATGAGCTATGCACATGCACATGTAAAATGGAAATCCCCCATTCTGAAATCTTGTACCGTTACCACAAGGATCTAGTCATACTAGATTACCCTCGTGTGTGTCCTAGTCAACCAGGGGCACACCACAGCCCGTCAAACTCACCTCTCAAACTAGGTAGGGAGAAGAATCAACTAGTTAAACTAGCAAGCTCCAATCAAAACCGGACATAGGAGATACTAGTCACACTTAGCAAAACCCCTAGACTCTAGTCACACTACAGTGAAGTAGTACCAGTCATACCGGCCTAGAGCAACACCAATCATACTGGCTAAATATAGACACAATGGCTAGTCACACTAGTATACATAATGTCCCAGAGAAAAACTTTTAAAATTAATGATGTTCTTACATCACAACTAATCATGCTTAGGGAGCCAAATGGTGACAGGTCGATCTTCTCACCTCAAAGCTCATCAAACACACTTATATGAGAGAGAGTAGATGTTTCAAAACAGCCCTTTATCTCCCAGGCAGCTCTTGCAAGACAAATACACGCAGAGAGTAACATACATATGGTGCCAACACAGAGAGTAGATGTTTCAAAACAGCCCTTTATCTCCCAGGCAGCTCTTGCAAGACAAATACATGCAGAGAGTAACATACATATGGTGCCAACGCCTCACCACCCAACCATAGAGCACCCCCAAGCTATGAGACTAGAATAACACCATGTTTATACTCAACACCAAACCCTAGCGTCCCATACCACCACCCTTGCCAATCAACCCCTATAATCACTTATTCCCTTGCGTCCCATCTTAGACCGCCCTACCCTAAAATAACACGCCAGCCATGTTTTGAACTTTGGGGCCATTAAAGTAACCAAAGCCATATGTTACTGTTTGTCAACTTTTGGAGAATGACAATCAAGCAAAGCCTGTGATGCATGCCGTACCATATCATTGGCAACACTGGCGGACAACGAGATGCGAGTTGGAAGCTTCTAAGGGATGGCCCGGATGGGGACAACTTCAAAATCAGTGCTTTCCGACAACCTCATCTCTACTGAAATGGCTTGTGTGTGTTAATATTGAGTGCTCCACAGCTTCACACTCCTATGAAAGTTGATGGGTCTTTCAAAGGAACCAAATCTCAAGTTATACCAATCATTGGTTCTTCCTTGGATAAAGAAGACTTCTTCATAGCCCCTCTTCAAGAATAATATGTTATTTTGGGCATGACTTGGCATACACAGCTCCAATCCACTTTGATTTTGCTCTTCCAAAGATTAGAGTGCACAATAGAGAAGAGCATATTGTTATTGATGCACCAAAGAGGGAAGCATATGGTTATTGATGCGGATTTTTATAATGACATTATCCCTATTGTAAGATATCCAAAAAAATAAATATTGCTTGTATATGGTTTTTGTTCATGATGGAAGGAGCCTCCTTTTGATTATTTATCCAGAGAGAGAGTTATAACTAGGCACAATGCAGGTGTGCACTTTCATGTGTAAATTGTTGTTTGTTCAAGAGTATTAAACCTATGGAAGGGTGGTGACCAGTGAGGGAATGCGGATTGAGTACTTCGCTTGTTGTGCTGATGCCCTAACACCCTTGATGAATATAGAATAAGCCAGGTGATTTATGATGTGTCCCATGCTTCGATGATTCTAGCCTCTACAAAGGCCACACACGTTAGCAAATGCTACTGGCTGGACTCAGATGCGACCCTAAAATCCAGTGCCCTCTACATGTGGGCAATGCCATTCTGGCCCAATTTACAATTCAATGTGGGTAAATAGATTGATATTTATTCAAAAGAAGGGTCATTGACATATAGTTGTGATGGCCCATCATCACATAGCCTCACAGGATCCAGCGGATAACCCATCACTAACGATTACACAAAAAAGAGCTCTTTCACCTCTAGAGGAAGTTTAGAGGAGCAAAGAGAGAAGGCTTTCTCACCTCATCGAGCTTGTCAAGGGTAGCCAATGTTGTGGGCTCCTGTTGGGTTTTGCCAAACAGTCGACTAAACATTTTTCAAAGGTGTAAGGGATCCAATTCCCGTTCGAGGCGCGGAATTCGAATTTCAACCTTGAACAGCGTAGCTTTCTTCTCCAATCAGCGAAATCAGTTCCATAGGCTACCAAGGTTTCCAGAAAATAATCGGTTCCCTCTCTACAGCCATCTCTCTCTCACTCCTAGGCCTGCCCCCCATCTTCCTCTCTCTCTCTCTCCCCCCCTTCTCTAGTAGGAATGCCTCCATATCTCTCTCTCTCTCTCTCTCTCTCTCTCATGCACATGACCCTCTCCCTATCTCTCTCTCATGCACACACATACTCTCAAATGTTGAAACTCTCTCTCTCACATGTATACACCTGGACTATGTCTCTCTCACACACATGCACTCAAGTATGCATACACTTCCTCTCTCTTCTCACACTCTCCAAGCTCTCTCTTTTTTTTTCTTTTTTTTCTTTTTTTTGAAATCTCTCTCTCTCTCTCTCTCTCTCTTAGCTCTCTTAGCTCTCTTAGGATGTTACTATTTTCAACTCTTAGCTCTCTTAGGATATTACTATTTTCAACTCTTAGCTATGTTAAGATGTTACTATTTTCATTCTTTTTTTGAGATTTGTTATGATGAGACATCATCATCATCAGTTGTACCTTGTTTTGGTCTCATGGGCCATTTCGACCTTTAGGAAAATATATAGTATATACAATATTATGTTTTAGATACATATACCTATACATAGACACATATACTTATACATACATATATCTATGTATTTAAAATATAAATACATACATATATCTATGTATTTAAAATATAAATACATAGATATATTATAAGTATAACAAATATACCTATAGATAGACACGTATACTTATACATTCTTATATCTTCTCTCTCTCATACACATACACACGCACACACTCTCAAATGTTGAAACTCTCTCTCTCTCTCTCTCTCTCTCTCTCTCTTACATACATGCACGCACACACACACACATACACAAATTCTCTCTTTCTCACGCATGCGTGCACTCTCTCTCTCTCTCTCTCTCTCTCTCTCTCTCTCACACACACACACACGTAAATATATTTAATCTACAATATTATGTTTTATTATATTTAGAGACATATACCTATATATGCATTTACATTTATAAAAATAAATAAACACACATACACATATAATTTTAATTAATATTAAATTTTTATACGTGGGGATACATGGTGAGGTGTGCTCACTCTTAAATAAGTGTATCTTAGGCACGTTACACATACCCCACCACCCACCCCACCACCCATGTATGGGCGGTGGAGATTGCATGCCCATGAATTATGGGCAGTGGATACCCCCACCACATCAGCATGGACAGGCAGGGGTATGGCGATATGTAATGGGCCTTACATACAATGTCTTTTGCCTTTTCTTTATAATAAGAGAATGAAAGAGAGAGATACGTACATGAAGTTTTCATCATGAAGCTCATCTTTTAAAAGGGAGGCCCCTATTTTCTCTCTCAAAAAAATCATTAGGTAAGAAAGGATAGCTCTCCTTTCAAAAATTGAAATGATATGAGATGAGAAAATTCAAATTTGAGAAAGGGGCAACGTGAATCTCTTCCCTTTCTCCCTTGGCTCTATCCCTCCTCTCCTTTATCCTCTCTTTTCTTAACTCTCCCTCTCCTTTGGCCACGTGGATCCTCAGGCACTTGTGGTTTATTTTGTATAGATAGATAGATAGCTAGATATATATGTGTATGTATGTATGTAGATATGTGTACACACACACATATATACATACATGTACACACACACACACACACAGACGTGTGTATGCATACATACATGCAAGCGGCCAAGATGATGGCTTGGCCACCAAGTATGCAAGGACCATTGGTGGCACGAGGCACACCACATCAGTGGCCAAAAATGTGTGAATTTACAGTGTCCCATGGTTGGCTAAATTCAATGGTGGTTGATAGTCGTTTTCTTCAACATATTTAGTTTGATGTTGAATTTTAATGTCCATTTGTGCACTTCACTTTGACGGATTTCCAATAAAACGTACCCAACGTAGTTTTTGACTTGAGAAAAAGATATTTTCATGTTTTTATCTCCAAACCACCCTTTAAAAGATGTGACAAGTGTTTAAAAAAACATTTAATAAGAACCTCATTTTTCTTTATTTTCTTTATCACACCGTGTAACTTATTGTCCTTTTCTTAAACCACTATCCAACCTCATGTTTTATGCACCTCCATCTAAGCCCCTTGCTTAAGAGCACATAAGTGAAGGAAGATGTCATTTGTTGTAAGTTGCTTAGCAGTAAACGAGTCTTTTATCTTTGCAATGTAGAGTGTTGATTTTCTCAAATTTTTTATGAAAATTTCATCATATTTGCGATAATATGCCCTTTTTCTAGGTGTACATATTGATATGGTTATAACTTATGATGATGCATGTTCCTAAAGACACGGAGAATCCTATCGACATATAAAATGATATTCAAAATAATGATAATCATTATCCATTGTCTAAATATGTGTGCACTGAGGTAGGAAATATTATTAACATTTAATATTTCTTGATGTTTAGACTATGAGGATATGTGTGCACTATGAGGTAGGAAATATTATTAATATTTGTGCACTATGAGGTAGGAAAAATATTATTAACATTTGTGCACTATGAGATAGGAAATATTATTAACATTTGTGCACTATGAGGTAGGAAATATTAGCAACATTTAATATCTCTTTATGTTTATTATGATACAAAATCTTGAGAAGTGGATGCAAGGAAAACTATGATGGAAAGAAAATGAGCCGTATGTAAAACATCACATCAAACATTGCTAGATAGTATGACATGTTTGGAAATCAAACTTGTCTGCGTCTATATAGTAGCCAACACACTCTTTCTCACAAGTATCACTAAATAGCTATAATGCATGTGCTTTAAACATAAATTGGCAATTCCTTGCAATGAAAAATTCAAAAGAACCAAAATCATAGCCAACATTAGGGGCAAAAAGATCCCCTATAATAACAAGAACCTCAAAATAACTACTTATTATTCTCACGAAAAGATTATGATGGATGTTAATGGAATGTAACCTTTGCGGTAACACCTTAGACACATAAGTGTAAAATTTGAACCCTAGTATTTGAATATTATATTTAATCTCTTTGGGGAAAAAAAAGATTCATGATGAAATCTTGCAGAGATGGTTTATTTAATCCCATGATTGGTCTTCTATGAGTTTTTAATAGGTCTAATTTTCCAAATCGAAACTAAATGCCACAAGAACAAAAGGGAAAAAAACAAATCCCCATGCTCTAGTCGGCAACTCTAAAACAAGGTTCAAGCTTAATGTCTTGTCAAGGTTTTGCACATTTTCCCTATTTTAGTTTGTGACAAGTATATTAACATCAAGGTAGAGGATCACATGCTTTCTCTATCAGGCCTACATGGCTGATCACCCACAAGAAGGAAAAAAAAAACAAATCTTTCAAGCTAGGAACCCAAGATTTTGAACAATGCCATAAAAAAACGTTTTCCCTAATAAAACTAAATAAAGACACATATGGTCTTGACCTTGGCTAGTTCTCCTCATAGTTACCATGGAACGCATTTCAAACTTTGTAAACATTTTGAACATGTCGAAATTTGTAATGGTAAAATTTATCTTTTTCAAGTAGCAGCTCGTGTTAATGAAGGAAAAGAATATACTTCAAAAGTTTAACAATGCATCGTCCTTTCTTACACCACCTACCACTATCTCTTCCCTAGAATTTGTGGCCTGGATCAACCTCTGACCTTGTATACCTTGCTAGCCCTGGATCAACCTCCGACCTTGTATACCTTGCTACATTGAGGACCTTCAAATTTTTCTGAGTTGGTCATATTTTTAAGAAATTTTAAAATTTAGCATTTTTCATGCAACTACCCTAAATCTCCTCCTTTCTACAAAATGCCTTGAACTAGGGATGTCATGTGGAAACATGTAATTCCCATGGGCAAATATGGAGGTCCATGAACAAAGAAACCAAATTGTAAATATTGTGAAGAGATTTCACGTGGTTCCATTATCAAGATGGAAGTCCATTTTTACATTGTAGCATAGTTGCTAAGTTTATCCATTTTTACATTGTAGCATAGTTGCTAAGTTTATCCATACATATGAACAACATGTCTACCATTTTTTAAGACTCCTTGAATGAAATGTTTTTGGACCAAGAATACCTACACAATTACAGGAGGGTGTTTTGGACGTAAAAAACACACCAAAAAAAAAATCTTTCTCTCAAGTCAAAAACTACCTTGACATTTGAAAAAATGCATAGGTTTTATTGGAAATCTATCATGAAAAAATCTTTTTCTCAAGTCACAAACTATGTTGACATTTGAAAAAACAGATAGGCTTTATTGGAAATCCGTCACAGTGAAGTGTACGAATAGACATTAACATACAACATTGAACGAAATGTCAAAATGGTGACATTGTTTTGTGCGACCATGGTTGGATAACTTTGTGATGTTGAATGGAGGAATAATGCCAAATTCTAGCTTCACTCACCTCACACTTTCACTAAGAATCAAATGACTATCCCCACCACCTTTGAATTTGGCCAGCCATAGACATTTTCATGCGCATTGGAAATGCACATTTTTGGCCACCAATGGCGTGTCTTGGCTGACTACACACCACCGATGGTGCTTGCATACCTCATGGCTAAACCATCATCCTAGCCATGCTTGTTCCCGTGGTGGAGATGATGGCCCTCAAACTATGCATGGATGCTTGTCCTTCCTCATGTACATGGCCCCATTTTGGGGTGCTCCTTTGGCCACTCCGCTTTGTACTCAAGCCACTAATGCCTGAGTGAGAACGTATCTCCCATGGACATATATGGAGGTTCATGCATAGAGATATGAAAATGCAAATATGGGTCCCAAATTTCTTTTCGTTGTTGATTAATTACTGAGAGGGGCTCGAAACTTTGAGGTTGATTAATTTTTTTTTAAACCTTTGAGGTTGAGGTGGTGGGATTTCTCTAGATGTTTCTGGCATCTCTTTTTCAGCTGTCTCTCTCTATCTCTCGATCTTCTCTCTCTCTCATGCAGTCTACCAAGGTGCGGGCTCTTTTTCCTTGCCTCCGCCAAGGTCTCTTTTTTTCCTACATGCAGTGGGGTATGTCTGCCACGGTCTGCTACTCTCTCTCTCTCTCTCTCTCTCTCTCTCTCGTGCGATTGCTAGGATCTTTCTTTCACTTCGCTCTATTGGGTGCATGGAGACACCATACCTTGTTCATTAATTAATTAGTGCCCGCTTGCTTGCACTAATTAATTAACATATTCACTAGACTGAATATGTCAAGTAGTTTCATTATTTGGATAAAGGTGTAAAGGTCCATTTTTACACTACACCAATTTATGCAAACATATATCTGGCATTTTTTAGACATGTGAATGAAATGTTCTTGAGACTTACCCAATTTTTGCGAACCATTCGAACATGTTTTATGAAACGCGTTTTTTGTAACACCTAGTGACAATGGTTTTTCTCTTGAGAATTCAGCTCATCAATCGGTTTTAACTAAAATCTCAACCATTAATTTCAAAGGCAAGCCATATTCAAACCAGATTTCTCAAAATAGGAATCGAAAATACACTAGTAAGTTAAAAAAATTCTAGCACTGAGTTAAAGAAGTAAAGAGAAGAAAAGGGGGGGGAGAGAGTAGACTTTTAATTCTTCTTTGGAGCATTGATACCTTTCCAGGGTTCGAATCTACCCACCTTCCAAAACGGACCCAAAATGGATGGTGATGATGGCATGTAATTTCCGTGCCTTTATCGCAAAATACCAACCCAAAAAGTTTTTTTTAAAAAATTAACACCTCCTGGAAAAGGAAGCGAAATACATTGGAAATCAAACACCATCTCTAAGCATAGTTATTAACTTTTCCTAATTCACGAGCTCTCTGGAGTTAACGCATGTTAACGAAGCTGGGCAGGTGATCTATCCACATCGCCAAAAATGCAGACATGTCAAGTATCACCCATGGCCCAAGAAAGGAAAGGGCCACACTTTGCCCAGTTAATTAGTAACGTATGCACATAACTGATAGCAGCCCTCCTCAAAAAACGACCCCTAAATCAGACCGGGTGCACAGCACAGAGGTTGTACGATGTCTACTCATCACTGTCAGAGCCGCACCCCATTGTCAACATCTCAGACCAGCTCTTTACTGAGTGTGATGGACCATGAGTTTCTGGGTCTACACACAGTCTGTTACTACGGGCGGCCAATGGTGGGTAGGCAATACTGCCAAATGGATATGCATTACTGCCAAGTAATGGTTCATTCGAGGTGGATATCTCTTGCTTTTGAATGCTACAGGCGGCCTTTGCATAGGCAATGCAGCCTGGTAATGGCTTAAAGGCAGTGCCAATTTCTCGCTTATGGATGTTGTGGGCAGTAGATGGATAGGAAATATTGCCGACTAGTGGCTCATAGAGGGTGGCGATCGCTCGCTTTTGGATGCTATCGGCAGCCCATGGACAAGCAATACCGCCAAGTAATGGCTCATGGGCAGTGGAGATCTCCTGATTTTGGATGCTAGGGGCAGCAATGCTGCCAATTAATGGCTCACGGCTAGTGGAGATCTCTTGTTTTAGGATGCTACAGGCTGCCAATGGATGGGCAGTGCTGCCAAGTAATGGCTTATAGGCGGTGGAGAGCTCTCGCTTTTGGATGCTATGGGCAGCCGATGGACAGCTATGTGAAGGCTCGTGAGCTGTGGAGATCTCTTGCTTTTGCTGTTCAGTGGCAAGTTTGTGAAGATCCACATTTTCTTTTCTAGAGGATTTGGACCAGGTTCGCCTGAGATAAACAAGGTGATGCTCACAATAATTAAATCCATTCTTGGCATGTTGAGAGCATTGCCATCCCTTCCCATCTTTTCTCTGACACTGCTTCGACACGTGCACCTCTGCTCCAACATCTTGTGAGCAGTCATCATTAATTTGTGGTGTCTCCTTATGTACCTGCACCCTGCCATGAACATTGTTAGCAAAGTGACACTCCCCATCCAATTGATGAGGAAAGCCTTCAGCGTGTGCTTCTATAGCTGGTGGCTTTTCAATCTTTGCCTGCCCACTGACTACAGCCCTACCTTTTCGCAGGCGCCCTTGATGACGCTCACAATAAACAAAGCCAGGCTTGCATAGTTGAGAGCATTGCCATTGCTTTCCATCTTTCCTGTGGCACCGTTCCAACAGTCTGCTCTCCTTGCCTTGATGATCTACACCTGTGTCTCCAGGGCACCCGACATTCCACGGAATCAAACAAGAGGCCACCCTTACAGCCTGTATAGCTTGCTTGCTACCATCTTCTATGAATTGACCATACCCACCGACGCTATCTTTTCCTTTAGAACTAGGCATGCATGGAGATGCTTGTTCTGAACATGCATGCTGGTTTGTGTTATCCTTCCATCCATGGTTGGCAGTCACTCGTCCAGCCACAGCACACATCTGCAAAGGCTGTGTTGCCTCGGTACCACAGCCATTTTCTTTTGATTCACTAGCTTGTATGTTAGTAGGCATGGACCCTCCACATACCTCTGGAACAATTATCTCTTCCTTTGTGTCTCCAGCAATTACATGATGTGCTTGCACACATCCCTCTCCCTTGTCACCAATCTGCTGAGACATCCTCACAGCACATTGATCTGACCCATTCACATCTTGTCTTGATCCAGAAACTTGCCCATGTGTGCCAACGCTATCCGCATTGCCCACATTGACCCCATTGTCTACATTCCATGCTTGAGGCACCTGCACATCTGGCTGTGTCTTTTTTACTGCTGCAAAACTTCTTTTTCCCTTCTTACACCGTCTATGATGATGATGCTCACAGTAAATAGAGCCTGGCATTACTTGCCTGGAGCACTGCCATAATTTGCCATCACTTCTGCGACAGCGTGCAACATCAAGCTGTCTTCCTTTTGAAGAAAGCTCCCTTCTTTGCCCAGAGCAGCTATCAGCCGCTTTTTGAGACTCTTCTTGTACATTATCTGGAGTTTCTGATTTCTGGCCCTGGATGTCAGTCCAAGATGTTTTCTCTGGTAAATGATGATCCTTCACCCTTGCCTTCCTTCTGTAATCGTAATGGAGCTCACAGTACAGCATGCCCGAAGTGGCATTTCGCGAACATCGCCATTGCTTTCCATTTGATCTGTGACATTGTTCAGCTTTGTGCTCCTTTACAGTGTTTTCTGAGCTTAAGAAGGAAACAACCTGAAGGCAATGCATACAATGAGAGGAGGACATGTCAGTAGTTGAAACTTGAAAAAAATAAAATGCTCTCACAAGTCAATTGTTGGTTTAAGACCTTCAATTCCTCTACTTTGTCATGAACTAATGCAAGACTCGAGCACATACGACCCAGACATGCATGAGATGTAAAGAGAGGCACACGAAGTGGCCTTGCACACCTGGGTAACTATTGCATTTCCACCTCCAGTATGACCTGAAACTTGCCTGCTTTTCAATCTTGGTTCATATTCTGTGGCACAATCGGAGCTATATTTTCTTTTGTGATCAATATGGGCACCATGCCATCCTGCAGTTTCTGGCCACTTGACCCTGCCAACTACATCCAGGATGACATCTCTGGTCCCATTGATCTCATGAGACGAGTGACCAACGCAATTGTTAAAATCCAGAGAATTTGCAAAAGAGAGGCTTTTAACTTTCTCTCCACTAGGGAGTCCAAAAGCCAAGCCTAAACCATTCTTAAGCTCCGATGCGACCGTTGGCATGGACCTGATACAAGCCTCAGACCTTGTATTTCCCTTTGCAGAAGGTTGATCAACAGCATTGCTGCACTCAGTGCTTCTAGAAAGGAGGCTTCTGCCGTCACTAGATGGATTGCAAAAATGTCCCACATAAGCCATCTCACTACCTTCATCAAATGGAGGGTCACGTTGTCCTTGCATCCAAGAGGCCTCTGGTGATAGATTATCTATCGGGTTCATCATATCTTGGACAGCATTCATGTGAAGGTCTGACTCGCCGTTTGCAGAAGCTAGCGAAAGCGACAGCTTGTCATCTGTTATGGTGGATGATCCTTCAGGTTCAGCTCTTTGTGTGAGCAGCAACTCTTCCACCTTGGAAGAGGGAGTCTCCACCTTTTCAAGTTTACAAGCTCTACCCCAGATTCCTCCAGGGTGCCAAGGTTTGGGTTGCAAGCCTTCCATCTCATGATGTTGCTGTCTGGAATTAGCACTGCATGCTGTAATGGAAGGAACAGGCAGGATGAAATTGTACTGCAAGCTTTCCATCTTATGTCTATGTTCAGAACCATCCATACACGAGGATGATGGGCTGTGTGAATCATCCATTTGCATGATGCCACCTGCATTCTGAATAACATAGTGCTGCGAGTCTTCCATTTCATGTTCATGTGTGGACGACCCATCCATACCAATGGACGGGCTGTGCTGCACGATGCCATCCTCTTTCACATCACCCTCATTCTGGATAAGATTGTGCAATGAGCTTTCCAGCTGAGGTTCATGTGTGATCCCGTCCATACCCATACATGTAATGTGTAGATCATCCATCTGCATGATGCTATCTGACCTTCCCATATTTCCATCTACTTCCCAAGTGGAAAATGGGTCCAGCATTGGATATTTCAGAAAGGGAAAAGCTATCTTGATGATGGGGAGAAGGGTTGCTCGATCATCCTCAGATATGGACTCCACCAAGTTATGGCCTTGGTAGCCCCCAGAAGAAGGGGAAGAGAAAGAGACCTCTCTCATTTGGAAAGGCCTGCAAGAAGGAAACAACGCTTATCCATTGTAGAACTGAGGGTTAGGCATACAAGAAGGAAACCCAGGCTGGTCCATGTTAAAGCTAGGGGTTCACTGCCTGCAAGAAGGAAACGCAGGCTGATTGATCCATCTTGGTTTAGCTAGGGTTCTTCCTACCTGCAAGACAGCTCATCCATGTTGAAGCTAGGGTTTTAGTGCCCACGGAAACACAACCCAGCTTGGTTCATGTGAGAGCTAGGGTTATAAGGGTGCTCCATCCTGGAAAGCCAGCTTGTTTCACCTGATGTTAATACAGTTTGTGTTGATTCTTATCAGGTAAATTGCGTAGGGTTGACAACATCTAGTGTGCTTTTTTCCTTGCAAGCTTGCATGTAGATTTGTTTGGTTTTGTAAGGTAACAGGTGGGGCCCACCAGCGCAATCTTGTAGATTTTGGAAGCTCAGTGGGTTAGTACAAGCTTGGTGGGGGCTGGGTGGGTATCGAGAGTTTTAGACGGGTTTGGAGGAGGAAAGAACAGTGGGTGAAGGTGCAAAGTACTCGTAAACAGGCGGGGAATAGGGCATGGAAGGATCCATAAAAGAAGAGAAAGAAAGAGATGCCCAAAAAGGGCTCTGAGTCTCTGTGCACTGTGCAGTATGGGAAAGCACACAGAATACAGAAATTGGAAGGAAACAGAGGGTAAAACAGAACAAAGTCAGAGAACGTCCGAGGGGACAGAGAGCAGTGTGAGCCCAAAACTTCAAAAGTCGAACCGGTCTGCTGCACAGTCTGATTCCTCCTGCAGCTTACTACTACGGTACTAAAACCTAAGCCTTGCTGCCTTACAATGTTGCGACGGCACAGGCGCTGCAGCGCACAGACTGGTGGGCTGTGCAGAGACCTTAACTCTTTAGGATTCCGGAGTAAAAGATGTCAGGAATCAGGAAGAAGAGGGAATGTGGGCATTGGACGGAATCAGGTTCGCCTATTTGTCCAGACAGCACTGCCAAGCAGAAGGAAACCCGCATCACAGAAGTGGTCACTGCACTGCGCAGCAGCAAGGGGAAGCGCCGCAACAGGAAAGAAATCAAAGAAAACCCACATCACAGAAGAAGCCCTCACTCAACCCGACCTCTCATCAACATCAACACCAGCAGCAATGAGCAAAACGCTTCGCCCATTGGGATTTGGGAGCCTAGCACGCATCAGCCACAAAGGAAGTTTCCTCTCCACTGAAACCCCCCACCAAGATCAGCGATTCAGCATTGAAGACCCAACCAAGCCTTGTGTGAACATGGTCCATCGGGCCGCGGGGGCATCATGGGCATTGCCGGGCCAATTATTTGAATATTAGTCATACTATATTTCAACCGCACTTGAACTAATGGTTGCACTCTCTTCTCGAGGAATTCATTCCCCTGTACTTAAGTGTGTCGTCGGCACATATGTAATCAAATCCTAGTGACAAAACCTACAAATCACTCAACAGTCCCATGACTCACATCATCCCATGTGGGATGATGGGCCATGGCCCTTACACCACTCTCAGCTAATTGAAATAGGTATGGCCATCATCCATGGCCTTGATCAAGACCACTCTTGTGTATTATTTTAATTTTCAACCAAACCGACGGACGATGGAACCTTAACAAACAGAATGGACGAATTGGAGATACCTACTCCTATGAGCCATAGAGAATATAAGCTCTGGAACTTGCAATATATTATGTAATGTTAGATATTAATTAGGGGCTTTACACATCTAAAGACTCTAGAAGTGGTTTTTTCTCCTAGCAATCCGTGTGGGGGAGATGGACAAGGAAGACTCCTTGGAATGAGTTTGGGCAAGCGAGATCAAAGCGAGAATCTCTAAATTATTTCTCTTTTCGGTGAAAAATGTTGTTCTACGCTGGCCTCTGTAAGGGCCCTTAATATTAGATATGAGGTTTAGGTTAGTTATTAATTAATATTAGATAGTAGATATTAGGTTATTACTTAATTAGTGCCTAGGGCACTAATTAATTAATGAGGTCTACCTAAGGTTTTAACCTTAGAATCTTAAAATCACATGCTCAAACCCCCCCCCTCTCTCTCTCTCTCTCTCTCTCTCTCTCTCTCTCTCTATCTATCTCTCTCTTTTTGAGAGAACGCATGCACTAGACGTGTTTTTTTCTTTTTCACTTTAATTAAAATCGCAAAGTCTCTCTCTCTTATCGTGTTGACACACAGCGTTCCTTCGTCTCTCTCTCTCTCTCTCTCACTCACTCACACACACACACACACATCACGCAGGCACATAGAGTCCATTCATCTCTCTTTCTCTCTCACTGAGAGGCAGACAATCTCACAGGCTTTCCTCCAACTTGAGAATTTATAGGTGAGCTTCAACCCTCGTAACTGCCTCAAAGCATCTAGAGCTTTCACTAGTATAGCCTAAGGTTTTGCTTCTCGGTGTAGCCTAAGGTTTTAAATGTAGCTGTCTAAGATTCCTTCCCTCTCAACTAATTAAATAATTAATGTAAAATTATTTAGGACCCATATTAGTACTAATTACTATAATTGCTTACCTATCAATGCAGCATTCTCTCCTTGTTTTCTAACATGTGTGAATCCCCTTGGTCCTACTTAGCCATAAGTTATAACCAGCCTCTGTGTGTTTTTGGAAGATTAAAAAAAGTATTACCTCCTTTAGCTCCCTTCCAACTTCATACCAGGCCGACCAATTTACCAAATCCCTCTTTTGCCTCTCCTTTCAAAGGAACCCTTAAAGACCTTCCCCATTGAAGTTTCTTCTTCATGCTACAAAGCCTCCCAAGTTTTGACTTCACATTACCAATTGCCTATCCTTGTGAAGGAAATCATTAGAGCCCTTCCTCGTTTGATAGGGGAAGTGCGCTATGTTATCTTTTTGGCCACTTGCCTTTGCTCCCACACTAAATACACAAAAAAGTGTATGAATGGTAGGGGGAAGGAGAAGCCTAGTGGAAGCAGAAAGGATACCCCCCCCCCCCCCGGCGGCGTATCCTTTGCACCTCCTTGTCACATGGACGATTTTGCGTCATTGCATTTATCTTGTGCAACCCTCCATATATGTGAAGGCTTTGATTGGGTTTATTTCTATCAAATTAAGACCTAACATAAGTGTCACATACAACTCTTCTTTTAAGTATTTTGCTCACCTTTTGAGGTATTATGCATCATTGTAAAGGTTTTGTGGGAATTAACAACTACTACTTTTTGAATACTAAAAGGAAGGAGCAACCTCTTCCTTTGGGAAAGGTCTCTTCATCACAATACTACTAACCAAAGTGCGATTCCACAAAGGGAAAATAACAAAAGTACTAAAATCTTACATAATCCTTGCCATGAATGTTTTTGTTAAGGAAAAGGTGGTCTTTATATTTACATTGAGTCATAGAATACGGCAGATGACTACTAAAAAAACCACACATAACCCCTCCACACCCCCCTAAAACCCAATATATATATATATATATATATATATATATATATATTCTAATTGAATGATGGAAGACATGTCTTGGGTTTTATTTTGATACTCATCTAGTATGGTCTTGGAGATGGAGTGCATGTACACACTTGAATGTGTACACACACATATACACGTGCACATATGCATGCACACACAAGCACACATGCATGCGCACACACTTACACACACATGGACGTATATACACATATGTGCATCCACACACACAGGCACACATATGCACATATCTGCTCTCTTGCGTACACACACATAGAGACACATGCACGTGCATACACATAAGCACAAACATAGTGCTGTACACACTTGCGATTTTGTCAATACACATAATCATACGCGTTCACACATAGAGTTGATACACACAACCTCAACGTGAGGGTAAAGTAAGAGCCACCTTCATTAAGGCTTTAATACATAAAGGTGTACTTACACAGACATGTGTGCCACACTATCGACACGTAAAGGCGCACAAACGCATGTGCGCACACAGAGTGTTAGCATGCACACACATGCACACATATACACACATACACTTCCACATGTGTGCACATATATAAACATACATAATCAACACACGCACAATCACACACACTTGCATGTGCACATAGAATCGACATATACACACCCACACACATGCATTTATATGCATACACACGTATACACACATTTTTGCATGCTTGCACATACACACTTGCACAACACACACACACACACACATACACATGCACGTGCACGTGCATGCACACACATGCACATACGTGTTTGTGCATGTGCACACGTACACTAGTACACACACATGCACGTACATACACACGTGTATCCACACACACAAGCACATAAATGTACACCCACACTCTCTTGCACACACACATACACACAGATTTACACGTGTGGGTATACACACACACATGTATGCACAGAGTTGACACACATAGTCACGCACACATAGTTAACACACGCACGATCTGAGCATGAGTGTAGCATGAGCCGCCTTCACTAAGGCTCTACTATTTGATGGTGCACTCACATAGACACATGTGCACACACTATCAGCACATAAAAGGACACACACTCACTCACACATGCACACTCACAAAGTTGGCATGCACACAGTTGACACACACATGCACATGTATACACACATACATGTCCATGTGTGTGTACACATATAAAAACACACATGTACACTATTTGAGTGCAAGGGTCTATACCTTTGCAGGAGCACGAGAGTTTGTGTGTGTGTGTGTGTGTGTGTGTGTGTGTGTGTGTGTGTGTGTGTGAGAGAGAGAGAGAGAGAGAGAGAGAGAGAGACGTGTGAACCCACACACATGTACACATACATATTTATAGTAGTGTTCATCTCAACAAAACATATGCACATCTCACACTATGAGTGTATTCACACATATAGTCACTCATATTCAAATATAAGCTCACAAGTTGGTACATAGGGTAATTGAAATATTATTTCAAGGTGATTGGTGAGTTTTGTTGCTATGTGCGGGTCTACACACACCCACATATTTGCACACACACACACAAGTGCACATGACTCCAATATACACACACTCACATGCTTACACACACACACACACACTTGCATGCTTACACACACACACATCATTGCATAGACATGTACGATACACACAGACATACACATGCAAATACGCACGCATACACACATACACATTCATGTATGCATGCACACCTAAGCACACATGCACACGCACACACGTTACACACATGCACACATATACACATGTGCATCCACACACATAGGCACACATGCACATGTACACTTTCTTGCGTGTACGCACACATAGAGACACATACATGTGCATATACATAAGCACATTAGGTTGCATGTACACATGCAATTTTATCGAATACGTAATCATACGTGTGCACACATAGAATTGATACACACAGTCTCAGCGTGAGGGTAAAGTGCGAGCCATCTTCATTAAGGCTTTAATACATAAAGGTGCACTCACACAAACATGTGTGCGTACACACTATCCTCACATAAAGAGTCAGTGTTCTTATGAGAAGAGAGGCAACCTCATGGTGTGAGGAGGAGGAAATGGAGTGGAGCTACCTACCACTAGCATATCTTGGAGTCTTCATAGATACGAGCTTAGTGGATGCTAGCAAGTTCCCCATGACGTGTTAAGGTAAGCATTGTCCATTGCAATAGCAGAGGGATAGTGCAGCCTGTAATAGGATCTATTTCTCTAGAGTGTGGCATGATGGTACATGTGGTTCCTTTTAGTTCTTTATAAATAAATTAGTGATAATTAATATCTCTATCTTTCCTTTACATAATGATGTAATAATCTAAAGTGCTAGTATCAAACCCTTAATGGTTCTTTGGTTGTGCTATGGGAAGCTAAGGGTAGGTACAAGGAGTTGAAGAAGCTTTTATGCAAAGGTGATTTTTTGAGTGTGTGAAAATTTATCTAACGGTATTAAAAAGTTTTCCCAGTAGCATTGCACTAAGAATTTTATAACTATTTAGATAAGGGGTGGGGTATACACATAGATAATTTCTGCAAATGTAAAAGTGTTATCATCAATTGAGTGTAGTAGAGCTATCATCATTTATAGCCTGAGTCGATGGCAAGATAAGCAAGTTGCGGTATATTCGGGCAACTGGTCTTTATAGTGTTAAAAGAGATGCAAAGATCTAGGATGATGGCACATCTACCAACATTTTTAGAGATGTCAAATGTATTGTTTGTATGATGGGCAAGCAACATCGACATGCATTTCCACAAGAAAGCAAGAATTGTGCAACGGCTCCTCTAGAGCTTGTATACATAGATCTTTGTGGTAAAATTCCAACCATTACATTAGGTAGTTCTTCCTATGTGTTGTTACTCATCGTTGACTTTAGTAGGAAGATGTGGGTGTATTTTCTTTGGGGTAAGGTTGAAGCTTAACCCATGGCATAGCTTGCTAGGGGATACCATCGTGTAACTCGGCTATACTATGACACACTTAATCTATTTTGTTTATGTCCTCCATGTGCACATCGAGAGGTGATTGTCTTGTTTAAAATTTGCTTTTTGTCTTTTGTGGTATTCCTTCGAAAAATATTGAAATACATGCTCCCAATCAGTGATGCAAGACATGGTATTCATCAAACCCCTACCATTTTCTTACATAAGCTGAGTTGCGTAAGGGTTTTAGCTCGGAATTGGAGAACTCCCATTGCCCACCATGATATAAACAGGATAAGATGAATGAGTTCTTGGAAGTATCTCAATATGGGAAAATATGCTTATTCTAATCTAATGTGGTTCACTCCATCCATGGATGATACTACATTTCTCTTAAGAGATTTGTCGGAAATCTTGATTCACCTATAGATAAGCTGGTAAAAAATTCTAAGCCAAACTCTATAGCTAAAGCACTACATATGGCAGAATACTTTTCCAAAGTTTTCCCAAAGGAGAACCCTCAATCTATAAGGCTAACACTAGTTTCTCCACTAGTTTCTCCAAAAAGAGGTCATCAACCCCAATTGAGAACCAAAATCCAGTTGAGAACTAAAAATCCACCTAGTTGCTCCAAAGAGGTCATCAACCCCAGTTGAGGACCAAAATCCACCTAGGAGTTTGGTTCTCAACCCTATTTGACAACCAAAATCCACCTACGATAAAGAGAAATAGTGCTCAAAATTTGAGCCAAGGTAAAAATGTGGGGCTAAGAAGATAAAGTTTCTGAGCATCTAAAGGATCTTTGCAACATGTTAGAGAAGGGAACAAAAATTTCACCGATTTCACCAGCCGAGGACACATTAGGAGTGAATGTCCAAATGTGCTACTCACTGTAACTTATCCAATACGAAGTGTTGCAAGACCTCACATTTTAAGCCCAGCGACATCTGATCAAAGTAACTAGAGACCTATTTAAAGAGAATGTGGAGGAGAGGGAGAGCTTCAAACCCTAGCCACACACACACACAAGAGAGAGCAAGACATAAGAGAGAGATGGATAGCTGAATTTTCTTCTATCTTCTTCTTCTCTACTCAACCAACATATCATAAAGATAAGAGTACACACTATATGGGTTAGTACTCAACTACTACAACATTCAAGGGTCGTTCCATAATGTGAACCTGACTAAATGAGCTAGCACTATAACTATGCCAGTCTCTAGTAATCCAAAATAGATGTCACATAGCCTGTCATCCCATTGGCTACATATCACCCATAATCTCACCAACCATGCCAGTGGTGTAGATGTGGAAGCTATCACCCAGACGGGTCATGAATGTCTATCGTAGCACTAGTTGAGCTCGATATCTCAACACTCCTGCTCGAGCTCAACTCCACACACTGCACTCCAAGTAAGCTCCTAAACCTGTGGAGCTTCTCTGTGCCCAATGCCTTCGTGAAGATGTCAGCCACCCGATCCTCTGTGCGGACATATACCAGATCTACATCTCTTGCTAGAACCTTCTCCCTCACAAAGTGATAATGCACCTCAATGTGCTTTGTTCTAGCATGATATACTAGGTTAGTGGATGTTGTCACAATATATGACAACTGCCCTATCCACGGGCTCTCCCATGTCACCAAGTAGCTTTTGAAACCAAGCTACCTCACAAGCTGCCATAGCAGTACCCATGTACTCTACCTGTACTCGACAAGGTAACTATTGGCTGCTTCTTACTACTCCAACTCACAGCAACACTCCCAAATGAGAACATAAAACCACTAGTAGATAACCTGTCTGTAATACTACCAGCCCAATCAGCATCTATGTACCCATGCAACTGTATCTCTATACTAGTCTCATAGAAAAGTCCATAATCAACTGTGTTTATGTACCTGAGGATCCGTCTAGCCGTATCCAAGTGTGGCTTCCTAAGGGCCTGCATAAACTGACCACAAGTCTAACATCATAGCTCAAGTCAGGCCTTGTAATGGTCCTTTAGAATAAACTACCCACTATGCGCATGTATGTACTGGGGTCCTCCTAAAGCTCACCTGTATCTGCTCTGCAAAAGCTTTGTGTTCTGCTCCAATGGAACTGAAATAGGCTTACAACCTGTCATACCATACTTGGACGTCCAAGCCATACTGCCTCTTTAATTGCAAGATGCCCATGAGGTGATCTTACCACCTCTATGCCCAAGAAATACCACAGCTCACCCAAATCCTTTATCTCAAACTTGTTGAGATATCGAGCTCAACTAGTGCTACGAGGCAAATATTGATGACCCATCTGGGTAGCTTCCGCATCTACACCACTGGCATGGTTGGTGAGATTATGGGTGATATGCGGCCAGTGGGATGACAGGCTATGTGACAGCCATTTTGGATTACTAGAGACTGGCATAGTTATAGCGCCAGCTCATTTTGTCGGGCTCACATTATGGACCGACTCTTGTATGTTGTAGTAGTTGAGTACTAACCCATATAGTGTGTACTCTTATCTTTATGTTATGTTGGTTGAGTAGAGAAGAAAAAGATAGAAGAAAATTCAGCCATCCATCTCTCTCTTGTGTCTTGCTCTCTTTTGTGTGTGTGTGCTTGCTTGCTAAGGTTTGAATCTCTCCCTCTTCCCCACATTCTCTTTAAAACTTCTACTTCAAAAGCATCTTGACATCATGTATTTCTGCATCACTATCACCAGTGATAATCAAGTCATCCACATAGATGACTAATAGCATGATCCCTCTATCTGTCTTTTTCACATATAGTGAAAAATCTACATTGGATATATGAAATCCAATGGTAACAAGATACTCCCTGATCTTGTTTGACCATGCTCTGGGTGCCTGCTTCAAGCCATACAAGGTTTTGTGTAACTTGCACACAAAATCTGGATGTGCATCACTCTCATAACCTGGTAGCTGCATCATGTACACTTCTTCTTGCAAATCACCATGCAAGAAAGCATTATTTACATCCATTTGATGTAAAGACCAACCTTTCGCTGCTGCAACCATAGCAATGACAGCTCTCATGGTTGCCATTCTTGCAACCAGACTAACTGTCTCCTCATAGTCTATGCCATAAGTCTGCGCATAGCCCTTGGCAACCAATCTTGCCTTGTATCTTCTCACTGAACCATTAGCATTTTGCTTGACTTTATACACCCACTTACATCCAATTGCCTTCTTTTCATTAGGCAAAGGCACTAACTCCCATGTTGCATTTGCATCCAATGCTGCCATCTCCTCATCCATGGCATCTTCCCATTTCTTATTTCCAATTGCCTGCTCAAATCAAGTGGGCTCAACCTCCTGTATTACTTTTACCATGTAAGCATAATAATGGGATGTATATCCATCATATCTCAACCTGTCAACAGGGTATCTAACCCTCGTAGACCTACGTACACTAGATCACTGTCCTCAAAACAACCTTGGTTCTCCTTACACCAGGAGGAACTATAGACGGAATGCCAAGATCCTCATCAAGGCTCTGCTGAGAGCCACTAGAGTCACCATCCACATATGAGTGACCTGCTGAGGACAGATCAGGCACAAAAGGTTGATCTACCTTTTCCCTCCCTTTCTGTGATACATGTGTACCTACATCATTCCTCTGCCTGACCATGGGCTAACATTGGATCCACTACTTAAGGACTCCCCAGGTCCACTAAGTACTTGTGATTGTTGCTGCTCATGTGGTGTAACATCATCACTTATTACATCTGCATCTTCAGTTGCCTTCACTATTGGTGCATACCAACTACTCACTCATCTCATTAAATTCAACATCTCTACTTACTCGCATCTCACAAGTGGTAGGGTTATAGAGCATTTAAAACCTTATTGCTCCATAGCATAACCAATGAAGATGCATTTCTCTGCCTTTGGATGCAACTTTTTTCACACTTCATCAGGAACCTTCATCAGGAACATGTACATATGCAATTCACCCAAACACTTTCAAGTGAGACACATCCGGTCTTATACCTGTAAACTTCTGTTCAGGAGTCATACCCCATGAACAGCTTCAGTGAGTGTCCTGTTCATAATGTATAGAGCAGTTGCTACTGCTTCTGCCCAAAATTAATGTGGCATATTCTTTTCAGCCACACCATCAAGGCACGTGCCACTTCTGCAATGTGCCTGTTTTTCCTTTCTGCAACACCATTCTGTTGTTGCGGAGAAATCGCTGAACTCATTGGAAAAATATTCTCCACCACCATCTGATCTTAGGCATTTTATTTGCACGCCTTTTTCCTTCTCAACCAAGCCTTTAAATCTCTGAAAGTGAGCAAACACCTCACTTTTCTCCTTCATGAAATAAACCCCCACTTCCCTAGTGTGGTCACATCAATGAATGTAACATAGTACCTACAACCTACAATTGTTCTAGTCTTGGTCCGTCCCATACATCTGAATGTATGACATCCAATGGCCTTGCACTGACATGCTTTTCATGTGGGAAAGCATGTTTGGCATGTTTACCAAGTTGGCATGCTTCACATACCTTATGCATACCATCAACCTTAAACTTTGGCAAACCTGCAACAATATTTTGGGCTTGCATAGACTTCAATTGATGTACATTCACATGACCAATGTGCTTGTGCCATAATATGTCAATATCTACAATGACACCTGTTCCATGCGCAAACATGGCTACCTTTATCTCATGCATGTTCACATCCAAAGTAAACATCCTGCCATTTCTGTTACCCTTTACAGCCAAGCGACACTTATTTTTGAAGTCTTCCACAAAACATCCTTAAGGATTAAACCTCACTTGTTGCAGACCCTCCTCAACCATCTGTCCAACAAAAACCAGGTTCTTTGTAATATTCAAAACATGAAGTACATCAGCCAAGTACTTCATTTTGCCATCCTGCATAGACAATGGCACTTTATCAACATGTGCAATGGGATGCCTAGTATCATCACCTGTTTCTACATAACCTGGTTTTTCCATTTTCTACATATATCTAAACCACTCAGCATGACTGGTCATGTGGTTAGAGGCACCAGAATCCACATACCATATATCTTGAGATCCTGACACATCCCCTGTTATGGAACTAAGCATGTTCTGCATCACAAACAGCTGCTCACTTCTTTCATCACCTCCATGTTTGTGCTAGATAATGCATAGTTGCCTTGTTACAACTTCACACTTTTAATGTCATTCTGCTTTTTGTAGCAGTCCTTTGCCATGTGTCCTGGTTTGCCACAGTAATAGCACTCTATGCTATTTGCATTTTGATTTCTTTGCCAACCCCTCGGTCTCTTTGGCTCCCCTGCCTCTAGACTGGCCTCTTCCACCTGTGTATGATTGCTGTTGTGAATCATTGGACTGTTGTTGTGTATAGAATTCTGTTTTCCTTGTCAGCCACCACCTTGGCCTCGACCTCTACCTCTACCTCTACCTGAATTAGAGTAGAAGACCTGTTTCGAGTGTTCTTTCTTTGTAAAGAAGAATCCTCAGCCCCTAAAGCCTTTTCTTCTATGATCAGCATAGATATCAAGTCCCGAAAGTTGGGGATATTGTCCCTAACTGCAATGGAGGTCTTGAATAGCTTGTACTCTTTGCCAAGCCCATTGAGACAGACACTCACCAAATTATCATCCTCCACTGATACATTGATAGACCCAAGGGATTCAACAATGCCCTTTATCTTTAAGGCATATTCATTGATGGACATGTTTTTCTTTTCCACAGTATGCAACTCTTGCTTTAACAGCAACTTCCTTGCCGTTGTGTTAGTCTGGAACATCTGAACCAGATTCTATCATACAATTGCTGGAGTGTTTGCATACTGTATATGTCCTATCATAGTGTCTGTGACACTAGTTGAAAGCCAATACATGACTTTTCTTGCACCTTGATTCCAATCCTTGAATGCCCTTATATCTGCAGGAGTGGCATTCTCCTTAGATAACTCTAGAGGCTCCTCATTATCTCTGTCTACATAATCCCAAAATCCTTTACCCATTAGGAAATTTATCATTCTGGACTTCGAGGCATGGAAGTTATTCTTATCCAGCTTCTCACTAACAATCTGGTTAATTCCGTTAGACATGTTTTCCAGCAATCAAATAACCTACAAACAGACAACTTCTATGTGCAACCTGTAATATAGCAGTATCTCCTATAACTGGTGTAGCACAACGATACTTCAGCATAGCCTGTGTATCACCAAATGTGACCAGAGTACATGTACATACACCTAGTATCAACAATACAAGTGCAAACCTTGTCTACACTTCCAAAATGCACTGTTGTATTGCAATAACCTGATTTTGAGCAGAAACAATTCTCTACCATAACTTTTAGAAAACTACCGAAAATACTTGCCCTGTAGCTCTGCTCCCATGAAGACATCTCCTCAATCAGAGATGTGTAGCTCCCAGAGCTACTGAGAGGGTGTTGTCTAAACCAAGAAGGAGAAAGAGATAATGGTGCTCTTACCCATATAGTACCGCTCCCAGAGCTACTGAGAGGGTGTTGTCTAAACCAAGAAGGAGAAAGAGATAATGGTGCTCTTACCCATATAGTACCGCTTCCTTTTTGCTTGTTCTTGCCTCTTGCTTGCCTCCTTAGCTCTCACAGGAACCAGGCTCTGATACCATAAAGAGAATGTGGGGGAGAGGGAGAGCTTAAAATCCTAGCAACAAGAAAACACACACAAAAAAGAGAAAGCAAGACAAAGAGAGAGATGAATAGCTGAGTTTTCTTCTATCTTCTTCTTCTCTACTCAACCAACATAACATAAAGATAAGAGTACACACTATATGGGTTAGTACTCAACTACTACAACATACAAGGGTCGGTCCATAATGTGAACCCAACTAAATGAGCTGGCACTATTACTATGCCAGTCTCTAGTAATCCAAAATGGCTGTTACATAGCCTGTCATCCCACTAGTTGCATATCACCCATAATCTCACCAACCATTCCAGTGGTGTAGATGAGAAAGCTATCACCCAGGCGGGTCTTCAATGTCCACTGTAGCACTAGTTGAGCTCGATATCTCAACACTATTGATCTACCCAAAGTTACCAAGGGCCTCTATCCCAGAATTGCATGTTGAGCATCAAGGGAAAAATCAATAGTTCTCTATCATTTGAGTGCCCAAGTTCTTGTTGCTAATTTCCAAGGTAAAAAGTTTTAGCTTTTGATTGACTCTAGAAGTACTCATTCTTTCATTTTTCCTTCTTACCTATGGAAGAGATATAATTAGATTAGAAACATGGTGAGTCAAGTTGGCTAGTGGTGGGAAACATTTGGTCATTGCCATGAGGTAGACAATCTCAAGTTTATTTGTAGATGGGAACTCCACCCCCCACTGAGTGCATATTTAAGTTCTTACCTTTAGGGGTTTATGATGGAATCCTTGGAATGGATTGGCTTAGTAATAATTAGGTAGATATCCACTACCACAAGGTGACCATCGCTCTTTTGGATCTTCATGCAAATAATAAGTTCCAAGGGATTAGAGTTAAATGTATTTTTATAAATTTACCTTAAATTTTTTAATTAAAAAATCCCTTCATTTAAACTCACGTGCTATACTTACAAATTTTTAGGTGAGATAATCAAAGATCTATGCTTGCCCAATACTCTAGTATAGGACAATAGACCTTCTCTAACATTCACAAAGAAAATCAAAGATCTATGCTTGCCCAATACTCTAGTATAGGACAATAGACCTTCTCTAACATTCACAAAGAAAATCAAAGATCTATGCTTGCCCAATACTCTAGTATAGGACAATAGACACTTCTCTACTCTAAACTATATCAAGTATCAAGAACCAATACAAGCCCCTAAGCAGGACTCTTGGCTCCATCAAACCATTCATAAAGCAAAATGTGGTAGATTACCTACGTAGCTCAAATGCAAAGCTGAATGACTCCAACTTTGTCCCTAAATCTCCGCAAGTATTAGCTACGAACCACACCCTGCCCCCAATTCAAGAAACTAAGGACGAGTGGCTCAATAGCCTTAGGAGTGCCTACAAGGAAAGACGACAATTGGTATTGAAGTCACTAGATCTCCAAAGTTGGATCTTCATGGAATAAGGTCCAAGAAGGTATTAGAGTCACTGGATCTCCAAAGTTGTAATTGGTAAAGCCATCCAGAATGTTGAAAGGGATTAGGAAGAAAGAAGCAATCCATCTTGTTAAGCTCAACTCTATTGGGAAAGAATTACTTGGTCTCCAAAAATTGGTAAAGTCATCCAGAATGTTGAAAGGGCTTAGAAAGAAAGAAGTAATCTATCTTACTAAGCTCAACTCTATTGGAAGATAATCATGCTCGTTTGAACCTGAAAGGTTGAGTGCTCGTATGCAGATGTATTTCCCAAGAAGCTGACTAAAATTTCCCTAATCTGAGACGTGGGTCATGAGATAGATCTTATACGTAGAGCTTAATACTATACCAGCTACAAAGAGGACTTATAACATGGCTATATTGAGCTTAATGAGTAATTAAAGAAACCCTTGGAACATAATTTTAATACTATACCAGCTACAAAGAGGACTTATAACATGGCTATATTGAGCTTAATGAGTAATTAAAGAAACCCTTGGAACATAATTTTATCAAGCCTACTGTATCCCCATGGGGTGTTCCAATTCTCTTTCAAAAGGAAGAAGGTTGGAACTCTAAGGTTGTGCATTAACTACATAGGGTGTGCCATTTCTCTTTCAAAGAAAGAAGGATGGAGAACTCTAAGGTTGTGCATCAAATCCATGGGATTAAATCAGCTTACAATCAAGAATACCTAGGATTGATGAACTTTTAGATCAATTGCATGGCACATAAATATCATCAAAATTGATTTAAGGTTTCGATATTCATATCCAAATCAAGAAACAAGATAGACCAAAGACAACATTCAATAAAAGATATGAACACTATGAGTTTATAGTTATGTCTTTTGGATTGACTAATCCACCTTCAACTTTCAATCAGCTTATGTAAGAAATCTTAATCAGAGAGAGCAACTGGATGATTTTGTTATGGTATTCTTTGATGATATCTTGGTCTACTTCAAGGATGCTTTTGTTAATAATTAAAAGCATGTTTGAAAAGTTCTTGGACATCCTAAGGAGGCACAAAATCTTTTCCAAGAAGAAAAAATGCACCTTTTTCACTGATCACATAGAGAATACTTGGGGCTAATTATGTCCAAGGATGGTATCTTAGTTGACACTACTAAGGTACATAGTGTTATAGATTGGCCAGAACCAAAAATGGTAAAAGAAGTTTGAGCTTTTCTTGGATTAATAGGGTGGTATCATATATTCATAAAAAATATGCCAAGATTACTTTAACTTTAACGACTCTTTTAAAGAAAAATATACCCTTCAAACGGGTGTCAATGTTTCAAAGTGCATTTGATAAACTCAAGACTATTTTAGTGACCAACCTTGTGCTAAAATCGCTAGAATTTGGCAAGCATTTTGATCTGATCTAACTGATGCAAGTGGATTTTCGCAGTTGGTGGAATCCTTATATGAGGAGGCTAGTAGCCTATGAGTTATGAAAGCTCAAACCCCATGAGTGGAATTATGCCATCCATGACTTGGAACTTTTAGCAGTCACTCATGAATTAAAGGTATGGATGCATTATCTTCTTGGATAGAGGTTTACTTTGGTAATAGACCATAAGAGTTTGAAGTGGATATTTATGCACATTGATCTCAATATGCATCAAAGAAGATGGATGCAAATATTGTAAGAGCCTGATTTTGAAATCAAATACAAGTTTGGGAAAGAAAATGCAGCCTATATGTGCCCTTAGCTAGAAAGTATCCTTACTTGCCATAACGAGTATAAAATCCTTTTTCTACAAAAATTAAGAAGAAGATTCAAATGGATGTATTCTTTTCTTTAATTATGTGTTTGCCCACCAATGCCTTATTTATCAAAAGATTAAAGTTGAGAGGGCAAAATTACTTGGGAAATTGCATCCTTTGGATATTCCAACGATGAAACAAGAGTGCATTAGTATGGATTTCATCATCGGATTGCATTCTAGTTCTGGATATGATTCCATATTTATAGTGGTAATACTCACCAAAATTGCACACCTTCACTACATCAGATATTGGTAGAATATTCTTTCAATCATTTAGATGAATTACCTCTTAAAATTGTAAGTGATAGAGATGCAAAGTTTATTTCTCGATTCTGGACATCATTCTTCGAAGCAGTCATCACGACTTCTCTTTATCTTAGCACACCTTATCATCTAGAAAACAATGGCTAAACTAAAAGGGTTAACCAAGTTATCAAATATACGATTAATGTGGACGTGAGCCAAAAATATGGTTGAATTAGCTACATCAAGTGGGATTTGCTTATAATGCTAATTATCATCATCGAAGGATTGGTATGAGTCCTTTCACAAAGATCTATATGTTCAAGGTCGCCCTATGTCCTTGGGTTATTCTGGCCCTCTGAGTAGGGTAGAAGTTTTGAGGCACATTCTTGATGAAATGGACAACCAGATTGAGTTAGTCTAGCCCTTTGATTAGGGTAGAAGTATTGAGGCAGATGCTTGATAAAATGGACAACCAGATTGAGTTAGTTTGGCCTAATGATTAGAGTAGAAGTTTTGAGGAAGATGCTTGAAAAAATGGACAACTAGATGAATTACCTATATTTAATGGAGTTTGATTATAACGATTCTTATCATTAAAGTATTGATATGAGTCCTTTAAAATCTCTGTACATGGTCAAGTCTACCCTATGCATTTGAGTTAGTCTGGCCCTCTAATTAGGGTAGAGGTTTCGAGGAAAATGCTTGATGAAATGGATAGCCAGATGTAGTCCATAAGAAAAGATATCATAGTTGCTCAAGACAAATAGAAGCAATATGTAGATCCAAAGAGGTTGAGTTGTAAGTTTGAAGAAGGCGATATGGTTTTTCTTCGTGTATGACACAAGAGGAGTTCTATATCCTTGGGAATTTTCTTTATCATGATAGACAAAAATAATATGTAGATCCAAAGGGATTGAGTCGTGAGTTTGAAGAAGGCGAGATTGTTTTTCTTTATGTACGGCCCGAGAGGAGTTCTTCATCCCTAGGAAAGTACAAGAAGTTATCACCACGATATTGTGGGTATTGTGTTATCACATGAGAAGGGATCATGCTTATGTGTTGCTTCTTCCTCCACATCTTAAGGATTACAATATCTTTTAGGTCAGCCTACTACTGTGTGAAGAAGTATCATCCCAACCCTGATCACATCTTAGAGGATGATCATAGCATCATGCCAGTACAAGGACATATGGAGTTGGAAACGGAAGAGATCCTAGACATTAGGAAAAAGCCTTTCTAAAATAGAGTTCTAAAAGAATACTTGGTTAAGTAGAAGTTTTTCCCTGTTGAAGATGCAACATAGGAAAAAGAGGAGGATGTAGCCAAATATTACCCCCATTTCATAAGATGAGGACATCTTTATGCTTAAGTGGGAGAATGTAAGATCCCTCTCACCTGTGTAAAAAAAGAGATAATTAAATAAAATATTTTTGGCTTAAAAATGACAAAATTGTGTACTTTTACAGAAAGGGAAAAGTGCGTAAGAAATTATAGATGAAATACGGGAGCACATGTGCACATGTGTGACTATACCCATGTTTAAAAGCACCTAGATCCCAAGAGAATTTAAAAAACTTACAGTCCATATTTAAATTCAAAATGTGTGTTTTACCCTAGGGTCAAGAGTATGTGTAAAAACATTATTAACACATTGGAAAGATAAACTAAATTGGTTTAGCCTAAGTGTGTGTATCCTTGGACAAGTTAATTAAATAGTCTAAGGGTCAAAGGCTTGGGTAAAAACTATGGTTTAATGAAACTAGGTGGATTTGAGTGAGTGGTAAATGGAAAATGGTAAGTGGATTAACCACAAATGGTTTTTTCTAGAGGTTTACGGGTAGGTGGTTTGGACCATGGGTTTACAGGTAGGTGGTTTGGACCATGGGTTTTGGGTAGTGGTTTGATGCATCGGTGGTGTTAGGCTCCTTGAACTTGAGTATGGAGGGATAATGCTTTATTAAGCCTTAGTTTAGTCCCTTTTTTGGTGTTAACTTAGTAGATGTGGAGTGATTGGTGGTTATAATTCCTACATACCATACCATGTGGTGGATTTAATGGTGAGGGAGCCAAGGGATATGAGCTGCAAAATGTTCTTTTTTGTCACTATGGCACCTTTTCATAGTAATACATAAGGTTTTTGTTATTAAAAACATGCTATCTTTGGAATGGAGTATACCTTATTATGATGTGGATTATTTAAGAAAATATAAATTAGTAGTATTTTGATGCATTTTTGTCGATTTCTTTTTATAAAAAAATGTAGGTTTTTTGGGTTTTTTAGGTAAAACTTGAGGTGGGGTGTAGTTTTGGTGATTTTTTTTGTTGTTTGAAATGACTCATTTTCTTTCACAAAAAATGATAGTGTGTAGAGACTAACTTCATAACCATAGGCATATTCTTAACTCAATTTTGGCTTAAATTGAATTTGGACCAACCTTAATATTACCCTTATAAATAACTAGGAAAAATTTTACCAATCAGAAAAACATTTCCTCACTGCTTGATTAGGTGTTTACATTGTGCTTAAAGTGCAATTCTTTTTGACTAGGACACCTTACTAGTTATACCATGTTACCTTGCAGATCTTACAAGTGTTGAGATTACAAGCTCGATGTGACAGACATGATATGTGCTAGCATGGTAGACAATAGCATGTGTGTGGCAATAAATGGCCGTGTCTAGCTAGCCATAGTGTGTGGACCTTAGTTAGGGTTATTTGGTGTGTGAACACAACACATGTATTGTGTTTGTGTAGTCTTCCTCTATTATGCATTATGTGAGTGTGGATATGGCTTCCCTCTATGGTTAGGGTTATATCAGTGTAAGATATAAGCTTTTACCTCAATCCCCTATAATCATCCCCTATTTCTGAATGCAAGAAAATATTATTTTCCCTTGTTTTGGTCTAGAGAGAGAAAATATTCTAGAGAGAGGTAATTTAAAATTGAGACATTTTTGGATATAAAAATTATCCTAATATCTAAGATATATTTCCCTTAAATAGAAGTTCAAAATAAATTCTCCAATGTACATTAGGAATAAATTAAATATGTGTATTAAAGGCCTTAACCTAAGGGTCCACATTTCATAAATTTTTGGATTATGGTCCAATTAAGGTTCCTATGGGCCAATAGGCTTAATCCAAGTGTTGGGATGAGATAAAATCCAAAGAATAAAAGAAAACACCCAAAAATGAGTAAATTCTCACATAAGATGAAGAGTTGACTAAGTACAAGGCTTATTAGTTAAAAATTAAGGTATATTAGTAAAAAAAATTTGAGATATTTAGAAATGATGAATTTTTGACACCTTGGTAAGCAGCGGGAGCCTCGTCAAGTAGGTGCCTTTTTCTTCATCATTACTTGGGTTTTTTAATTCAAAAAAATGTGATATTTTTATCTCTCCTCTCTCCTGGAACAAACTGGATCAAAAAGGGAGCCAAAATGGTCCAAATCTTGTCCAAATTGAGTCAAACTGAAGCAGGAAAGCTCTAGAACACAGTTAGACTTGGTTAGTGGCCTCCCTCACCTATAAATAGACCCGAATTCCTTTGGATTCTCATCTTTGAGGTATACCATGCTAGTATTATCTTAAAATAAGCATATTTCTATTATCCCTTAATTTTCCTCTTCTCTTGGGGAGCTTGGAGCTTCTCTCTCTCTCCAACAACTCTTGAAGTTTTCTCTTCTCCTCTTGGTGGCCAATTGATTGGTTGGGGACTTCACTACTAATTAAAGAATCAAGCCAAACTTAGAGGTAAGACTAATTTTTATGGTTTTTTCAATTATCTCAATGACTTTCTTCTTCTCAACCCCTCTCAAGCTTGAGAAGCTTTCAAAATGATGGTTTTTATTTAAATCAAGCTTTCCCTAAGCATATTTCTATTATCCCTTAATTTTCCTCTTCTCTTGGGGAGCTTGGAGCTTCTCTCTCTCTCCAACAACTCTTGAAGTTTTCTCTTCTCCTCTTGGTGGCCAATTGATTGGTTGGGGACTTCATTACTAATTAAAGAATCAAGCCAAACTTAGAGGTAAGACTAATTTTTATGGTTTTTTCAATTATCTCAATAACTTTCTTCTTCTCAGCCCCTCTCAAGCTTGAGAAGCTTTCAAAATGATGGTTTTATTCAAATCAAGCTTTCCCTAAGATTCTTAATGTCTAATTTAATCTTTATGCTTAATTGTAATTCTTTCCTTAAGTAAATCTCTCTCTTAAAAAGAGTAGTCATCTTTATGGCTAAATCTTTAGCAAAAGAATATTTCTCAATGATAATCTCTTATTTCAAAACTCAAATCTAGGCTTCATGAGCTAGAGATTAAGAATTGATATTTTCATGATTTTGTGTTAGTAAAAATAATGGTTATTTCTTTTTAGATTGTTTATGAGTAGAAAAAAAAACTCTAACTCATTCTAAATGAGAAAAGGATTATCCTAACAAATTGGCAAAAGAGGAATGTTTAATTTAGCTTAATCAAGGAGAATAATCATAGTTATGCTTATAATTATGGTTAAAATTATGATATGTATACATAGTTTAATTTTAAGCTTAAAAGAAAAACTTCTATCATATTTTCGTTACAAGTTTTTATTCAATTAGAAAAATTGAGAATTATCAGTAATAGTAGCAAAGCTATGGTAAATTTTGTAAAAAAAAATACATATCTTATTTTTATATGCATAATACTAAAAGAGGAATTCCTACCATATTCTATGTTTAGAAATTTTAAACAAAAAGAATGATTTTTATCATATTCATGAAAGAATACTTTTTAGTATTTATGCATGAAAGAATACTTTTTAGTATTTATGCATAATTATTTAATTAAGAGAAAAGAGAAATTTTTGAAAATTTTAGTTTTATGCATAAGAATTTAAATGTTAAAAGAGGAATTCCCATGATATTTGGGATTCAATCATTTAAATGTTAAAAGAGAAATTTTTGACATATTCCAAAATATGGATATTTGTATTTAATTAAAAAGAGAAATTTTCATGGTATTTAAGTAAAAAAAAGTCTAAATTAATTTTGAGATAAAAGAGGAGTTTTCACCAAAATTTCACATAGGAAATTAGGGTATACTAATATTGATGATTAAATTGGTGGAAAGAATATTTTAAGATATTTATATGTGGATAAATCAATAAATTGATATATAGTCAAAAATTAGATTAGTGGAAGAAGAATATTTTTATAAAATCCCAATATTCTTGTATAGAACTATTTCTAAATTCTATTGTGGTTGGAAAGGAAAGAAACTCATAAAGTTAGAATTTTCCTTACGATTAGAAGTTCCGTTAAATTATATGAAGAAAATCCTTAGGAATCAAAGCTAGAAGTAAACTGAATAATTTTTTGTTAGACCACGACCATGAGAATGGCGGCCAGTAAATTACTTGCCCGTCTCTCGAATCTGAATCAAGCAAAAACCTCGTGACCAATTCCAAATCTCGACACAAAGAATAGACTACCATTGAATTAGAGGAGTTTTCCTTTAACCGAAATCATCAAGAGTCAAGTTGGAAATTCAATCAAATGATGGGTAGATTACCCTGATGTGAGATCATTGATTCTCATTAAGAAAATATGGATTATGGAAAAAAGGGTTTTGTGGAATCAAACTCAAACCGGGAATTCTACTTGCATAGAACCTCTGTTTTTAAAGGATTGTTTTACGCCAGAATGCTGGAGGAAGCATTTGGCTCGTGATTTAAAACTAAGGAGAGATTCGTTGCAACGGGCGGGGAGTCGTCAAAGGATGTCACGGGATTACCCTGATGTGAGATCAATGATTCTCATTAAGAAAATCTGGATTGTGGGAGAAAGGGTTTTGTGGAATCAAACTCAAACTGGGAATTCTACTTGCATAGAACCTCTATATTTTAAAGGACTGTTTTACACTAGAATGCTGGAGGAAGCATTTGGCTTATGATTTAAAACTAAGGAGAGATTTGTTTGCAGCAGCAGCTGGCGGCGGGGAGTCGTCAAAGGACGTCCCTCGTCTTGTGGGCAAAGCCAGCCGAGGTCTTGGATGACCAACCACGATACGGTTAAACTGGTGCGCTTCCGGTATGATGGGCGAGGACCGACGAAACGGTCCCTAAGTGAAGTGCTAGGACACCTAAGTAGGATCCTAGAGGTTCTGACCAGGTGATGCACAGGCTCGCGGTTGCTAGGACACCCATGCATATATCGAGGAAGATTTCGATGATATAGAAGGGACTTATTTTTGTGAACTGGATTTTGATATTGGATCTCATTGGTCAACAAGTTGGTCTTCAACGGAGAGTCCTGATGATAAATTTTGTAAAACAATGGATTGGATATTTTGGAGGATACTATGGTTTCATTGAAAGATTGTTTTAAAGGCAGTCAAATCTGTTAAAAAGGCAATTTCATCTAAGGAGTGTAAGTGGTGTGTCTACCTTGAATTTTGATATTGGATCTCGTTGGTTGACCAGTTGGTCTTCAACTGGAGAGTCTTGATGATAAATTTTGTAAAACAATGGACTGGATATTTTGGAGGATACTATGGTTTCATTGAAAGATTGTTTTAAAGATAGTCAAATCTATTAAAAAGGCAATTTCATCTAAGGAGTGTAAGTGGTGTGTCTACCTTGAATTTTGCTTGAAGCACTGGCTAGGGGGCCTGGGAACTCTTTTCCTCAGTACCCGCCGGGACAAAATATAACCAAATTTTTATATAAAGGAATCCTACCAATACAATGATTGGGCGGTTGGCTAACCCATGGGCCAATTGGGATTAGGCTAGATCGGGGGATTCCTGCGATACTACAGATAGATACGATTAAGTTACGTTAGTTAGATTAAGTCCTAGGAAGACCCTTGTTCAGTGAGAAGGAATCAACGACGGATGTGCCTCGAAAAGGGGAAAAAAAGCGGTGATTCTATAGACCAAGAGCAAGTCTCTTCCTTGATCTGACCATGTGACTTACGAGTTTGGTCGGATTAGTTTGGTTAGTTAAGACTTTGACTCGATAGATTAATTCTCCCGTTAGATGATTTTCTTAGTGGAATCGCCCGTGCCTTCCGGGCGAGGGAAGTTTTTCTGGGTTCGGTTCGCCAGGCTAGTCTCTTGTTCGGACATCCGTGGGGGCGAGGCCCCGAGTGTGAATCCCTACCTTGCGTGAGAGGCCCACACTGCTTCCGTCCGATCGGCACCCCGGAGGGGGAAATCGCAGAGGGGGCAGGGGTCTCGTTAGCTGGTATCAGAGATTTGTTGGAAACTAAGAAGGAAAAACGAATTTTATCATAAATTTATAATAAAAACTTAAAAAGAGCATTTACGTATTGTGTTTTCATTCCTTAAGCTTCATTAATGAAGACTTTTAATCAATGAATTTGGTTTTATAGATGGAAGTTCCATGTTTATCTGGTATTCCTCCCGATCTCACTCTCAGCCCTCAAGATATAACTGCTTTCGCCTTCGAGCATATCGTCTCCTTTGCTTTACGACTCAAAATGAGTAGAGCCAGACTCGCAAATCATTTCGAGGAATTATATTTCCCGGACCCGGCTGAGAGACGGTAGCATAAGTGGCACGCAGGGCAATATGTCCATGCCTCTTGCAACTAGCGCTCGCCTGCCAGCGCTCGCCTGATGAGGAATAATATCACTTTAGCAATGGTCCTGTTCGGCTAAAGGTGGTTCGCGGTGTTAACCTATATCACTCCACACCTTAAGATTTTAGGCTTTCTTGTCATATTTATAGACTTCTTAGATGTTTTATCCCAAAGTAGTAATATTGTAGCACCTTTAGCGGTAAGGAAACAATTGTATTGTGGCATGCCAGTAGCCTAGTATTGCAGTCTCATGCTTATACCATGGAGGTTTTTATTTTATGGAGCCATGTTGCTCTATGTACATATTGCAACCTTTATATAAATAAAGAAATGTTTTATGGAAAATTCTCAATTATATAAGTGATTTGTTTATTATATGACGAATTGAAGAAACAAGATCTGTTCCTCGGACCTATGTCGTAGACCTCCAATAAGATCGATTATCTTGTTTAAGCAATTATTTTGTGAATCTCTTAAGTCTTAGGATCTCGTTGACAAAATCAAATAGGAATTTAATAATGTATCATTTTTTACAGAATCATGAGGTGCGTGAACCATGGGCCGATAGCCAGATCCTCTCACTCATGAGGAAGAGCTTGACCTCGATGTTCGCAAAGCCTTCACAGAACCCAGCCAAGTCCATTCAAGGGTGAAGGGGAGAACTTGGGCGAGGCTGTGGAGAAGTGGGTCGAAAGTAATGGAAGAATACTTTGATATCATCGGATACAACGAGAGGAGCAAAATGGCTCTGGTAAGGCTGAAGATAGTGGAAACAGCCAGGGTGGCATGGAGAAACCATTGCGAGACCAACCATCTGGATAGGAACACCCAGTCTTGGAATGATCTCAAGACTTACTTAAGGAAGAGATTTTGTCCCCCCAGATTTTTGGAAACCAAGATGAATGAATTCTTAGAGTTAACCCATGGGAGCTAAACTATTGAAGAATATCACACCAGGCATTCGCTCTTCTCCTCAAGTACTCACTACCACTAGACGAAGAGCAACCCATGGCCAGGTTCATTTGAGGAATGAACGAACCTTTGGACACCGGTCAAGAATGCCAAGCCAGTTTCCATGGCTGAAGCTATAAGGATGGCGAAGAGCTTTGTCGAAGCCTTTATTGTTAAAGTTCCGCGCCAAAGCTAGCCCCCTCATCCTTCAAGAGATTCCAAACCCTGGGAAGTACTTTCAACCTTCCACCTCCTAAAAGACACCAAGGTCCCAATCAGAACCAAGAGATGGGAAGTTTCAGAAATGAAGGAAGACCTTTTCCTTCAGAGCACTTTTTTAGGAACTCTGGCTCTTCTAGAATGCAATGGGAAGAGCTTCGAAGGGAAAACAGGTGTTTCGGTTATCAAGGGTTATGGCACCAACTCAAGGATTGCCCAACTCCTTCCATGGGCCAAGGAAGCCAAGGTCCGAGAGTTCAGAGACAAACTCCTTCATATCAGTCCAATCACAGTCCCCCGTGCCAAAATCAGGGCAACCCTAGAAGAGTGCCAGCTCAGCCTGCAGCCTCCATGCAAAGTAGTCTCAGAACTCCCTCCCATAATTAGGGAAATTTAACTAAATTTTCTCTTAAAGTTTAAATAAAAATCTCCATTAATTCCTTTACACTAGGAATTACACTTTCCTCGTTTAAGTATTTGAATTCCAATATGGTGGGAATTCCTCTTTCATCATTTAAATTTATCTATGTAAAAAGATAAATTTAACTAAAATCTTTCTTTAATTTTTAAATAAAATATACATTATTTTAGCATCCCAATTTTTCTCTTACTTCATTGGAATACATGGATTTCCATTGACATGGGGATTACTCTTTTAACATAAAAATGGATTACTAGAAATTTCTCTTTTTTCTAATTAACTATTTATGCATAAACATAAAAATTAATTTTTTCATGATTATAATGAGAATCATTCAATTAATCTAGGATGATTAATCCTAGAATATGGTAGGAAGTCCTCTTTTCATATTATGAATGAAAATGATTTATATGTTAATATTTTAGAAATTTTGCCATAGCTCCGCTTGCTATTACTGATAATTCTCAATAATTTTGAAAACATAAAGTTTAGTAATATCATATGATAGAATAATCATTAATTGGATCAATATCTAATTATGGACTTGATTCCTAATTTTTTCATGAATTAAATAGCATAAAAGTATTAAAAAGCCACTTATTTGGTCTCAATTTGACAAGCATAGAAATTACTTTTAGATTAGAGAATTGCTTCATGAGAAGCTTCATTTGAATATAGAATAGGTCATAGGAATGACCATTCTTTGGGGGAGAGAGAGAAATGCTTAAAAAAAACATTACAATTTTAGCATAAATGGAAATTTATGTGTTTTATCACTACAATTAAACTTCAAATGTATTAAAAAGCCATTCAATTGAATGCTTCTCAAGCTTGAGAGGGGTTTAGAAGAGAGAAACATTTGGAGATTTTTTTTAAAAAAAAAGACCATAAACCACATGTTACCTCCTAGATTGCTTGATTCTTTAATCAAACTAGAGGCCCTCAACTAATCAATTGGTTTGAAGACTCCAAGGAAGATTGAAGAGAGAGAGAAGCTCCAATCTCTTCAATTTGTAGAGGATAATAGAAAATAAGCTTATCTTAGAGTAATATCGGTATCGTTTAGTTCACAGATGAGAATACAAAAGAATGAGGGTCTATTTATAGGTGAGAGAGGCCACTAATTAAGTCCAACTGAGTTCTAGAATTTTTCAACTTTAGTTTGGCTGAATTTGGACAAGATTTGAACCAGTTTGGCTGGATTTGGCTGGATTTGGACAAGATTTGAACCAGTTTGGCTGGATTTGGACAAGATTTGAACCCGTTTGTCTAATTTGGATAAGATTTGAACCAGTTTGGCTCCCTTTTTTATTTGGTTTGATCCAAGAGAGAGGAGAGATAAAAATATCCTATTATTTTTTAGTTTAAAACTCATTCACACATGTGAAATAGGTGCCTCCTTGAAGGGTCCCCTTCTCCTTACTAATGTGTCAAAAATGAATGATTACTCCAAAATATCTCATTTTTTTATTAATACTTCATAATTTTTAACTAATAAATCTAGTACTCAGTCAACTCTTCATCTTATGTGGGCATTTACTCATTTTTGGGTATTTTCTTTTATTCTTTGGATTTATCTTATCCCAACACTTGGATTAATCTTATTGGTCCATAGGAACCTTAATTGGACCATAATCCAAAATTTTTAGAAAATCTTGACCCTTAGGCTAAGGTCTTCTAAATCATTTTTTTATTAATTCCAATTGCACCTTGGAAAATCTATTTTGATTTTTTATTTGAGAGAAATTTTTTTTTGATATTTGTAGAATTTATTTATCCAAAAATATCCCAATATTGATTTACCACTCTCTAGAAATTTTTATCTCACTAGGCCAAACAAGGAAAAATAATATTTTCTTGTATTCAGAAACATAGAACGATTACAAGGGATTGAAGTAGAGGCTTAATTGTTATTCAGGCTGAGGAGGAATCTTACACATTTGTTTTGCAGGTTCTTTCTCTCTCCCAAGCTCTTCTCCACCTCCTTCTTTGCCCTCCCTCCTCTCCCCTCCCATCCCCTCCCCTCTCCTCTCCTCTTAGTTGTAAAATTGATGTGTGTGTGTTGAAGGATAAACCTCTTTGTGTATCCATGCTATTCACACTTTTAGGGTTTTGTATCACTATTTCTTTTCTTAACTTTTTGTTTTGTTTTATAGGTCTTCTAATCCTCTCTTTCAACTTTACCAAAAAGAGGTAAATTCCTTTCTCTCTTTCCTCTATTTTTATCTACCAAAAAGAGTGGTTTTGTTTTGTAGGTTCTCTATGCATAGAGCTTAATGCACATGCATAGAGCTCTAATCATAGAGCTTAATCTATGCATTAAGCTCTATTTGTATAGCTTAATACATAGATTAAGCTCTATGGATGCATAGATTAAGCTCTATGCATGCATTCAGCTCTATCTATGCATGCATTATGCTCTATGCATAGAGCTTAATGCCTGCATAGAGCTTAATCTATGCATGCATTAAGCTCTATGTATGCATACTTAATGCATAGTGCCGGGATACGGTTTAGTTTAGGATAGCGTGGCTTCTTGCATAGTGCTTTATGCAAAAGCCTCATGCATAATGCTTTATGCATAAGCTTTATGTATAAGGCCTCATGCATAAGCTTTTGTATGTATGCATTACTAATCCTTTTCTCACCCTTTTGTTGGTTTTGTAGGTCCTCTAATTCTCTCTTTCAACATCACGAAAAAGAGGTAAGTGCTTTTCTATCTTTCCTCTATTATTATTGCACCCTTGGGTGCTAGGGATTTGTTTTGTAGATTTGCGCATAAGCATTATGCATAATGCTCATTCATTCTTTATGCATAAGCCTCATGCATAGCTTTATGCATAAGGCCTCATGCATAAGCTTTATGCATAATGCTTTATGCATAAGGCCTTATGCATTATGCATAAGGCCTTATGCATAGTGCTTTATGCATAAGCCTCATGCATAGCTTTATGCATAATGAATGTTGAGGGATAATTCATGTGTATGCTCTTATTAAAGTGTCCATGTGGGCTTTGTTATGTGTGTGTTGAAACATGTCTCGCACTCCAGATGAGACACCGGCTTACTCTCCATCCTTCTCTCCATATGTCATGTCGCGTGACCAGTTCATGGGTTTTTTAGCACAAGCCATGCCCGAGCAAAGAGCGATGGCACAACAATATTTTAGGAGAGGGGCAGGCACTTCGGGCGCACCATCGGGCACCACCACCGCGCTAACCCTAGTTCACCTGTAGAAACCCCACAAAGAGCCGCTAGAACCCCTTCCTATCAGGTCACTCATCCACTCGCAGAGCACAACGCTCGAGTAGTGGAGGTGGAGGCGGTTGTTGTCCAAGTGGGGGCACGGATGGGTCTACGCCCCCACGTGAGCGTCCTTCCCCATCTAGCGCCAAAAGCACTCCACGCTCGTGATCATCGGTGGGCGACGTTTTGACACATAACCCACACCTACCAGTGGAGAAAAATTTTACACAATTGTTAATGGCAATGTGGTTTTGGATAATGTCGGGCAAGAGATGAAGAGTTGCATCCGCGAGCTTTGCCACATTGTCTTTGCAAATGTTGTTGAGAGATGTAATCGCGGTGTTGTGTGTATGTGAGAAAGCACCCTAAAGGTGCAAGATATTGTGGTGAGATAGGAATGCCACATGTAATATTGTATGGTGTGTGAGTATTGACCAAAAGAAGTGGAAAAGGGAGTGCCACATGGATGATGACATGTAAAGTGGGATAAGGCTAGAGAGCCTATATCATTGTATGGTTCATTTGAGATAGAGCAATAGAATTGAGTGTTGAGTGTGCAATCTCTCTCTCTCTCTCTCTCTCTCTCTCTCTCTCTCTCTCTCTCTCTCATGGAGTTCTTAGTGTGGTATAACCCACCTTAATCTATGCTTAATCTTGTGCCTAATCACCATGATCAATCCCATTTTAGAATTGTTAACATGGTATCAGAGCATGGGTGGGCTCTTGGTCATGGTGAATATTTATGTATTAATTTTTTGGTTATGTGTTTATTTGATTAAGCATTATTTTTAATTTATTATGGAAAAAATTAAGCACACTCATATTATCATTTGGATTTGCATTTGTGAGGATTTGAGAGAGATTTTGAGCTGCCATTCTCAAGTTTGAGAGGAGATTTGCAACAAGGAGGTTGCATAGAAGCTGCCCAAGAGTTGTAAATGGGATTTTTGCAACATGGGAAACCTGCTCATCATCATGGAAGTTGAAAATGGACATTTCAGCAAGTATGAAGGCTATGGAGTCTTTGTTGTCAACAAGAAAGTTGCCAAGGAGACAAAGGCATCTAAAGAAGGTTGGTTTTGTGAGGTTTTGCCTCAAAGTTTTGGTTTTGAGCATGAAAAATGCTCAATGTTGAAGAGTTGTTGATTTGTGGGATGAGAAGATCCCATGGTTCTTTGCATTTGGGCAAAGAGTGTAAGAGGTGCAAGCTTGTCAACTTGGTGGCAAGCTATAATGGGCTGATTGCAGCTCATGTTGGAGCATGTTGAAAGGGCATGGCTCACATAGTTGCTCATGGAAGATGGGCAACAATGGTGGAAGCACTTAATAGCTTTCACATGTTTGGCACCTAGAGATTTCTTGTGAGAAATCTAGTTGAAGGCACCCTTGGAGTGGTTTCCTTGTGAGAGAAGCCGCATGGAAAGCTTGCTTGTCAAAGATGGAAGAGGCAAGCAGTTATGGAGCTCATGTGTGAGCTCAACATGGCCATGTAAATGGCTATGATGAAACCTTATGAAAGAGGTTGAGGAGGCAAATAATTTTTGGCCAACAAGGAGGAGCTATGTCTAAGAGTTCTTGGAGTGCATGCTTTGTCAAGAAGAATGCATGCGAGTTGGAAAAACTCACATTAGAGCTTATGTTTGCCATGTCAATGGGCTATAAGAAAATCAGAAGAAAGCTTACAGAGATGAGAAGCAAGCTTTATGGCAATTAAAGCTTGAGGTGAGAACAAGCAAATGGAAGCTCAAGATTAGAGCTCTGACAACTAAAAGCAGCTTAAATTATACAAGTGAAAGAAGAGAAGGACAACACAGGTAATGGCAAGCTATGAGAGACGACATCCTAGGAGAACCTTGAATCAGCATGCCATGGTCATCATCACCGCTCATAAAGCGGATAGGAGATGAGAGAACCTATCGCACAACTATAAAGATAAAATTAAAAAATAATATGCCATCACATAGATTCACGAAAGCTGAAAGAAATCAGGTATGGCAACTGCAAGTATAAGGGAATGGACAAGGAATAGTTCGGCAAACTCAAGCTAAGGCAGAGTTCCCGAGGTGGACTGAAGGAGAACTGGCAAGAGAAGGGAGCAAAGAATTGACATAAAGAATCATTAACTCTACGTAGCTCAAAGCAACAGAGAAGTGCTGCAACTCCTATCAAATGTTGATCTTAGAGATGGTATCTCAGACAACACCTTTATTTAGCAGTAGCACAATAGCACGTTAAGCAAGCCATGGAATCTCATTTTGTGAAGAGCTTGAAGCGCAGCAAGACAAAAGCAATGCAGGTAGATTGAGCAACAAGGTTGCCATGGAAGGCCGGCACCGTAGGTAGCTCGCAAAGAAGAAGACCCTAGTGGGGTCGAGGTCTACCAAAGGAAGAAAAAGCCTATAGACTCGGCGCACAGAGAAACGGCATGATCGGCACATTGAAGGAATGCCAGGCTCCCAAGCGGTGGATAAAGTCGATTCTTTTTTTAGAAAATTTTTTTATTGAAGGTTTAACCCTTAATGTTGTAAGGGGTCTTTCACACCCACGAAAAAAGTTTTTGTTTATATAGAATCTTGCAAGCTATTCATGTATATGGAAAAGTTTACACACACAAATTGTTAAGAGGTTGTTCACACATAGGGTTCACTGCTCGGCTTTCACCAAAATGCTTTGTATGTGTATTTCACCCATGGCATCATTGGTATGAGGGTCGCTCTGCCCGAGCACCTAGAAGCTTGAAATGGTTGTTGCGTGATGTGTACATGAGCGATGCACGTGTGAGGTTCATGCGCATGGGTTGGTTCCAACCCGAACTTCCATGTTCAAATCGGACTCAGTGGTTCCGATGTGAGCGAGTCGGCTCAAAATAGACTTGGTGTCTAAGATGGTAGACACGCGCACACATGTTGTTTGTTGAACACTCCAATTTATCATTGAGGGGGAGTGTTGAGAGAGGAGATGCATTGCATGAGGGCAATGCTAAATTGTATGGGTGATGGGTGAGTGAGAACACCTTGATTAAGAGGGGGTGTTGAGAGATGTAATCGCGGTGTTGTGTGTATGTGGGAAAGCACCCTAAAGGTGCAAGATATTGTGGTGAGATAGGAATGCCACATGTAATATTGTATGGTGTGTGAGTGTTGACCAAAAGAAGTGGAAAAGGGAGTGCCACATGGATGATGACATGTAAAGTGTGATAAGGCTAGAGAGCCTATATCATTGTATGGTTCATTTGAGATAGAGCAATAGAATTGAGTGTTGAGTGTGCAATCTCTCTCTCTCTCTCATGGAGTTCTTAGTGTGGTATAACCCACCTTAATCTATGCTTAATCTTGTGTCTAATCACCATGATCAATCCCATTTTAGAATTGTTACCATTTATGACTTTATGGCCAAAGTTGGATAAAGACAAGAAAGATAGAGTCATAAATCAAATCAAGGATTAGTACAAGCCGGTCGGCAGTAGTGATGTCATCCCCATAAGGTGGATAAAGGACCACATGGTGGTCGTCATGAAACATTGGTGGGGAAATGTGACTAGGAGAGTGAAGGAAGGGGGTGAGAAGCCTTGGTACATGAGCACCGAGGATTGGAATGAGGAGAGGCAAAAGCATGCTCGAAATCCCCAACGCTACAAGCAACAAGAGGATGCGGCCAAAGCCCGAATGGAGAGCGTAGGAAGCTCTCACCTTGGAAGAGGCGGTTGGGACGCATTCCATGTCTACTTTGTAAGTATCAACATTTATCTTGTATGTTTCATTTGATGTTATGTCTACTTTGTAAGTATCAACACCTATCTTATTGTTTTGGTACTTTTAGAATCAAGTGGTTGGTCAGCCGACAAGGGAGAAGAGGAGGACATTGCTCACCGCCATAACACATACTATCTTTTGGAGAAGCTTGAGCGAGAAGGCGCCAACCTCAATTGGGGGCGCATTGTAGATATGGTAAGTATACGGCAAGACTTAACCTTATGATTTGTATACTTGCTTTGCCTTGTCATGTTAAATCGTTGTTTTGGTATACCAAAAAAAGCGTCTTGTATGATTTTTGTAGGGACCAATGCTTGATCCTGAGTGAGGGCTCCGCAGAGTGGCCTTGCCCATGTCTTTCCCCTTGTACATACACATTTTGGTCAGCTCACATCTTTGTTTGAGCTTGTATAGATTGTATGCAAATTTTGGCTTATCTCGTCAGAGCTTGATGTGTAAATTTTAATTTTGGCCATTGTTTGCACTTGTGTGAATTGTGTACCTACTTTTGTAATGTTGAAAACGTTATGGCACTCTCTCTAACTTTTTCAACAAATTCGCATCGTTCTTCACATCAGAGTACAGTTGCCTTTGGTACTCTATAAATTTGGCATAATGGTGCATCCAGCTACAAGAGTGCAGCTGGATGCACCATTATGCCAAAAAAAATTAATGCCTGCATGCGTCGAAATAAGCATCAAAAGTTTCCTCCATCCGTCCAAAATGGCATCGAAAGTTTCCTACATCTGCTCGAAAACAGCGTCGAAAGTTCCTGCATCCATCGAAAAAAGCATCTAAATGACAGTCGAAATAAGTGTCAAAATACCAGTCGAAATAATCGTCGAAATAGTAGTCGAAATATCAGTTGAGATAGTCTTCAAAAACACCGTCGAAAAATGCGTGGTAAAATTACGGCACACCCTTTCTTCATAACTATGTTGTACCATAACACAACATGTATAGCTCTTCTCGACCCTTTGACTACATAGCCCTTGGTATGGCCATCTCCGTGGTAGTTTATGTATAGTCATGACACTGTAGCAAAAGTTTTGTTGGAGGCTGCCTTGGCCGATGCTAATGAGGCTTGGGAGAAGCGGATCTTTTTTTTTAATGAGAAGTGGATATTTTATGTACTAGCCATGGCCAGGGTTCATTTTGTATCTTTGTATGCCTGGACTTCATGCTAGAAGTTTTTCCCGGATAAAGTGGCAAGTGATTATTGTTTAGATTGGTTTTGTACTTTTCTTGGCAATCAGTGTAACCTTCCTACCCGAATGCTTTGGCCAGGGGATGACAGTGGTAATACAGGTAGTGATGGCTTACTGGATGAAGTGCCCAGGAGCTCTTAGTTTCATCATTTTTCCCATAGCTCGCTTGCTAGATGAAGTTTCCCAGGAGCCTAGTTGAATCATTTTTATTATTTGTGTATCTCTCCAAAAGGTTTTCCTGGAAAGATCATTGTATGAGGTATGCCTGGGAGCCCGCCTACTGGATGTTTCGCTAGCTTTCCAGAGAACCACCTATGTTTTTTTGTGCCATTCATCATGACGGTGAATTGAGTAGTAGTGGGTGACCTATGGATGGGAAGCCAGGTCCTCCACACTCCACAGCTTCCCACCATCACCTCCGACATCTTCGACCACTCCAACCCCCCTGCTGGTGTGTTCCAATTGCCCCTAACCGCCGGTGCCCTCCGACGACACAGACTGCAATCACCGCCCGGTGCACCTCTGATCGTGATCTCACCACCGATACCCTCTGAAGGCTCTGACCACTGTCGTCACCGTTGATGCAACTCCGATCATCGTCTCACCACCGGCGCACCTACGACCGCTATCACCGTCGGTGCCCCTTCAACCACCTCTGACTTTCGTCACCACTGATGCCCTCCAACATCTCAGACCGCCGTCACAGCTAATGCCCTTCGACAACTCCAACGTACATGGCCCACTGTGATGGCCCTCAAGGAGGCAACACCCCCTCTCCCTTTTTGTAAGATTCCTCCCTCCAGCTTTTGAGGCGTAAGGGTGTAAGAACCTCCCCTTCTGTTCTTATAATTATTTTCCTCTTTGAAATAGAAGAAAGATCTTGTTTTACCCTATTTTGGCCTAGAGAGAGATAATTCAAAATTGAGATATCTTTGGATATAAAAATCCTCCTAGTGTCTAAAATGGATTCCCCTAAAACAAAAGTTCAAAAAATGAACTTTCCAATGTGCATTAGGAATTAATTGAAAATGTGTATAAGGGACCTTAGCCTAATAGTCTACATTTTCAAAAAAATTTGGATTATGGTCCAATTAAGGTTCTAATGGGCCAATTGGATTATGGTCCAATTAAGGTTCCACTGTGGGTGTTTGGATGAGATAAATCTAAAGAATAAAAGAAAATACCCAAAAATGAGTAAATGCTCACATAAGATGAAGAGTTGACTAAGTACAAGGTTTATTAGTTAAAAATTATGAGATATTACTAAAAAAATGAGATATTTTGGAATAATAATGCATTTTTGACACCTTGGTGGTAAGGAAAGGGGGACTCTTGAGGTAGGCACCTCTTTCACATGTGTGGAAGGGTTTTTAATTCAAAAAAATTGTGATATTTTTATCTCTCCTCTCTCCTGGATCAAACCAAATTAAAAAGGGAGCCAAACTGGTCCAAATCTTATCCAAATTAAGTCAAACTGAACCTAGAAAATTCTAGAACCCAGTTGGACTTGGTTAGTGGCCTTCCTCACATATAAATATACCCTCAGTCATTTGTAAAAAAATATTGGAGCTATACTATGCCAGTATTATATTAAAATAATCATATTTTAAAATAATCATATTTTCTAGTATCCCTTAAAATTTCCTCTCTCTTGGAAGCTTGGAGCTCTCTCTCTCTACAACAACTCTTGGAGTTGCTCTTCTCCTCTTGGTGGACCAATTGATTGGTCGGGGGCTTCACTACTAATAAAGAATCAAGCTGCCAAACTTGGAGGTAAAATCAATTTTTATGGTTTTTCCAATTTAGACTTTCTTTTTCTCAACCCCTCTCAAGCTTGAGAAGCTTTCTAAATAATTGTTTTAATTCAAATCAAGCTTTCCCTAAGTTTCTTAATGTTTAATTAGCATTAAGTTAATCTTTAAGCTTATTTGTAATGCTTTCTTTAAGTAAATATCTCTCTCTAAAAGAATAGCCATCCTTATGGCTATTCTTTAAGTAAATATCTCTCTCTAAAAGAATAGCCATCCTTATGGCTAAATCCCTTGAAAAAGGATGCTTCTCAATGATAGTCTCTCAATTCAAAGCTAAACTCTAGGCTTGATAAGCTAGAGACTAAGAAAATTGTATTTTTATGATTTTGTGTTAACAAAATAATGGTTATTTCTTTTAGATTATTTATAAGTAGTTAAAAACTACTTTGATTGATTCTAAATGAGAAATAGATTATCCTATCAATTTGGGAAAAGAGAAATAATGGAATTTTGTGCTTGTCTCCTAGGTTCCCTTCCAGCCTCTCGTGGTGCTTTGTGCTCTAGGATTTTGCATTAAATTTAGATTTAGACTCTCTAGTTGTTGAGTTATCCTTTGGAGAAGCTCTTGTTGTGTAGCCTCAACTGCTCCTGTCAGTGCCATCCCTAAGACTGTAGATGCCCCTGGTGCCAAATGAGCTAAAGGATCCTCGTGAGTGCCCTCCTCTCTTCTTCCCATGTCTAATTCTACCTTAGGTCTAAGTGATTGGAATCTCAACTTTCTATCTTTCTCTCTAGCCACTCTTAGTGCCTCTTCAAAGTTGATTGGAAATTTAGACTCTACCTTTTCTCTCAAGGGTGGGAAAAGACTGGCTACAAACCTATCCCTCTTAAAAAAATTTGGGGATACCTCACCTTGAGGTAAAGAGTTGATCCACGTGGTCCAAAGATCTTGGAACTTAGCCTTGTACCTTTGAAAGTCTTGCAAAGATCCTTGTTGATGTTGTAGTAGTTGTTGCCATAATCCTTCAGGGGTTTCACCTCTTTCATATTTGTTTGATGAAGGCCTCTTGAAGTTCCTCCCATCCATATTTGGTAGCTTGCAGCATGGTACCATACCATGTCTTGGCTTCCTCCTTTAGGACAAGAGGGAAGGCTCTGCTACAATTGTAATGAGTCAAGTCATGGGATGTATAACTGCCGTACCCAAGGAGACCTCGAGGGGGGATGTTCCCAGTCCAAAGGCCCGCTCAACCACTCCCAAGGGATATGTCCCCACCCCAACTACCTACAACCATTCTACCTATTCCACTAGTGCCACAACCACAACCACCACCACTGATAGAGAATCGAGTGGTCATTGTGCTCGAATTAGGTGCAATTGAAGAACCCATGGAGGAATTGGAGAGGCCATGCCAGCAATAAAAAGAACTAGAGCTCAGCACATGGATGACAAGATGGAAGACTCAGAGGAGGCCATGAAGGAGCAAAAGAAGGAGGAAGGCAAGAGAAGTAAGCGAGTCAAGAAAGCCGAGGTCCAGGCAAAAGATCACTATGGAGGACTTTCCTCTCGGTAAGGGACTCAAGTCTTATAACCTTTCCATTGATTTGAGTTCACAAAGACCTGACTTATCCACAACTCTTAGAGTTGTCACCTCTATTAAGAAAGTAGTGGGCTAAGCTATCAAGCACTAGAATCCCAAAAAAAAACATGTTAGGCCCATGAATCTAATTAGAAGCAACTCCCATAAAGATGTTGTCCCAATTTTAGATGCTTGGGTTAAGGGTCATAAGGTGTCAAGGGTGTATGTGGATGGAGGAGCCCAGATGTGTGTAATGTCAGAGAGGACTATGCACAAGTTAGGTCTGGAGATTAATTCCCCATCTCCTTTTAAAGTAACCTTGGCCAACAACTCTAGCATAAAATGTTTGGGAGTCATTAAGGGTGTAAGAATAACAGTTTGCTCCATTGAAGTGGAAGTTGACATGTATATTATCTCTAGTAAGGGGGAGGGCTATCCAATCATTTTAGGGAGGCCGTGGCTTATTGCCATGAATGCAAATAAAAAATGGGGGACAGGAATGCTTGTCTTAAATCTAGAAGGGTTGAAGGGGTCCTCTAGCAAAAACAAGAAGGTCACATATGATTGGAACAAAGGTAAGGAAATTGATTTGAGATATGAAACCACTATATGAAGAGAGTAGTGCCAATGTCCACGGCTGAAGCTGTCAGAATGGCGAAGGACTTTGCCAAAGCCTTCATCTCGTGAAAGTCCCAAAAAAGCCAGCAGCTCCCTCATCCTTCAAAAGATTTCAGATACCGAGAAGTTCTTCCAACCTTCCACCTCCAAAAAGACACCAAGGTCCCAACCAGAATCTGGAGACGGGAAGCTTCAGGAATGAAGGAAGACCTTTCCCTCGAAGTACTTTCTCAAGAACTCTGGCTCTCTCAAGAATGCAAAGGGAAGAGCTTTGAAGTGAGAACAGATGCTTCGGATGTCAAGGGTTTGGGCACCAGCTCAAGGATTGCCCATCTCCTTCTGTGGGCCAAGGAAGCTAGGGTCCCAGAATTCAAAGACAGACTCCTTCGTATCAGTCCAATCAGGGTCCCCCATGCCAAAATCAGGTAACCCAATAAGAGTGACAGCTCAACTTGTAGCCTCCATGCAAAGCAGTCTCCAAAGTCCCTCCCAAAATTGGAGTAACCAAAGAGAGAGAGTTCCACCTCAGAGTGCAGTTTGCTAGAGCAGTCACTATAGCTGATGAAGTGGAGGAAGAAAAAGGTCAGATCTATGCCAGATAGAACATCAGGGGAATAATCGTCAATTATCAGTCCTCCAGACTCCAACAGAGTACCAAGGTAAGCAATTCAAGCTTTTGATTGATTCAGGCAGTACTCATTCTTTTATTTTCCTAGGATGTCTGCATAAATTAGTCCTAAATCAAAAATCAGGGAAACCTATGCAATTGGAATTGGCGAGTCAAAAGATTCTTTTCACACACCTTGAGATAGAGACCTTATTCAATTTAGCCTAGATGGGAACGTAACAAAGTGCCAGTTCAGAATCCTACCCTTGGGAGTCTATGATGGAATCCTTGGAATGGATTGGCTCTCCAAAGAAATCAAGCTGACAGTTATTGTCACAAAGGAACCATTTCTTTCCTTGACCTTCATGGGAATAAAGTTCAAGGAACTAGAATTTTTGAATCCCCAGTGTTACAATTAGTCAAGGCTTCCAAATTATTAAAAGGGCTCAAAAAGAGGCAAGCTATTTATGTCGTTAAGATGAATCCGATAGACATAAAATGCAAGGCTAAAGAACTAGAGTGGTTGAGTATGCAGACGTGTTTCTCAAAGATATGACTGAGATGCCTCCGTCTCGCGAAGTAGATCATGAGATCAAGATAATCCCTAGAGCTCAGCCAATGGCCCAGCGTGCATACAAAATGCCAGTCCCTGAAGTGATAGAACTTAAGGAGCAGTTAAGACAACTGTTAGAGCAGGGATTCGTCAGACCCAGTGTTTACCTTGGGGTGCAGCCGTTCTCTTTCAAAAGAAGAAAGATGGAACGTTAAGACTCGGTATTGACTACAGAGGACTGAATCAATTAACAATTAAAAATAAGTATCCTATTTTTAGGATTGATGAACTTCTAGATCGGTTAAGTGGGACCCAAATGTTCACAAAGATAGATCTCAAATCCGGGTACTACCAGATCAGAATCAAGGAGCAGGACATCCCAAAGACAACATTCAATACTCGCTATGGGCATTATGAGTTCATAGTCATGTCGTTTGGATTGACTAATGCCCCAGTGACGTTTAGTCGTCTTATGCAGGATATTCTCAGAGAATACTTGGATGATTTTGTTCTTGTCTTCTTTGATGATATCTTGGTATACTCAAAGAATGCTGCAGATCATGAAGATTATGTGTGCAAGGTCCTGGAAATCCTTAGGAAACACCAACTCTTTGTAAAGAAGAGCAAGTGTTCTTTCTCTGTCGACCAGGTGGAATACCTAGGATTCATAGTGTCAAAGGATGCAATTTCTCCTGACCCCACAAAGATCCAAGCAATCGTAGAATGGCCAGAACCCGAGATGGTAAAAGAAGTCAGAGGATTCCTAGGATTAACCAGATGGTATAGGATCTTTATATACCTAGGTATGCTTAGATAGCATCCCCTTTAACTAACCTTCTCAAGAAGACTACACTTTTTCAGTGGACTGCAATGTGTCAGAGTGCCTTTGACAAACTGAAGATAGCCTTAGTAACCAACCCTATCCTTAAGTTGCCACATTTTACCAAACCCTTTGAGGTAGTTACTGATGCGAGTGGGTTTGCATTAGGCAGTGCTCTTATGCAGGGTGGTCATGCAGTGGCCTATGAATCCAGAAAACTCGGAACACATGAGAGAAATTATGCCGTCCATGACATGGAGTTACTCTCAGTAGTTTATGCTCTAAAGTTGTGGAGACATTATCTTTTGGGACAAAGGTTCACCTTGATGATAGATCATCAAAGTTTGAAGTGGATCTTCACCCAAAGGGATCTCAGCATACATCAAAGGAGATGATGTAGACCCTGTAGGAATTTGATTTTGAAATTAAGTATCAACCGGGGAAAGAAAATGTGGTTGTAGATGCACTCAGCAGAAAAGCCTCCTTGCTTGCAATTACAATGGTGTCAAATCCATTGATCAGTGAAGCAAAGGAGAAAATCATGTAGCAGGACAAATTCTTTGCCCCTATTGCTACCCTTCTGATGCAGGAAAGCAAGACTCCTCAAGAAATGAGTCGAGTTCTTGGGTACAAATTGGATGAAGGATGCATGTATTATAATAATCGGCTATGTATTCCCAATGATGAGGGAATAAAGGGAAGAGTTCTGAGAGAAGCCCATGATAGCCTGATGCTGGACATCCAGAGTTTATAAAAACCTATATGTTTGTGAAGAAAAGCTTCTTCTGACCAGGACTCAAAAAGGATGTACTTGATCATGTGCGAAAATGCTTAATGTGTCAAAGAGTCAAGGCAAAGAGAGTCAAGATGCTAGGGAAACTGCAACCTCTAGACAGATGAAGTGGGAATGTATCAGTATGGACTTTGTCACTAGATTACCTTCAGTGCAATCAAGTTACAACTCCATTTTTGTGGTAGTTGACAGGCTAACCAAAGTTGCCCATCTGATTTCAGTGAGAAAGAAACATACACTGCAATGGATGATGTTGCCAGAGTTTTCCTTAAAGAGATCTTTAGATTACATGGCTTACCCAGGAAGATAGTAAGTGACAGAGATCCAAAATTCACATCAAAATTCTGCACCTCATTCTTCGAAGCATTAGGAACTTTATTAGAACAGATGGCCAGACTGAAAGAGTGAACTGGGTAATAGAAGATATCCTTCGGTCATGCTCCGATAGGGAATCCAAGAAGTGGTTAAGCCATTTGCGTCTCGTTGAATTTGCTTACAATGCTTCTTATCATCGAAGCATTGGGATGAGTCCTTTCAAAACTTTGTATGGACAAGATTGCCTTACACCGTTAACTTGGTGACCCATTGATCAGAGTTGAAATGTCCAAACAAATGCTTGATGACATGGACCAACAAATGCAATCAATCCGTAAAGATATAAAGTGTTAAAACCCTAAGATCTCTCTAGATAATTGTTATGCACATAAACATGCAAAAATCAGGCATAAACCCATCCACCCAACCACCCCCGAGCCCAAGGGATGCACACATGAAATATAATGAATACATCATACCTCTATCTTGATGTCCTATACCATCAAGAGGTATAACTCCAATCCAATAGCATGTAGCTATAGTGTGAAATGATAGGTGAGTAGATATGATCCTCTACACAAGAGAGCATAACATAGCCTTGGCCTCACAACAAGCCCAAGCCTCCAAGCTTCCCTTGAGAGTGTGCCCTATGCCCCTATTATATAGGAGGGCCCTCAAGTGACTCTTGACTCTCCATTTCCCATGTGTGACCCTTGGATTCCTGACCCTAACCTTAACCCTTAAGGTTAGTCCTAACCCATGCTCCACTAGAGCTTGTTCCTATGCTCCCATGCTCACAAGCCTAATGTGGGTTAGCCTCCTAGTATATGCACACATAATGTGCATATAACATACTTCTCCTCTCTCAAAACATTGCACTCTTGCAAATGAAAAGAAGAAGAACTGCACTGAACAATATCAATCGACTCCCAAGTTGAATCCTCTATTTTCCTATCTTTCCACCTAATTTTAACCTTAGGGATTAGTCAACTACAAAGTTTCCTTTCCCTGAATTCAAGTACCTTATTAGGTTCATGTGGAACATAGGATAATTCTTCGACTTCAACGAGTTCTTGAGGAGTAAGTATGTTATCCTCACCTCCCAGTTTTCCTTTCAATCTATTGATATGAAAGACTGGATGAACTCTAACATGTGGAGGTAGTTCAAGTTCAAACGCAACTGTGCCAATCCGATGTATAAATCGAAATGGACCACAGTAACTAGGAGATAAATTCGAGCATTTTTCTTTTGACAAAGTCTGAAAATCTTAGGAACTTTTAAATAAACCAATGCTCGTGGTTCAAAAGACCAAATTGAGCGTCCTCTATCAACATAGAACTGTGCTCTATCCTGAGCACTCGTGATAGAATCCCGAGCTTCGGTCAGCATTTCCTGCATATCATGCAAGAAATCCCTTGATGCATCAAGCTCGATGTCCTTAAGACCGACATCAATAGGTGCCCTGGGTTAATTAATACCCATACATAGCATGAACGAACTAAAACCAATAGCCGTATATTTAAAACTTGTTATAGGCAAATTCCATCATTGGAAGATATTTTTCCCAATATGATGATTTTCCAAAGACATGTGCACGAAGCATATTCTCTACAATCTGATTCATACGCTCTGTTTGCCCATCAGACTATTGCGAATGATCAGAGAAATTCATACTCAAAGTAATTTCCTCGTTGTAAACCATTCGGAAGTAGAAAAACATGGCATTATAATAGCAAGAACCAGGGATTCATAGACATCCTAAGTTACCCATATCAACATAGAGAGTCATCAGCATCTCGATGAGTCACATATGTCCATCCGTAAACCATCAGGTTGACTGTATAAATCACCTAAAATACGAAACTAGAGAAAGAAATGCCAATAAAGGAAAAATCCAAATTTCCTTAATCCGAACACAACATGATAAACTTGTTGAACTCTAAAGAAAAAGATTTCAACAAACAAAAATACTGAGGAGATCTCATCAAAACATGCAGGCTATAGATAAAAAAAGTTTATCTAGAAAATGCCCACACTATAACTTCTAGTAGTGAATTTAGAAAATGAGATTGTCTTTGAATGTTGAGGTCAACATGCTAAGTAATGTAAGCAAAGCAACAATCTTGAGCCCAAATTATCCCATAAGATAATATATGTAAGGGATCCCTAGCATCCCATACCACCATGATACCACCCATACATACCTTAACAATTTGAAACTCCCTAGTATGCCATCTAAGAAAATATGAATAAAATCTTGTATAAAAGGAATAAAATGGCCTTATCCCAGACTTTCACATATTAAAACCTGTCTCTATATACCTGAGACTACATCAAGGAATAACCCTTATCGAGTATATCATTAGAAAAGAATTTTGAATTATCGGCGCCTTTCTAATGATGATAACTACCCAATACACAATAAAGTTAGGGTAGAAAAATAACTCACCTAGATACATAAGAAACTAGGTATCCAAGTTGGAATATGTACAAGAGTACAAGCAATATACTCCAAAATTATGTGCAAAAAAGGAAGGCAAATGCTACTACCTTCAAAGCACATGATATTTTCCAAAAGATCAAAAGATACTTATAAAACCATGGATAAAAGCATAGGAGCTCCTCGAATCCATAAAAACCATAGTTGATCATAAAAATCAATGCATACCATCTAATGGACATTAATCATGCCAAAAGAAGCATTAAAATTGGTGGCTAACTCATCAATCCGGAGAATATGAACGTAGTGTCATTCAAACAAAACTCCAAAGTAAGCAAGTGAAACACATGTGTGTAGCACTCATTAAAAAACCCCTAGACACAAGTGATCTAGGCAAAACCTGATGAGACCAAATAAAACTTGAAAAACATCCAATAAAATCCACCAAAACAAACCGATCAACTAACCCATGATAGAACTTGTCTTAGGCTTAAGAAATTAAGCACAGACCACACTTAAATAAGTGTAAAATAAACTATCATGAAAAAGTGTCAAAGGTGAAACACACTTTGAACAAAAATCATAGCCATCATTAAAGAAAGTAAGGAACATGTCCAAAAAAAAAGGCTAAATAATGGTAAAAAATCATGAAAACATCATTTAGAATTAATCCAAACAAAAATAACTACTAATACGAGTCACAACCGTATTAATAATATGCGAATAACCCGTATCTATCTAACGTCAGCACGAGAAAACGTACTTCAACATTAAAATAACCCTCGATAATATTAAATTCTCGAGAAAAAGAATTATCATAATTTTTTCCTAATTTTATAGGGTCTCAAAATATGATAATTTTGAATTCCACCAAACCTATCTTATGGCATTCCAAACCTATATTTTTCCAGAAAATGTTTAACAATTAATTTTACCAAAATACCATTGATATTTTAAAAATACCAATTTTTAGGATTTCTAAAAATAATTTCTAGAATATTCCTAATTTTTCTTGAGAATTCCATCATTCATGAAATTTTCAATTCCGCCTGACAATTCTCAAATCCAATGAAAATTTATAATTTTAATAGATTTTTTAATTTTGTAGGTCAAAAATTTAATTTTTAAAGGAATTTGAATGGTCACGGGCACCTGAATGAACACACCACATACCAAACACCAACCCCACATTTTTCAAAAATTTAAAATAACCTTTGTCTAATTTTCAGAAATGTTTTGAAATTTTTAATTTACACCGAACGCATTTAAAATACAAAAGGTCAAAAAATTCTGGAATTCCAATGGTTTTTCCACAATACGGAAAGCCAAAAGTTTTGAGAAAATGAAAAGACAAAAAAAAATCGGAATGTGAAAGGTCAAAAGTTTCCGAAATACGGAAGGTCAAAAGATTTCCCAGAAATCGGAAAGCCAAAAGGTTTCGGGAATGCGAAAAGCCAAGAGTTTTTAAGAAAATAGATTCTAGAAATTTTTAGAGATTTTTTTTCTCAAAATTCGAATTTTCCTCTCTTTTTTAGGTTTTTTTCCAAGCTTTTTTTGAAAAAAAACTTTTTGTAAATATGAAAAACTCATTTTTAATATATTTTGAAGAAAAAAATAAAATAAAAAAAGAACTTTTTAACTAAGGTTTTTTAAACAAAAATCCTAAAAAAAACGTTTTGGGGGGGTGGCGATTTTTGCCCAGCACAGACTAGCGCCCCCCCCGGCTGTTGTTTGCAGTCGTGAGAATGATGGACAGGGAGGAGCCCTCTCCTCTCCCCTCTCTCCTCTCTTCCACTCTTCTCAATCCCTCCTTCTCTCTTAATCTTAATCAAGAAGAAGGATTAACTTTTAATTAATCTTTTTTAATCATAATTAAGATTAATATTAATAAAAAATATATTTTTTTAGGAGAGGTTTATACATGCGAAAGGAAAATTTGGAATTGAGAGACGAAGAGGATCCCACGCACACAAGAGAGCATTCCATGTGCCTCGACATATCCACATCTGCACATGGAATAATCAAAATCCCGAGTTACCCATATCAACATAGAGAGTCATGAGCATCTCGATAAGTCACATATGTCCATCCATAAACCATCAGGTTGACTGTATAAATCACCTAAAATACGAAACTAGAGAAAGAAATGCCAATAAAGGAAAAATCCAAATTTCCTTAATCCGAACACATTAAGATAAACTTGTTGAACTCTAAAGAAAGAGATTTCAACAAACGAAAATACCGAGGAGATCTCATCAAAACATGCACGCTATAGATAAAAGAAGTTTATCTAGAAAATGCCCACACTATAACTTCTAGTGAATTTAGAAAATGAAATTGTCTTTGAATGTTGAGGTCAACATGCTAAGTGATGTGAGGAAAGCAACAATCTTGAGCCCAAATTATCCCATAAGATAATATATGTGAGGGATCACTAGCATCCTATACCACCATGATACCACCCATACATACCTTAATAATTTGAAACTCCCTAGTATGCCATCGAGGAAAATATGAATAAAATCATGTATAAAAGGAATAAAATGGCCTTATCCCAGACTTTCACATACTAAAACCTATCTCTATATACCTGAGACTACATCAAGGAATAACCCTTATCGAGTACATCATTAGAAAAGAATTTTAAATTATTGGTGCCTTTCTAATGATAACTACCCAATACACAATAAAGTTAGGGTAGAAAAATAACTCACCTAGATACATAAGCAACTAGGTATCCAAGTTGGAATATATAAAGAGTACAAGCAATATACTCCAAAATTGTGCAAAAAAGGAAGGTAAATGCTACGTCAAAGCACATGATATTATCCAAAAGATCAAAAGATCCTTATAAAACCATGGATAAAAGCATAGTCCTCGAATCCATAAAAACCATAGTTGATCATAAAAATCAATGCATACCATCTAATGGACATTAATCATGCCAAAAGAAGCATTAAAATTGGTGGCTAACTCATCAATCCGGAGAATATGAACGTAGTGTTGTTCAAACAAAACTCCAAAGTAAGCAAGTGAAACACATGTGTGTAGCACTCATTAAAAAACCCCTAGACACAAGTGATCTAGGCAAAACCTGATGAGTCCAAATAAAACTTGAAAAACATCCAATAAAATCCACCAAAACAAACCGATCAACTAACCCATGATAGAACTTGTCTTAGGCTTAAGAAATTAAGCACAGACCACACTTAAATAAGTGCAAAATAAATTATCATGAAAAAGTGTCAAAGGTGAAACACACTTTGAACAAAAATCCTAGCCATCATTAAACAAAGTAAGGAACATGTCCAAAAAAAAAGGCTAAATAATGGTAAAAAATCATGAAAACATCGTTTAGAATTAATCCAAACAAAAATAACTACTAATACGAGGTACAATCGTATTAATAATATGCGAATAACTCGCATCTATCTAATGTCAGTACGAGAAAACGTACTTCAACATTAAATAACCCTCAACAATATTAAATTCTCGAGAAAAAAAATTATCATGATTTTTTTTAAAAAATTTTCTAATTTTATAGAGCCTCAAAATATGATAATTTTGAATTCCACCAAACCTATCTTATGGCATTCCAAACCTATATTTTTTCAGAAAATGTTTAGCAATTAATTTTGCCAAAATACCATTTGATGTTTTAAAAATACCAATTTTTAAGATTTCTAAAAATAATTTCTAAAATATTCCTAATTTTTCCTGAGAATCCCATCATTCTCGAAATTTCCAATTCCGCCCGACAATTCTCAAATCCAATGAAAATTTATAATTTTAATAGATTTTTTAATTTTCTATGTCAAAAATTTTATTTTTAAAGGAATTTGAATGGTCACGGGCACCCAAATGGACACACCACATGCCAAACACCAACCCCACATTTTTCAGAAATTTAAAATAACCTTTTTCAGGAATGTTTTGAAATTTTTAATTTGCCCCAAATGTATTTAGAATACGAACGGTCAAAAATTTTTGGAATTCCAATGGTTTTTTCGGAATACGGAAAGCCAAAAGTTTCGAGAAAATGAAAAGACAAAAAAAATCGGAATGTGAAAGGTCAAAAGTTTCCGGAATACGGAAGGTCAAAAGATTTCCCGGAATTCGGAAAGCCAAAAGGTTTCGGGAATGTGGAAAGCCAAGAGTTTTCAAGAAAATAGATTCTAGAAATTTTTAGAGAAATTTTTTTCTCAAAATTTGGATTTTCCTCTCCTTTTTAGGCTTTTTTCCAAGCTTCTTTTGAAAAAAATACTTCTTGTAAATATAAAAAAAATCATTTTTAATATATATATTTTTTTAAAAAAAGAATCTTTTAACTAAGGTTTTTTAAACAAAAATCCTAAAAAAACGTTTTGGGGGGGTGGCGATTTTTGCCCAGTGCAGACTAGTGCCCCCCGTGTTGCAATCGTGAGAATGATGGACAGGGAGGAGCCCTCTCCTCTCACCTCTCTCCTCTCTTACACTCTTCTCAATCCCTCCTTCTCATTCCCTCTCCTCCTCTATTAATCTTAATCAATATTAATCTTAATCAATAAGAAGGATTAACTTTTAATTAATCTTTTTTAATCATAATTAAATCATAATTATGATTAATATTAATAAAAATATATGTTTTTTAGGAGAGGTTTATAGATGCGAAAGGAAAATTTGGAATTAAAAGACAAAGAGGATCCCACGCACACGAGAGAGCATTCCATGCATTAACATGTTGCCCCCTACTACTGAATTTCAGCAGAAAATCGATAGAAATTTGATCGCATACCTACGAAAAAACCCACAAAAATGTATAAAAATACATTTTTAACCATAAAAATGCTCTCAAATTTTTTTAAAAATTAGAAAAACATTCCTATTTTTTTTTTAAATTTAGGGAATCCATTCTACCAAAAAATATCCACAATAAAATATGTGGTATTTTTGTAAAAATTTCCATTAATGCTTATTTTAAACCATAAAAATAGAAAAAAATAGCATTAAACTCACCGAATTCCCCCGCAACATTGATTTGTCCATTGAATAGTAGTAACACACGTTCCAATCGCCATATCAACGATCCACATGCAAATCATCAACACAAATCAACAAAATAACATTTTAATTGGTAAATATATAAAAAAATTTCAAAAAATGCCAAAAATTACAAAGAAAAATCAACAACAATTAACTAGAGATTACTCTGATACCATTGTTAAAACCCTAAGATCTCTCTAGATAATTGTTATGCATAAACATGCATAAATCAGGCATAAACTCATCTACCCAACCACCCCCGAGCCCAAGGGATGCACACATGAAATATAATGAATACATCATACCTCTACCTTGATGTCCTATACCATCAAGAGGTATAACTCCAATCCAATAGCATGTAGCTATAGTGTGAAATTATAGGTGAGTAGATATGATCCTCTACACAAGAGAGCATAACATAGCCTTGGCCTCATAAGCCCAAGCCTCCAAGCTTCCCTTGAGTGTGTCCCATGCCCCTATTATATATAGGAGGGCCCTCAAGTGACTCTTGACTCTCCATTTCCCATGTGTGATCCTTAGATGCCTGACCCTAACATCAACCCCAACCACCCCCGAGCGCAAGGGATGCACACATGAAATATAATGAATACATCATACCTCTACCTTGATGTCCCATATCATCAAGAGGTATAACTCCAATCCAATAGCATGTAGCTATTGTGTGAAATGATAGGTGAGTAGATATGATCCTCTACACAAGAGAGCATAACATATCCTTGGCCTCACAAGCCCAAGCCTCCAAGCTTCCCTTGATGAGTGTGCCCCATGCCCCTATTATATAGGAGGGCCCTCAAGTGACTCTCTTGACTCTCCATTTTCCATGTGTGACCCTTGGATGCCTGACCCTAACCTTAACCCTTAAGGTTAGTCCTAACCCAAACTCCGCTAGAGCTTGTTCCCATGCTCCCATGCTCCCAAGCCTAATGTGGGTTAGCCTCCTAGTATATGCACACATAATGTGCATATAACATAAAGGCAGCCCAAGACAGACAAAAGCAGTATGCATATAAAAAGAGATCAAAGAGAGAGTTTGAAGAATCAGATATGGTCTTCATTCGAGTACAACCAAAAAGAAGTTCCTTATCCTTAGGGAAGTACAAGAAGCTTTCTCCCAGATACTGTGGGCCATATGCTGTTGTAAAGAAAGTGGGCGATCTAGCCTATAAACTTCTTTTGCCTCCCCATCTCAAGGTACATAATGTATTCCATGATGTCAGTTTGCTTAAGAAATATGTATCCAGCCCGAGTCACGTGCTTGATGATGAACAATTGATTTCTCGGACTCAAGGCTAGATGGTACTCCAACCTGAAAAAATCCTTGATGTTCTCGGGAGGAGTTTCTTAGGAGCAGAGTTTTCGGAGATTTTTTAGTAAAGTGGAAGTTCTTCACTCTAGAAGACGCCACCTAGGAGAAAGAAGAAGAGTTGGCGAAAGATTACCCCCACTTTGCGAGATGAGGACATCTCACATTTTTCAAGTAGGAGAGGATGTAAGATTCCTCCTCAACTTGAATACTAAATAAGCCTTTACTTCAATCCCTTGTAATCATTCCCTGTTTCTGAATACAAGAAAATATTATTTTTCCTTGTTTTTGCCTAGTGAGATAAAAATATCTAGAGAGTGGTAATTCAATATTGAGATATTTTTGGATATACAAATTCTACAAATATCAAAAATATGTTTTCCTAAAACAAAAAATCAAAATAAATATTCCAAGGTGTATTAGGAATCAATTAAAATGATTTAAAAGACCTTAGCCTAAGGGTTAAGATTTTCTGAAAATTTTAGATTATGGTCCAATTAAGGTTCCTATGGACCAATAAGATTAATCCAAGTTTTGGGAGGAGATAAATCCAATGAATAAAAGAAAATACCAAAAAATGAGTAAATGCCCACATAAGATGAAGAGTTGACGGAGTACAAGATTTATTAGTTAAAAATTATGAAATATTACTAAAAAAATAAGATATTTTGGAGTAATTATACCATTTTGATAACTTAGTAAGGAAAAGGGGAGCCTTCAAGGAGGTGCCTATTTCACACATGTGAAGGAGTTTTAAACTCAAAAATATTAAGATGTTTTTATGTCTCCTCTAACCAAATCAAAAAGGGAGCTAAACTGGTCCAAATCTTGTCCAAATTTAGTCAAACTGAAGTTGGAAAATTCTAGAACTTAGTTGGACTCAATTAGTGGCCTCCCTCACCTATCAAAAGACCCTCATTCTTTTGTATTCTCATCTGTGAACTAGACCATGCCAGTATTACTCTAAAATAAGCATATTTTCTATTATCCTCTACAATTTGGAGAGATTGGAGCTTCTCTCTCTCCCTTCAACCTTCTTTGGAGCTTTCCTCAACATACTAACCAATTGATTGGTTTGGGGCCTCTCCTAAGACTAGAGAATCAAGCAAAACAAGAGGTAAAGTGTGACTTATGGTCTTTTTTCTTAATCTTCTAAATGTTTTTCACTTCTCAACCCCTCTCAAGCTTGAGAAGTATTCAATTGAATGGTTCTTCAATGTAAATGAAGCTCTCTAATGAATTTTAGTGATTAATCACATAAAGTTTACATTTATGCTTAAATTAAAATATTTTTTAAAGCATACCTCTCTCTCCCGCAAAGAATGGTCATTTCTATGACCAATTCTATATTCAAATGATACTTCTCATGGAGGAATTCTTTATTCTAAAAGTAAACTCTATGCTAGTTAAATTAGAGGCCAAAGAAATAGCTTTTTAATGTTTTTATGTTACTTAAATTATGATAAACTTAGGGATTAAATCCATAAATTGGATATTGGTCTAAATGATACTTATTCTATCATATTGTATAACTAAACTTTATGCTTTTCAAATTTATTAAAAATTATCAGTAATAGTAGCGAATCTATGGTAAAATTTCTGAAACAATTAACACATAAATCATTTTCATGCATAATGTGAAAAGAGGACTTCCTACCGTATTCAAGGATTAGTCATCCTAGGTTAAATGAATAATTCTCATCATATCCAAGAAAAATTAATTTTTAATGTTTGCATAAATAATTAATTAGAGAAAAGGATAAATTTCTAGTAATTTTATTTTTATAATAAAAGAGGAACTCCCATGATACTGGAGATCCATGTATTCCAATGGAGAAAGAGAAAAATTGAAATATCAAAATAATGGATATTTTATTTAAAATTAAAGAAGAGTTTTAGTTAAATTTATTTTTATGCATAAATAAACTTAATTGATGAAAGAGGAATTCCCACCATAATTGGAATTTAACCATTTAAATGAGAAAAGTGAAATTCTTAGTATAATGGAATTAATGGATATTTTTATTTAATTTTAAGAGAAATTTTAGTTAAATTTATTTTTATGAATAAATAAATTTAAATGATGAAAGGGAAATTCCCACCATAATTGGACTTCAACCATTTAAATGAGGAAAGTGGAATTTTTAGTATAATGGGAATAATGGATATTTTTATTTAATTTTTAAGAGAAAATTTAGTTAAATTTATTTTTATGCATGAATAAATTTAAATGATGAAAGAGGAATTCCCCCACCATATTTGGAATTCAATCACTTAAATGGAAAAAGTGGAATTCTTGTCATATTAGGATTAATAGATATTTTTATGTAATTTTTAAGAGAAATTTTAGTTAAAATTATTCTATGCATGTATAAATTTAAATGATGAAAGAGGATTTTCCATCATAATTAGAATTCAATCCTTTAAATGGAAAAAGAGAATTCTTTGTATATTTAGAATATTGAATATTTTTATTTAATTTAAAGAGGAATTTTAGATAGATTTAATTTATGATAAAAGAGGAATTCCCATGACATTTGGATTGCACTCATTAAATGGAAAAAGCAAGCAAGTATTTCAAGTTTATTCAAAAAAAATAGATATTGGTATTTAGTTAAAAGAAGAATTTTTATGATATTTAAGAAAAGAAGGATTTGAATTAATATTTAGTGTCAAAAGAAGAATTTCCACCATAATTCTACCTCTATGGAATTAAGGTTGAGAAATTAAATGGTAGAAAGAATATCTTTAGATATTTTTTGTGGTTGAATCACTAAATTGGTATTTACCCAAAACTAGATGTTTATCTGAAGGGAATCCTTGTTAGAACTAAACCGAATGAATTTGGTTAGACTACGAGAGGGACGGACAGTAAACCTACTTGTCCATCTCTCGATCTGAATTAAGCAAAACTTCGTGACCTATTCTAGTTCCTAAATACAAAGAATAGACTACCGTTGAACTAAACTAGTTTTTCTTTGACCGAACTCACCAAGAATCTAGTTGGACAATCAGTCAAATGAAGGGTAGATTACCCTGATGAGAGATCAAGGATTCTCATTAATGAAACTGGGAATTATGAAAAAAGGGGTTTTGTGGAACCAATCTCAAACTGGGAATTTTACTTGCATTGGAACCTCTATTTTTTATTTAAAGGACTGTTTTACGCCTGAATGCTGGAGGAAGCATTTGGCATGTGTTTTACTAAGAGGAGGCTCGTTTACAACAACTGGCGGGGAGTCATCGAGGGATGTCGCTCGTGGGTGGCAAAGCCTACCGAGGTCTTGACCAGCCTCGATACGATTTAAATGGTACGCTTCCAGTACGATGGGCGAGGACCGACGAAGCGGTCCCTGAGTAAAGTCCTAGGACACCTAAGGAGGATCCTAGAGGGTTCTGACCAGGTGATGCACGGGCTCGCGGTTGCTACTAGGACACCCATGCATGCGTCGAGGAAGATTCGGATGGACTAAAAGGAAAGATTTTTGTGAATCAAATTTTGATACTAGATCTCATTAGTTGGCCAGCTGGTCTTCAACAACGGAGAGTCCAGAGGACACATTTTGTAATACAATGGACTCGAAATTTTGGAGGATGATGATTAGTAATACTATGATTTTACCGAATCTATTATAAATGGCAATTTCATATTGGGTGTGTATGTGATATGCCTACCTTAATTTTTGCTTGAAAGCCAGCTAGGGGGCCTAAGAACTCTTTTCCTCGCTACCCGGGAAAAACACAACCAAATTTTTATAAAGGAATCCCACCAATACAGTGGTCAGGTGGTTGGCTAACCCATGGGCCGATTGGATAGGCTAGATCAGAGGATTCCTGCGAAATAATTAAGATGCGATTAGTTAGGTTAGGTAGATTAAGTCCTGAGAAGACCTTGTTCTGTGGTGGGAGGGGATCAGCGCTGTGCCTCGTTAAAGGAGGAAAAAAGCAGTGATTCCATGGACCAAGTGCAAGTCTCTTCTTGATCTGACCATGTGACTTCAGGTTCGGTAGTTAAGACTTTGACTCGTTAGAGTAATTCCCCCATTAGAAGATTTTCCCCAAGCGGAATCGCCTGTGCCTTCCGGGCGAGAGGAGTTTTTGCGGGCTCAGTTTCGGAGGAACCACCGTGCTAGTCTCTTGTCCGGACATCCGCGGGCAAGGCCCGCGCGAGTGTGGATCCCCGCCCCGCGTAGGAGGCCAATGTTGCTTCCACCGTCGACGCCCCTGAAGGGGGGATCTCATAGCTGGTATCAGAGCTTTGTTAAAAGCTGATAAGGACAAACAAATTCCTATAAAAATTTGATAATAAAAACTCAAAAAAATCATTTACATATTGTATTTCATTCAGTAAGCTTCATTAATGAAGATTTTTAATCAAAGAATTTGATTTTATATATGGAAGTTCCACATTTATCTAGTGTTTCCAACCGCACCCAGTCACACAAGACATGAGCATCTTATCTCTTCCGCCTCCTATAACTCGAACAAGCCGAGTAGACTCGCAGGCCATTTCAAGGATCTACATTTTCCTGACCAAGTGGAGAGATGGCAGCACAAGTGGTTTGTAGGGCAGTATGTCCACACCTGTTGTGACCAGTGTCGTGCGATGCTAAGGCAGAATCTCTCATTGGTCCCATGATTTTGATGAAGCTGAAAGTGATACATGGTGTCATTTTATATCACTCATCAAGGCCTCAAATTTTCAGACTTTCCTGCAAATCTTTAGACTCCTTAGTCGCTTTATTCCTAAGGAGAAGATAGTAGCTCCCTTGGCAGTAAGGGAATATTTGTATCAGGGCATGTCTATAGCCCAGTAAGGGCATTTGTATCAGGGCATGTCTATAGCCCAGTACCATCGTCTTATGCATCTCCCGAGGAGATTTTGACTTCTGGAGCCGAGCTGCTCTATGTACATATTGCCACTTTTATATAAATAAAGAAATGTTTTCTGGAGTAAAATTTCCTGTTGTATAAATGATTGTTTATGGACGAACTCATAAAGAAAAATATGTTACCGGACATATGTCATAGATCTCCAATATGATCATTTATCTTGTTTAAGAAATTATTTTCCAAACCTCTTAAGTCTTAGGATCTCGTGGACGATATCAGAATAAAATTTGGTGGAAGCTATGGAAGAATATTTTGATATCACAGGCTACAATGAGCGGAGCAAAATGGCTCTTGCTAGGCTGAAAATTGTGGAAACAACCAGGGTGGCATGGAGGAACCATTGTGACACCAACCAACCAGGGTGGTGGAAACAACCAAGGTGGCATGGAGGAACCATCTGGATAGGAATACTCAGTCCTGGAAACAACCAGGGTGGCATGGAGGAACCATCTGGATAGGAATACTCAGTCTTGGAAACAACCAGGGTGGCATGGAGAAACCATTTGGATAGGAATACTCAGTCCTGGAATGATCTTAAAACCTATTTGAGGAAGAGATTTTATCCCCCCGAGTTTTTAGAAACCAAAATGAATGAATTCTTAGAGCTAAATCAGGGGAGCAAAACCATCGAGGAATATCACTAGGCATTTGCTCTTCTACTCAAATATTCACCACCTCTAGATGAAGAGCAACTCATGGTGGCCAAGTTCATTCGAGAAATGAACGAACCCTTAGACACACTGGTCAAGAATGCCAAACGAGTGTCCATGGCTGAAGCTGTCAGAATGGCAAAGGACTTCGCCAAAGCCTTCATCGTGAAAGTCCCGCATCAAAGCCAGCTCCCTTATCCTTCAAAAGATTTCAGACACCGGGAAGTTCTTCCAACCTTCCGCCTCCAAAAAGACACCAAGGTCCCAACCAAAATCTGGAGAGATGGGAAGCTTCAGGAATGAAGGAAGACCTTTCCCTCGAAGTACTTTCTCAGGAACTCTGGCTCTCTCAAGAATGCAAAGGGAAGAGCTACGAAGTGAGAACAGATGCTTCGGATGTCAAGGGTTTGGGTACCAGCTCAAGGATTGCCCATCTCCTTCTGTGGGCCAAGGAAGCCAGGGTCCCAGAATTCAAAGACAGACTCCTTTGTATTAGTCCAATCAGGGTCCCCCGCGCCAAAATCAGGGTAACCCCAAAAGAGTGCCAGCTCAACCTACAGCCTCCATGCAAAGCAGTCTTCGAACTCCCTCCCAAAATTGGAGTAACCAAAGAGAGAGAGTTTCACCTCAGACTGGAGCTGCTAGAGCAATCACTATAGCTGATGAAGTGGAGGAAGAAAAAGGTCAGATCTATGCCGGATAGAACATGAGGGGAATAACCGTCAATTCTCAATCCTCCAGACTCCAGCAGAGTACTAGGGTAAATAATTCAAGCTTTTGATTGATTCAGGTAGTACTCATTCTTTTATTTTCCCAGGATGTCTGCATAAATTAGTCCTAAATCAAAAATCAGGGAAACCTATGCAAGTGGCATTGGCCATTGGAAAGATTCCTTTCACACACCTTGAGACAGACCTTTTTCAATTTAGCCTAGATGGGAACATAGCAGAGTGCCAGTTCAGAATCCTACCCTTGGGATTCTATGATGGAATCCTTGGAATGGATTAGCTCCAAAGAAATCAAGCTGACATTCATTGTTACAAAGGAACCATCTCTTTCGTTGACCTTCACGGGAATAAAGTTCAAGGAACTAGAATTTTCGGATCCCCAGTGCTATAATTAGTCAAGGCTTCCAAACTATTAAAAGGGCTCAGAAAGAGGCAAGCTATTTATGTCGTTAAGATGAATCTAGTAGACATAAAATGCAAGGCTAAAGAACCAGAGTGGTTAAGTGAGTATGCAGATGTGTTTCCTGAAGTGCTGACTAAGATGCCTCCGTCTTGCGAAGTAGATCATGAGATCAAGATAATCCCCATAGCTCAGCCAGTGGCCCAGCATGCATAAAAAATGCCAGTCCCTGAAGCCATAGAACTTAAGGAGCAGTTAAGACAACTGTTAGAGCAGGGATTCGTCAGACCCAGTGTCTCACCTTGGGGTGCGCCCGTTCTCTTTCAAAAGAAGAAAGATGGAACATTAAGACTCTGTATTGACTATAAAGGACTGAATCAATTAACAATTAAAAATAAGTATCCTATTCCTAGTATTGATGAACTTCTGGATCGGTTAAGTGGGACCCAAATGTTCACAAAGATAGATCTCAAATCTGGGTACTACCAGATCAGAATCAAGGAGCAAGACATCCCAAAGACAGCATTCAATAATAGCTATGGGCATTATGAGTTCACAGTCATGCCGTTTGGATTCAGTAATGCCCCGACGACATTTAATCGTCTTATGCAGGATATTCTCAGAGAATACTTGGATGATTTTGTTCTTGTCGTCTTTGATGATATCTTGGTATACTCAAAGAATGCTGCAGATCATGAAGATCATCATGTGCGCAAGGTCTTGGAAATCCTAAGGAAACACGAACTCTTTGCAAAGAAGAGCAAGTGTTCTTTCTCTGTCAACCAGGTGGAATACTTGGGATTCATAGTGTCAAAGGATGGGATTTCTCCTAACCCCGCAAAGATCCAAGCAGTCGTAGAATGGCCGAAACCCAAGACGGTAAAAGAAGCTAGAGGATTTCTAGGATTAAACAGATGGTATAGGATCTTTATACCTAGGTATGCTGAGATAGCATCCCCTTTAACTAACTTTCTCAAGAAGAGTACACTTTTTCAGTGGACTGCAATGTGTCAGAGTGCCTTTGACAAACTGAAGACAGCCTTAGTAACCAACCCTGTCCTTAAGTTGCCAAATTTTACCAAACCCTTTGAGGTAGTTACTGATGCCAGTGGGTTTGCATTAGGTGATGCTCTTATGCAGGAAGGTCATGCAGTGGCCTATGAATCCAGAAACCTCAGAACAGATGAGAGAAATTATGTCGTCCATGACTTGGAGTTACTCTCAGTAGTTTATGCTCTGAAGTTGTGGAGACATTATCTTTTGGTACAAAGGTTCACCTTGATGTGACAGATCATCAAAATCTGAAGTGGATCTTCACCCAAAGGGATCTTAACATGCGTCAAAGGAGATGGATGCAAACCCTACAGGAATCTGATTTTGAAATTAAGTATCGATCGGGGAAAGAAAATGTGGTTACAAATGTGCTCAGCAGAAAAGCCTCCTTGCTTGCAATTATAGTGGTGTCAAATCCATTGATCAATGAAGCAAATGAGAAAATCATGCAGGACAAATTCTTTGCCCCTATCGCCACCCTTCTAATGCAAGAAAGCAAGACTTCTCAGGAAATGAGTCGAGTTCTTGGATACAAATTGGATAAAGGATGCATGCATTATAATAATCGGCTATGTATTCCCAATGATGAGGGAATAAAGGGAAAATTCTAAGAGAAGCCCATAATAACCTGATAGCTAGACATCCAGGGTTTATAAAAACCTATATGTGTGTGAAGAAAAGCTTCTTCTGGCCAGAACTCAAAAAGGATGTACTTGATCATGTGCGAAAATACTTAATGTGTTAAAGAGTCAAGGCAGAGAGAGTCAAGATGCTAGGGAAACTACAACCTCTAGACATTCCTCAGATGAAGTGGGAATGTGTAAGTATGGACTTTGTCACTGGATTACCTTCAGTGCAATCAGGTTACAACTTTATTTTTGTGGTAGTTGATAGGCTAACCAAAGTTACCCATCTGATTCCAGTGAAAGAAACATATAATGCATAGGATGTTGCCAGAGTTTTCCTTAAAGAGATCTTCAAATTGCATGGCTTACCCAGGAGGATAGTAAATGATAGAGATCCCAAATTCACATGAACCGCATTCTTCGAAGCAGTAGGAACTTTCTTGGATCTGAGCACAGCATATCACCCCAAAACAAATGGCCAGACTGAAAGAGTGAACCAAGTAATAGAAGATACCCTTCGGTCATGCTGCAGCAGCAGGGAACCCAAGAAGTGGTTAAGCTATTTGCATCTGGTTGAATTTGCTTACAATGCTTCTTATCATCGGAGCATTGGGATGAGTCCTTTCAAAGCTTTATATGGACAAGATTCCCTTACACCGTTAACTTGGTTTGACCCACTGATCAGAGTGGAAATGTCCAGACAAATGTTTGATGACATGGACTAGCAAATGCAATCAATCCGTAAATATATATAATGAATACATCATACCTCTACCTTGATGTCCCATACCATCAAGAGGTATAACTCCAATCCAATAGCATGTAGCAATAATGTGAAATGATAGGTGAGTAGTAGATATGATCCTCTACACAAGAGAGAATAACATAGCCTTGGCCTCACAAGCCCAAGCCTCCAATATTCCCTTGAGTGTGCCCCATGCCCCTATTATATAGGAGGATCCTCAAGTGACTCTTGACTCTCCATTTCCCATGTGTGACCCTTGGATGCCTAACCCTAACCTTAACCCTTAAGGTTAGTCCTAACCCATGCTCCACTAAAGCTTGTTCCCATGCTCCCATGCTCACAAGCCTAGCCTCCTAGTATATGCACACATAATGTGCATATAACATACTTCCTCTCTCTCAAAACATTGCACTCTTGCAATGAAAAGAAGAAGAACTGCACTGAACAATATCAACTGACTCCCAAGTTGAATCCTCTATTTCCCTATCTTTCTACCTAATTTTAACCCCAGGGATTAGTCAACTACAAAGTTTCCTTTCCCTGAATTCAAGTACCTTATCAGGTGCATGTGGAACATAGGATAAGTTTTTGACTTCGACGAGTTCTTGAGGAGTAAGTATGTTATCCTCACCTCCCAGTTTCCCTTTCAATCTATTGATATGAAAGACTGGATGAACTCTAACATGTGGAGGTAGTTCAAGTTCAAACGCAACCGTGCCAATCCGATGTATAAATCGAAATGGACCACAATATCTAGGAGATAAATTCGAGCATTTTCCTTTTGACAAAGTCTGAAAATCTTTAGGAACTTTTAAATAAACCAACGCTCCTTGTTCAAAAGACCAAATTGAGCCTCCTCTATCAGCATAGAATTGTGCTCTATCCTGAGCACTCCTGATAGAATCCCGAGCTTCCGTCAGCATTTCCTGCATATCACGCAAGAAATCCCTCGATGCATCAAGTTCGATGTCCTTGTGACCGACATCAATAGGTGCCCTGGGTTAATACCCATACATAAGCATGAACGGACTAAAACCAATAGCCGTATATTTAAAACTTGTTATAGGCAAATTCCATCATTGGAAGATATTTTTTCCAATATGATGATTTTCCATAGACATATGCATGAAGCATATTCTCTACAATCTGATTCATACACTCTGTTTGCCCATGAGACAGTGGATGATCAGTGGAATTCATACTCAAAGTAATTTCCTCGTTGTAAACCATTCGGAAGTAGGAAAACATGGCATTATAACAGCAGGAACCAGGGATTCATCGGTGCCCCGACATACCCACATCTGTACATGGAATAATTGACATCCCGAGTTACCCATATCAACATAGAAAGTCATCAGCATCTTGATAAGTCACATATGTCCATCCGTAAACCATCAGGTTGACTGTATAAATCACCTAAAATACGGAACTAGAGAAAGAAATGCCAATAAAGGAAAAATCCAAATTTCCTTAATCCGAACACAACATGATAAACTTGTTGAACTCTAAAGAAAAAGATTTTAACAAATGAAATACCGACGAGATTACAATCATCAAAACATGCACGCTATAGATAAAAGAAGTTTATCTAGAAAACGCCCACACTATAACTTCTAGTAAATTTAGAAAATGAAATTGTCTTTGAATGTTGAGGTCAACATGCTAAGTGATGTAACCAAAGCAACAATCTTGAGCCCAAATTATCCTATAAGATAATATATGTGAGGGATCACTAGCGTTCCATACCACCATGATACCACCCATACATACCTTAACAATTTGAAACTCCCTAGTATGCCATCTAGGAAAATATGAATAAAATCCTGTATAAAAGGAATAAAATGGCCTTATCCCAGACTTTCACATACTAAAACCTGTCTCTATATACCTGAAACTACATCAAGGAATAACCCATAACGAATATATCATTAGAAAAGAATTTTGAATTATTGGCGCCTTTCTAATGATAACTACCCAATACACAATAAAGTTAGGGTAGAAAAATAACTCACCTAGATACATAAGCAACTAGGTATCCAAGTTGGAATATGTACAAGAGTACAAGCAATATACTCCAAAATTATGTGCAAAAAAGGAAGGCAAATGCTACCTTCAAAGCACATGATATTATCCAAAAGATCAAAAGATCCTTATAAAACCATGGATAAAAGCATAGAAGCTCCTCGAATCCATAAAAAACCATAGTTGATCAGAAAAATCAATGCATATACCATCTAATGGACATTAATCATGCCAAAAGAAGCATTAAAATTGGTGGCTAACTCATCAATCCAGAGAATATGAACGTAGTGTCGTTCAAACAAAACTCCAAAGTAAGCAAGTGAAACACATGTGTGTAGCACTCATTAAAAAACCCCTAGACACAAGTGATCTAGGCAAAACCTGATGAGTCTAAATAAAACTTGGAAAACATCCAATAAAATCCACCAAAACAAACCGGTCAACTAACCTATGATAGAACTTGACTTAGGCTTAAGAAATTAAGCACAGACCACACTTAAATAAGTGAAAAATCAATTATCAAGAAAAAGTGTGAAAGTAAGAAACATGTCCCAAAAAAAAAGACTAAACAATGGTTACATGTCCCAAAGAAAATGGCTAAACAATGGTAAAAAATCATGAAAATGTCGTTTAGAATTAATCCAAACAAAAATAACTACTAATATACGAGATACTATCATATTAATAATATGCGAATAACCCGCATCTATCTAATGTCAGCACGAGAAAACGTACTTCAATATTAAATAACCCTTGAAAATATTAAATTCTCAAGAAAAAAAAATTATCATAATTTTTTTTAAATTTTTCCTAATTTTATAGGGCCTCAAAATATGATAATTTTGAATTCCACCAAACCTATCTTATGGCATTCCAAACCTATATTTTTCTAGAAAATTTTTAGCAATTAATTTTGCCAAAATACTATTGATATTTTAAAAATACCAATTTTTAGGATTTCTAAAAATAATTTCTTGAATATTCCTAATTTTTTCCTAAGAATCCCATCGTTCACAAAATTTCTAATTCCGCCAGACAATTCTCAAATCCAATGAAAATTTATAATTTTAATGGATTTTTTAATTTTTTGGGTCAAAAAATATATTTTTAAAGGAATTTGAATGGTCACGAGCGCCCGAATGGACACACCAGATGCCAAACACCAACGCCACAATGGAAATTTAAAATAACCTTTGTCTAATTTTCCACTAATTTTCAAGAATGTTTTGAAATTTTTAATTTACCCCGAACGCTTTTAGAATATGAATGGTCAAAAAATTTCGGAATTCCAATGGTTTTCCTGGAATACGGAAAGCCAAAAGTTTCGAGAAAATGAAAAGATAAAAAAAATTGGAATGTGAAAGGTCAAAAGTTTCCAAAATACGGAAGGTCAAACTCTCCTTCTTTGTTAATCTTAATCAAGAAGAAGGATTAACTTTTAATTAATATAATTAAATCATAATTATGATTAATATTAATAAAAAATATATTTTTTAAAGAGAGGTTTATACACGCGATTGAGAGATGAAGAGGATCCCACGCACACGAGAGAGCATTCCATGCATCAACATGCTGTCCCCTACTGAATTTTAGTAGAAAATCTGCAGAAATTTGATCACATACCCGCGGAAAAACCCGCAAAAATGTATAAAAAATACATTTTCAACCATAAAATGCTTTAAAAATTTCTAAAAAATTAGAAAAAAATTCCTAAAATTTTTAGAAATTTAGGGAATCCATTCAACCAAAAATATCCATAAAAAAATATGTGGTATTTTTGTAAAAATTTCCATTAGTACTTATTTTAAACCATAAAATATAAGAAAATATAGCATTAAACTCACGGAATTCCCCTGTAACATCGATTTGTCCATTGAATAGTAGTAACACACGTTCCAATCGCCATATCAATGATCCACGTGCAAATCATCAACACAAATCAATAAAATAATATTTTTATTAGTAAATATTAAAATTTACTTCAAAAATGCCAAAAATTGCAAAGAAAAATCAACAACAACAATTAACTAGAGATTGCTATGATACCACTGTTAAAACCCTAAGATCTCTCTAGATAATTGTTATGCATAACCATGCATAAATCAGGCATAAACTCATCCACCCAACCACCCCCGAGCGCAAGGGATACACACATGAAATATAATGAATACATCATACCTCTACCTTGATGTCCCATATCATCAAGAGGTATAACTCCAATCCAATAGCATGTAGCTATTGTGTGAAATGATAGGTGAGTAGATATGATCCTCTACACAAGAGAGCATAACATATCCTTGGCCTCACAAGCCCAAGCCTCCAAGCTTTCCTTGAGTGTGCCCCATGCCCCTATTATATAGGAGGGCCCTCAAGTGACTCTTGACTCTCCATTTCCCATGTGTGACCCTTGGATGCCTGACCCTAACCTTAACCCTTAAGGTTAGTCCTAACCCATACTCCACTAGAGCTTGTTCCCATGCTCCCATGCTCCCAAGCCTAATGTGGGTTAGCCTCCTAGTATATGCACACATAATGTGCATATAACATAAAGGCAGCCCAAGACATACAAAAGCAGTATGCAGATAAAAAGAAATCATAGAGAGAGAGAGTTTGAAGAATCAGATATGGTCTTCATTCAAGTACGACCAAAAAGAAGTTTCTTATCTTTAGGGAAGTACAAGAAGCTCTCTACAAGATATTGTGGGCCATATACTGTTATAAAGAAAGTGGGCGATCTAGCTTACAAACTTCTTCTACCTCCCCATCTCAAGGTACATAATGTATTCCATGTTAGTTTGCTTAAGAAATATGTACCTAGTCCGAGTCACATGCTTGATGATGAACAATTGATTTCTCCGACTCAAGGCCAGATGGTACTCCAACTTGAAGAAATCCTTGACGTTCTCGGGAGAATATTCTCAGGAGCAGAGTTCTCAGAGAATTTTCAGTAAAGTGGAAGTTCTGCCCTCTAGAAGACGCCACTTGGGAGAAAGAAGAAGAGTTGGCGAAAGATTACCCCGACATTGTGAGGATAAGGACATGTCATGAGATTTCCACGTCGTGAGATTTCCAAGAACGGTTCATGTCATGAGATCTAAATCGTTCACATCATGAACTATATAGTGTTTCACGGCGAGAAGCATTTTTTGCTAGTTCATGAATTATAATTTTGTGGGACCTGTTGTGTCAGAGATGTCAAGATAAGACGACCTTTTTTTAGCAAGATAATCTCATGATTTGTGGCGCTGATTACAGGAGCGATTTACTCTGTGAGATAGCAGGAAGTAGTTCACGTCGCGTGAACTATTTCTGCAGTTTCACAGTGAAGTCCCTACGTTGACAGAGAGGAGTTTGGGTACAAATTACCTATCCAGCTGCTCCAAAACGATTGTGCTAGACATAAGGAGTGTAATGCGAGTTCAAAACACAACCAATGGAAACAAAAACAGAGTATCACCTTGCTAGTTCATTTTCACGAATTTGGTGACACAAACATCAAAATTAAAAGGAAGAAATAGTGGAGCTTTCCTCTAAGGTCACTCCAGTACACACCCACACAATAAAAATGCACCCACACAAAATTAAAAGGAAGAAATAGTGGAGCTTTCCTCTAAGGTCACTCCAGTACACACCCACACAAAATTAAAAGGAAGAAATAGTGGAGCTTTCCTCTAAGGTCACTCCAGTACACACCCACACAATAAAAATGACCAATTTCTCACTAACCTTCACTTCCACTCTCAAACCTTATCCATTCATTCTATAAGATTCCTCCTCAGCCTGAATAATAAATAAGCCTTTACTTCAATCCCTTGTAATCATTCCCTGTTTCTGAATACAAGAAAATATTATTTTTCCTTGTTTTTACCTAGTGAGATAAAAAATTTTAGAGAGTGGTAATTTAATATTGAGATATTTTTGGATATATAAATTCTACAAATACCAAAAATATGTTTCCCTGAAACAGAAAATCAAAATAAAATTTTCAATGCACATTAGGAATCAATTAAAAATGATTTAAAACACCTTAGCCCCCTAAGGGTGAAATGATAGGTGAGTAGATATGATCCTCTACACAAGAGAGCATAACATAGCCTTGGCCTCATAAGCCCAGGCCTCCAAGCTTCCCTTGAGTGTGCCCCATGTCCCTATTATATATAGGAGGGCCCTCAAGTGACTCTTGACTCTCCATTTTCCATGTGTGACCCTTGGATGCCTGACCCTAACCTTAACCCTTAAGGTTAGTCCTAACCCATGCTCCACTAGAGCTTGTTCCCATGCTCCCATGCTCACAAGCCTAATGTGGGTTAGCCTCCTAGTATATGCACACATAATGTGCATATAACATAAAGGCAGCCCAAGACATACAAAAGTAGTATGCAGATAAAAAGAGATCAGAGAGAGTTTGGAGAATCAGATATGGTCTTCATTCGAGTACGACCAAAAAGAAGTTCCTTATCCTTATTAGGGAAGTATAAGAAGCTCTCTCCCAGATACTGTGGGCCATATGCTATTATAAAGAAAGTGGGCGATCTAGCTTACAAACTTCTTCTGCCTCCCCATCTCAAGGTACATAATGTATTCCATGTCAGTTTGCTTAAGAAATATGTACCTAGTCCGAGTCACATGCTTGATGATGAGCAATTGATTTCTTCGACTCAAGGCCAGATGGTACTCCAACCTGAAGAAATCCTTGACGTTTGGGAGAAGATTCTCAGGAGCAGAGTTCTCAGAGATTTTTTAGTAAAGTGGAAGTTCTTCCCTCTAGAAGATGCCACCTGGGAGAAAGAAGAAGAGTTGGCGAAAGATTACCCCCACTTTGTGAGATGAGGATATCTCGCGTTTTTCAAGTGGGAGAGGATGTAAGACTCCTCCTCATCCTGAATAATAAATAAGCCTTTACTTCAATCCCCTGTAATCATTTCTTATTTCTGAATACAAGAAAATATTATTTTTTCCTATTTTTGCCTAGTGAGATAAAAATTTCTAGAGAGTGGTAATTCAATATTGAGATATTTTTGGTTATACAAATTCTACAAATATCAAAAATATATTTTCCTAAACAGAAAATCAAAATAAATATTCCAAGGTGCATTAGGAATCAATTAAAAATGATTTAAAAGACCTTAGCCTAAGGGTCAAGATTTTTTGAAAATTTTGGATTATGGTCCAATTAAGGTTCCTATGGACCAATAAGATTAATCCAAGTTTTGGGAGGAGATAAATCCAATGAATAAAAGAAAATACCAAAAAATGAGTAAATGCCCACATAAGATGAAGAGTTGACGGAGTACAAGATTTATTAGTTAAAAATTATGAAATATTACTAAAAAAATGAGATATTTTGGAGTAATCATACCATTTTGACACCTTGGTAAGGAAAAGGGGAGCCTTCAAGGAGGCGCCTATTTCACACATGTGAAGGAGTTTTAAACTCAAAAATGTTAAGATATTTTTATGTCTTCTCTCTCCTAGATCAAACCAAATCAAAAAGGGAACCAAACTGGTCCAAATCTTATCCAAATTCAGCCAAACTGAAGCTGGAAAATTCTAGAACGTAGTTGGACTCAGTGAGTGGCCTCGCTCACAATAGACCCTCATTCTTTTGTATTCTCATTTGTGAACTAGACCATGCGAGTATTACTCTAAAATAAGCATATTTTTTATTATCCTCTAAAAATCCTCTACAATTTAGAGAGATTTGAGCTTCTCTCTCTCTCTCTTCAACCTTCTTTGGAGCTTTCCTCAACATACTAACCAATTGATTGGTTGGGGGCCTCTCCTAAGACTAGAGAATCAAGCAAAACAAGAGGTAAAGTGTGACTTATGGTCTTTTTTCTTAATCTTCTAAATGTTTTTCACTTCTCAACCCCTCTCATGCTTGAGAAGTATTCAATTGAATGGTTCTTGAATGTAAATGAAGCTCTCTAATGAATTTTAATGTATAATCACATAAAGTTTATATTTATATTTAAATTAAAATATTTTTTAAAGCATATCTCTCTGTCCCCCAAAGACTGGTCATTCCTATGACCAATTCTATATTCAAATGATGCTTCTCATGGAGCAATTCTTAATTCTAAAAGTAAACTCTATGCTAGTCAAATTAGAGGCCAAAGAAATAGCTTTTTAATGTTTTTATGTTACTTAAATTATGATAAACTTAGGGATTAAATCCCTAAATTGGATATTGGTCCAAATAATAGTTATTCTATCATATTGTACTAAACTTTATGCTTTTTAAATTTATTAAAAATTATCAGTAATAGTAGCGGAGCTATGGTAAAATTTTTAGAAAAATTAACACATAAATCATATTAATGCATAATGTGAAAAGAGGACTTTCTACCATATTCTAGGATTATTCATCCTAGGTTAAATGAATAATTCTCATCATATCCAAGGAAAATTAATTTTTAATATTTATGCATAAATAATTAATTAGAGAAAAAGAAAAACTTCTAGTAATTTTATTTTTATGATAAACGAGGAATTTCCATGATACTGAAGATCCATGTATTCCAATGGAGAAAGAGAAAAATTATAATATCAAAATAATGGATATTTAATTTTAGTTAAATTTATTTTATGCATAAATAAATTTAAATGATGAAAGAGGAATTCCCACCATAATTGGAATTCAACCATTTAAATGAGAAAAGTGGAATTCTTAGTATAATGGAATTAATGGACATTTTTATTTAATTTTAAGAGAATTTTTAGTTAAATTTATTTTTATGCATAAATAAATTTAAATGATGAAAGGAAAATTCCCACCATAATTGGAGTTCAACCATTTAAATGAGAAAAGTGAAATTCGTAGTATACTGTAATGGTTATTTTTATTTTATTTTTAAGAGAAAATTTAGTTAAATTTATTTTTATGCATGAATAAATTTAAATGATGAAAGAGGAATTCCCCCACCATATTTGGAATTCAATCATTTAAATGGAAAAAATGGAATTCTTATCATATTAGGATTAATAGATATTCTTATGTAATTTTTAAGAGAACTTTTAGTTAAAATTATTCTATGCATGTATAAATTTAAATGATGAAAGAGGATTTTCCATCATAATTGGAATTCAATCCTTTAAATGGAAAAAGAGAATTCTTGGTATATTTAGAATATTGAATATTTTTATTTAATTTAAAGAGAAATTTTAGATAGATTTAATTTATGATAAAAGAGGAATTGCCATGACATTTGGATTGCACTCCATTAAATGGAAAAAGCAGGTATTTCAAGTTTATTCAAAAAAATAGATATTGGTATTTAGAAGATTTTTTATGATATTTAAGAAAAGAAGGATTTAAATTAATATTTAGTGTCAAAAGAAGAATTTCCACCATAATTCTACCTATGGAATTAAGGTTGAGAAATTGAATGGTAGAAAGAATATCTTTAGATATTTTGTGGTTAAATCACTAAATTGGTATTTACCCAAAACTAGATGTTTATCTGAAGGAGATCCTTGTTAAAACTAAACCAAATGAATTTGGTTAGACACGAGAGGGACAGACAGTAAACCTACTTGTCCATCTCTCGATCTGAATCAAGCAAAACTTCGTGACCTATTCTAGTTCCTAAATACAAAGAATAGACTACCGTTGAACTAAACTAGTTTTCTTGTGAGGACCGAAGTCACCAAGAATCTAGTTGGACAATCAGTCAAATGATGGGTAGATTACCATGATGAGAGATCAAGGATTCTCATTATGAAACTAGGAATTATGGAAAAAGGGGTTTTGTGGAACCAATCTCAAACTAGGAATTTTACTTGCATTGAAACCTCTGTTTTTTATTTTAAGGACTAATTTATGCCAGAATGCTGGAGGAAGCATTTGGCATGTGTTTTACGAAGAGGAGGTTCATTGTTGCAATAGCTGGCGGGGAGTCGTCGAGGGACGTCGCTCGTGCGGCAAAGCCTGCCGAGGTTTTGACCAGCCTCGGTATGGTTAAAATGGTGCGCTTCCAGTACGAGGGGCAAGGACCAACGAAGCGGTCCCTAAGTGAAGTGCTAGGACACCTAAGGAGGATCCTAGAGGGTTCTGACCAGGTGATGCACGGGGTCGCGGTTACTAGGACACCCATGCGTGCGTCGAGGAAGATTCGGATGGACTAAAAGGAAAGATTTTTGTGAATCGAATTTTGATACTGGATCTCGTTGGTTGGCCAGCTGGTCTTCAACGGAGAGTCCAAAGGACACATTTTATAATACAATGGACTCGGAATTTTGAAGGATGACGATCAGTAATATTATGATTTTCATTGAATGATTGTTTTAAAGCCAGCCGAATCTGTTATAAATGGCAATTTCATATTGGGTGTGTAATATTATGATTTTCATTGAAGGATTGTTTTAAAGCCAGCCGAATCTGTTTTAAAGCCAGCCAAATGATGATTTTTATTGAAGGATTGTTTTAAAGCCAGTCGAATCTGTTATAAAGCCAGCCGAATGATGATCAATAATATTGGGTGTGTAATATCAAGATTTTCATTGAAGGATTGTTTTAAAGCCAGCCGAATCTGTTTTAAAGCCAACTGAATGATAATTTTTGTTGAAGGATTGTTTTAAAGCCAACCGAATCTGTATAAAGCCAGCCGAATTTGTTATAAAGCCAGCTGAATGATGATCAGTAATATTGGGTGTGTAATACTATGATTTTCATTGAAGGATTGTTTTAAAGCCAGCCGAATCTATTTTAAAGCCAGCCGAATCTGTTTTAAAGCCAGCCGAATAATGATTTTCATTGAAGGATTGTTTTAAAGCCAACCGAATCTGTTATAAAGCCAGCCGAATGATGATCAGTAATATTGGGTGTGTAATATTATGATTTTCATTGAAGGATTGTTTTAAAGCCAGCCGAATCTGTTATAAAGCCAGCCGAATGATGATTAGTAATATTATGATTTTCATTGAAGGATTGTTTTAAAGCTAGCCGATTCTGTTATAAATGGCAATTTCATATTGGGTGTGTACGTGGTATGCCTACCTTAATTTTTGCTTGAAAAGGGATTAGTCTCTTGTCCAGATATCCGTGGGTGAGGCCCCGAGTGAGAGGCTCTGCCCTGCGCACAAGAAGTGCTACTTCCGCTGCTAGTAACCCCAAATTTGTTGCGCGGAGGGGGCAAGGATCTTTCACCCTTTCCCGAGGGATGGCAAGATTCTCTTGAGCACCATCTTCCTTTTTTTGACGGAAGATCTTCCCTCTACACTACATGATGAGGGTTGGGACTTCGAGGAGGAAGACACCCAAGGAAGAGATAAGGGGACGACTCTCTTGGCAATGGAGGACATTCATTGTAGCACATGCTGGGGCAGAGGGACTCTCTCTTATGTCACATTCACTCTAGCACATTCAGCGGAGAGCACATTCTCTGGTGTATGACATTCTCTGTGTTGGAGTATCATTCTTGTCTACAGTTTGGTATATAGGGATGCACTCTTGTGGTGTTTTGTCTATCTCTCTGTGTGAGTGAGGTGAGTGAGTGGTTAGTGGGGGGTGTGGCATGAGTGAGAGGCCTGTAGGGATACTGTGGTGCTAGGTGGTGGTGGTTGGAGAGCATGGTAGATAGTGTAAAGCACAGGCCTTGCATGTCTAGCTAGTGAGGTCGACTCATCCTTAGCGGCTATACTTCCCTGAGAGGATCCACGCTCCCTTTTCCCCAACCCTAGTGTTTGTGTCGGTATTCCTCCAGTTTCCTAGCAATAAGGACCGATGGTATTCCTCCAGTTTCCTAGCAATAAGGACCGATGGTATTCCTAGTGTTTGTGTCGGTATTCCTCCAGTTTTCGATGGTATTCCTCCAGTTCCATAGCAAACAAGGACTGGCGGAGTCATCCACAGGGGTTCTATATTGGTGAAAAATAGCCCCTTTTCAATGAAGAAAACTCTTCTAAAGCTCCCTCGCTTATAAGGTCGGACCCATCGTCAATACCGCACGGAGTCAAACGGTGCTTGTCTTTGACAGTACCAGCAAAAGATTGAATATAAGGTATTTTCTCCAATAAATGGATGAAATCTCCCTTTGTGCTATGAGAGTTCTTGCTTTTGTTTTGAGAGAGAGTGAGAGAGAATACTCTAGCACATGTTCCTTCTCTATACTTGTATGAGAGTTCTTGCTTTTGTTTTGAGAGAGAGTGAGAGAGAATACTCTAGCACATGTTTCTTCTCTATACTTGTATGCTTGTATGCTTGTGTGGAGAAGGGAGAGAGAGAGAGCAATTGCCTTATGTGGTGATGTGAGCGACTCTACAGTTACAGCGTGTGGAGGTGAAGCTTGGAGGATTGGAGCTTCTCAAGTGAGCTTGGAGACCTCAAGGGAAACAAAGTCGAATCATTGGTAAGTTCCCTAATGATAGTTGTGTTCTATTGCTTCTTTCAAAGGTGAATGCATAGAGTTCCTTCTTGGAAGTGTGTAGCCCATAACATTTTTGGCATCGTTGCTAGGGAAATACCTTTGTTTCTTCCATCCTCTTTGAGTTTCAGCTCCCATTACACAAGTTTCATCATTGCCTTTGCATTCTGGTAGTGCATTGTATATGGAATGTGTGAGATCCCCCTCCAGGGGCACCAGCACAACGGAAGCAGTGTCGGCCTCCTGCGCGGGGCGGGGATCCACACTCGGGGCCTCACCCGCCGATGTCCGAACGAGAGACTAGCCAGGCGGTTCCTCCGAAACTGAGCCCGCAAAAACTCCCCTCGCCCGGAAGGCATGGGTGATTCTGCCTGGGGAAAATCTTCTAATAGAGGAATTACTCTAACGAGTCAAAGTCTTAACTAGTTAAACTGATCTGACTGAACCTAAAGTCACATGGTCAGATCAAGAAGAGACTTGCACTTGGTCCATGGAATCATCGCTTTTTTCCTCCTTTAACGAGGCACAGTCCGCCCCGCTGATCCCCTCCCATAGAACAAGGTCTTCTCAGGACTTAATCTAACTAACGTAATTAATTGCATCTTAATTGTTTCATAGGAATCCTCCGATCCAGCCTAACCCCAACCGGTCCATGGGTTAGCCAACCACCCGACCACTGTATTGGTGGGATTCCTTTATAGAAATTTGGTTGTGTTTTGCCCGGGTAGCGAGGAAAAGAGTTCCTAGGCCCCCTACCCAGTTCTTCCAAAATCGAACCCGAAAAAACTTCCCTTGACCAAAAAGCACGGGTGATTCCTCCACGATATTTTTATTCTAACGTAGTCAAGAGCCTTAACTAACCAAACTGATCCGATCGAACCCGTAAATCTCATGGTCAAATGAAGGAAGAGACTTGCACTTGGATCATAGAGACCAATGCTTTTTTCCTCGTCCAAGAGGCACAACCATTGATTCTTTTCCATAGAACAAAGACTATCCGGGATTTACTTCATCTATCGTAACATAACAGAATTGAGTCTCATTTTAGGAATCCATCAGTCCAGCCTAACCCCATCCAATCCCATGGGTTAGCCAACCGCCCACAACCACTATAGTGATAGGATCCATTTAGGAATTTGGTTATGTTTTGCCCCGGGTACCAGGGAAAAGAGTTCCCAGGCCCCCTAGGCTGGCGCTTCAAGCAAACTTCAAGATAGTCACACCACTTACACACCCAATATGAAATTGCCCGTTTCACAGATTCATCTGTTTTTAAAACAATCCTTTAATGAAACCATAGTATCACTGATCATAATCCTCCAAAATATCTAGCTTGAGTTCCAATTTGCAATCATTCCTTCATCGGTGTACCTATGGCATCATTGGTAACTAGAACACTCACCACCTGTCCACTCAGGGGTCTTTTCAATAGTTCCTAGCTCATAGTACCCGAAAATATATGGACTCTCCATTGAAGATCAGCAAGACCAACCAACAGATCCATATATAAAAGAGCCATGGACTCATCCGTTGAGGACCAGCAAGGCCAATCAACCAGATCCATGCCGGAGTTCAGAAAACAACTCTAATACCTTGTTCCGTCCACTCAGGTGTCTTTTCAATAGTTCCTAGCTCATAGTATCCAGAAATATATTCACTTAAGAAAATCCATATGGACTCTCCGTTGAAGATCAGCAAGATCAACCAACAGATCCATATATAAAAGAGCCATGGACTCATCTGTTGAGGACCATCAAGGCCAATCAACCAGATCCATGCCGGAGTTTAGAAAACAACTCTAACACCTTGTTCTGTTTTCTTCCCCGACACATGCGTGGGTATCTTCGACGACCCAAAGCCTGAGCACCGTATGGTCAACACCCTCTAGGCTCCTTCGCAGGTCACCTAGCGCTTCACTCATAGGCCGCTTCCTTGGTCCCTCATCCACCCTTACTGGAAGCTCACCATTTAAATCGAACCGAGGCTATCAAGACCTCGGCCGACCTTGCTATGCGAGACGTCCTCCATTGACTCTCCGTCAGTTGTTGCAACTTTATCACTTAGGTCTCCACAATCTCATTCACAAGATGGTCAAAATGCTTCCCCAGCATTCTTGACATAAAACAATTATTTAAAAACAGGTTTCATAAATATAGTTTCTAATGAGCTCTCGTCTTTCCACATTCTTCTACATCAATTCACATGGCTTATTCCACATCCAGTCATATGTATTCCCATCGTCCTTCATCCATTCTCATCCAATCACACCATATTATATCTCATCACATCTATCCACATCTATCCTCATCCCATCACATCAAAACATATCCACATCACATCTCATCCATTCATATCACATCACATCCATCTACATTCGTTTAGATCCACATCACATCCACATATCATCACATCACGTTCACATCTATTTACATCACTTCACATCCATTCATGATGATTACCCAAGTCCACATCACATCACATCTCATCTATCCACATCATATCTCATCCATTCATATCTAACTAGATCCACATTGTTGAGAAAACGTGGTGCTCATGCTAGATCAAGTGTGTGGAGAGGAGAGACTCAAAAAGTACAAGAATAATATCTTGCTTATTAAGTTGTTTATACATACAACTAGGCCTTGCTCTCATACAAAATGCCTCATGGCCTCACCTTTAAATAGGTGAACAAGTGGACCTCCAGTCCATTCACACTCACACCCTTCTCTCACCCTTCTACATAACCTTAGTCTCTTAATACCCCCCCTCAATACCAACTATGAAAGAATGGAATAGGTGGTATTGGACATAAGATGCCTTTATAACATTAGGCGTACAAGGCTTGAATATAGGTGTGGCTATCTAGGATTTACAAAAGTGTTCCTAGAGCCTTAGAGGCTATTACATTGATGCCATCTAAGTCTTTATTTGTTTGTCGATGAAGATGTACACCTCAATGATGGTGCACCCCACTCTTTGTGTTTGCTTGGCTTCTTGTAGATGACATGCTGCTTAGGAGATACATGCCATTGCTTCCACCACATGCTTTCCACCTTGACCATTCTCACACAATGATCATGACAAGGCTACCACCCTTGCTTAAGTGGTTTGCTTTTAGATGGTACTCCAACATGCTTTATGCTTCCTTGAATAATATATCTCCTCCATGGATAATGAGGTAGATTTAAATGGGGAAGGGAAAGGGAGGGTCTTACCACTTGCCTTATGGATTGGTCAAGGGCAGTGTCTACTCCACAATTACAATAGCTTTTATGCATGTTGGTTAAATGATACCCTTGTTGCCATATATATAGGCAGTGATGTGTGTGAACACACTTAGGACCACCGGGGCACTTTTTCCCTCTTTAGGAGGTTTTTTCCCCCGGCTTGTATATACGCCCATCATTCTAGGACTAACTTATCTTTTGTATATTGACACAATCTAATACATTGTGTGTTGTGTGCATTCTTGCTTCTTCTTCTCCAAGCTTTGTGTGCTTTCCTGTAACCCTAATTCCAACAATTGGTATCAGAGCAGGCATCGGCTCCCAGGGCTACGTCGCCAGCACCCTCCGACTCACGTTCTCCGATTGAGTTCTGCACATGTGTTTTCGTCATTTTCTGCAGAAATTTTGACAGTGCAGTTTTCTGCAAAACAGGCATATGTATTCTATTGTGGACCGTGCTACATAGCACGAGTTGTTCTCTGTTCAGTCTTTGCTTCATTACAGGTAGCTTTTGCATCAGTTTCAGTCAGTGACCATGGCTGATAATAGCAATGATGTATTTCGCATGTTGTCTGCTGAAGACAAACTGGATGGAGACGGCAACTATCCACTTTGGGCATACATGATGCAGCATGTTTTGGTTGCAAAAGGAGTGTGGAACATTGTGCAGGGTATGGATGTACGTCCAGGTTCTGTGGATGTAGGATCTGTTGAGGATGTTGCAGGTTCTAGCAGCTCTACTATTGCTAATGTTTTACCCACTGCTGAACAAGCTCGTTGGGATGGTAAAGATGCACAGGCTCATGCCTTGATTGCACTTTCTGTCAAACGTAACATCACCCCACATATTCGTTCAGCTAAAACAGCAAAACAGGCTTGGGATATTCCAGCTGGTTTGTATGCAAGTCGTAACGAGGCAAAAATCGCTTACCTGCGTAAAGAGCTAGAATTGAAGATTATGCAAGAAGATGATTACATGAATGTTTTTCTTGCTGAGATTAAAGATCTCAAAGAACAATTGATTTCTGCAAGTGAGATTATTCCTGATCATTCTCTTGTGCAGACTGTTCTTGATGCTTTACCATATCAGACTTTTGCTTCCACATGGAGACTTCTTAATGAGGACTGAATGCTGTCAAGTATGATACTTTAGTCAACAAGCTCTTGCAAGAAGCGCAGTCCAGGCAAAACAGGGCCAGGCAGCGTGCAGTTGATCAAGCATTTATTGCTGCCCAGTAGTTAGCAGAGAAGAAGTGGTAAGGCAGCCCCTTCCACTGTTTCTTCTCCTATTAGTAGGTCTGCAACTTCTTCTCCTTCCACAGGTAGCAACAATAAGTCTGAGAAGGCTCTTGATAAAGGCAAGAAAAAGACCAGGTGCAACTATTGTAAGGCAAATGATCATGTCATTAAGAATTGCCCTAAGCTGAAGGCTAAAGAGGCAAAGAAGAAAGAGTCAAATGTAGCCACAATAGCGGATGCTTCTACAAATGCAGATTCTGCAAATGTTGTGCAGGATACAGAATGGGCATTTAGCGTGTATTGCGAGTATGACCCATCTGTACATGATACATGTTTGGCAGTTTCTGTTGACTCTCATGTATGGTATTTTGACAGTGGTGCTACAAAGCACATTACCTCGCATCGTGATATGTTCACTTCTCTTGAGGCTATCCTTAATGGGAATACTGTCACATGTGCCAATAATGCTTCTTACCCAATGAAGGGCATTGGTAAAATTATACTTACTGCTGCAAATGGCAGTGCTTTCACACTTTCAGATGCTTTGTATGTGCCAGGGATAAAGAAGAATATATTGTCTGTCTCTGCGCTTACTAGACTTGGACTTGTCGTCAAATTTGTGGATGACAGATGTATTGTTCATGATTTGACTTCAGGTGATACGATTATTGTATCTGGCACCTTGTTTCGTGGGCTGTATAGGCTCAATTCTTATGACAAGTGTGTGGAAGATTCAGCAAATGCAGTTTTTGATGAAAAGGCAATTTCAGATGCAAAACTATGGCATGCTCATTTTGGCCATCTAAACTTTGCTAGTTTGCTGCGTTTGCAGAAATTTGATATGGTTGCTTCATTGCCCCCTCTTGAGGCACCATTGAAACATGTTTGTGAAGGCTGTATTTTGGGCAAAATGCAGCGTTCTGCGTTTCCAAAGGATGGTTCTGTGCGGGCCACTTGCAAATTGCAGCTTGTACATAGTGATGTATGTGGGCCTATGCAAACTCCGTCATTTGGTAAACACTTGTACTTCGTGACTTTCATTGATGATTACTCAAGGCATGCATGGGTATATCCACTGAAGGCAAAGTCCGAAGTGTTTTTGTGCTTCAAACAGTTTATGCTTATGGTTGAAAATGTATCCAATTGTACTGTGGGTACCCTCCGTTCTGATTGAGGGGGGGAGTACATGTCTGAAGAGTTTGATGCATTTCTAGCTAGTCGTGGGATAAAACACCAATGTACAGTGCCGTATACCCCTCAGCAAAATGGTGTTGCTGAGAGAAAGAACGGGTCACTTATGGAGATGGCACGATGTATGGTCAAGAGCCAAGCTTTGCCACATGCGTTTTGGCTTGAGGCTGTCATATGTGCTGCATATGTACTCAATAGGTATCCCACTAAGGCCTTGCAGTCTATTACTCCATACGAAGCTTGGCATGGCAGGAAGCCTTCTATTGGTCACTTACGTGTCTTTGGTTGCTTGGCCTATGCTTTAGTGCCTGTGCAACAACACAGAAAATTGGATGATAAGGCTGTCAATTGCATTTTTGTTGGTTACAGTGCTGAAAGCAAGGTTTACAGATTGTATCATCCACAGTCAAAGCGTATCTTGATTAGTCGAGATGTTGTTTTTGTGGAAGATGCTGTGCAACCCTTGTTATCATGTACCAAAGAGACAGGTGTGAGCTCACGGGATGTATTTGATACGTTGTTGCCTCTCTTTACAGGTGGGAATTCAAATGTAAGTCCTAATGAGGCAAATATTCAGCCTATGCAGATTTCAAACGACATCATAGATCAGCCTATTTCTGATGCATATTTACAAGATGTAATTTATGAGGATAGGGCTGAAAATGAGCAGGCTAGAGGTATGCCTAAATGGCTAGTGCAAACCTTACGTGATAGTAAGATTGATGCACCTATGCCTAGTCGTACTCGTTCAGGTTTTCACCTCTTATGCATCAGATTGTTATGCTTTGGCTGTGTCTAGTATGTGTGGAGGAAGAATCTCTTTCATTTGATGAGGCACAAAATTCAGAAAATTGGTTGGCTGCAATGCAAAGTGAATATGATGCTATAATGAAGAATGGTACATGGTCTTTGTGTGATTTGCCTATTGGTAAAAAGGCCATTGGATGTAAGTGGGTTTTTAAGTTGAAACGAATGCCAGATGGCAGTGTTGATCGCTATAAGGCTAGACTTGTTGCAAAGGGTTATGCTCAAGAAAAGGGCATTGATTTTGATGAGACCTTTGCTCCCACTTGTCGTATGACTACCATTCGTAGCATTTGTGCATTGGCAGCTCATAATGGTTGGAATGTACATCAGCTGGACATAAAGACTGCGTTCTTGAATGGAGATTTGCATGAGGAGGTGTATGTATCGCAGCCTCGTGGTTTTGTTCAAAGAGGGCAGGAAAACAAAGTGTGCAAGTTGAAAAAGACTTTATATGGTTTAAAGCAAGCTCCACGAGCTTGGTATGAAAAGATACATGCATATTTGACTGCACATGGGTTTCAGAATAGTCCAACAGAAAGCACTTTGTATGTTAAACGTGTGGATGGTGTACATCTAATCATTGCTCTCTATGTCGATGACATGCTGCTTACATGACCAAATGAGAGTCATATTGCTGATTTTAAGGGTGATTTGAATGCCTCTTTTGAGATGTCAGATTTGGGGCATTTGCATCATTATTTGGGGATACAATTTAAGCAGTGTGATGGAGGTATTGCTTTGTGTCAGACAAAGTATATTGAGACAGTGTTGCGGAGATTTGGCCTTGAAGACTGCAAGCCTATTGCTACTCCAGAGGAGACAGATTTGAAGTTGAGTCTTCATGATGCTGGAGATCACTTTGATGTCACACTCTATCAGACAGCTGTTGGTTGCCTCATTTATGTATGCATTACGAGGCCAGACATTCAGTTTGTAGTCTCACAAGTGAGCAGGTTAATGCATAGCCCAGGGTCTCAGCATTGGAAGGCAGTTAAACGCATCTTTCGCTACTTGAGTGGCACCATACATCTTGGGTTGTTTTATCCCAAGGGGGGGATCATTGCCGCCAGATTTACATGCTTTTTCGGACTCAGATTGGGCTGGTTGCTATGACACAAGAGTGTCCACAAGTGGTTTTTGTTTCATGCTCGGTAGCTCATGCATATCTTGGTTGAGCAAGAAGCAACCTACTGTGGCCACTTCTAGTTGTGAAGCTGAGTACAGGGCAGCTTTCATAGCTACAGTTGAGTGTGTGTGGCTCAGACGGCTTATGGCTGACTTGGGTGTTGGACAGGAGTCTACCACCTCTATCTTCACTGACAGTCAGAGCGCATTGGCAGTTGCGGAAAACCCAATTTTTCATGCTCACACAAAGCACATTGAGGTGCATTATCACTATGTCAGGGAGAGACTCTCAGCAGAAGAGATCAACTTGACCTATGTGCCAACACAGGACAACCTCGCCGATCTTTTCACAAAGGCGCTTCCTCGTGAGAAGTTCAAAGCTTTCCGCAAAGCTTTGGGCTTGCTCCCCTTTGTGGATTGATCTACTTCGGGCATGGCACTCCCCTATACATGAGTGCCAGCTCTCGTTCACACCATCACTCCCAGGAGGGATTTGTTGCCATATATATAGGCAGTGATGTGTGTGAACACACTTAGGACCGCCGGGGCACTTTTTCTCTCTTTAGGAGGTTTTTTCCCCCAGGCTTGTATATACGCCCATCATTCTAGGGCTAACTTATCTTTTGTACATTGACACAATCTAATACATTGTGTGTTGTGCATTCTTGCTTCTTCTTCTCCAAGCTTTGTGTGCTTTCTTGCAACCCTAATTCCAACAACCCTTTAGGGTTTGTTAGTTACAAGCTTAATGAGTAATTGGTTAAGGTAAATACTCAAACAAATAAGGTTAATCATCTTTGGCTCAAGAAGGAGAGGACATGGCTCATAATGTTGCCAATGCCTCTTACAAAAGTAATGCCACCTTACGACTCATCTTAGATGATGAAAATGCAGAATATGCAGCGGAATGAAGTGCCTTGGGCTTGGGAAACGAGAACATATGGCTTATGACTTGCCTATGTCTCTTACAAACAAGGGCCTCAAGGGTAATATACATAAACATTGAAGATGAACACTTAGTGTAAATGTGTTCAACTTTAAAACCACTCAAAAACTGAGTTTTATGATAAAAAACCAGAATTCTTCAACCTCTTTAGCTTATGAGATGAAGACTATTGGTTCATGGTTGCACCATTTCTTTGGAAGAAGCGGTTTGTTGATGAAGACTTGAATGTGGCACTTATGGTGTGTGCCCGGCCTCCATGTTGATGAAGAAGAGCCTTCTTAATGTAAATGACCTCCTCCTTTGATGGTTAAGACCATCTTAGTGTTAAGCAACACTTTAGTTGATGATTAATATCACCATTAGTGTGTATAAAACATAATTAGTGCTAAAAAGTACATTTTTAGTATCAAATGACACATATTCTGGTGATTAACTCACCATTAGTGTTTAATAACACTATTAGTATTTAAGAACACTTTAAAAATAACCTCCCTTTGCTGGATTCACAGCTTAATTAGTGTTAAACAACACAATTAGTGCTTAAAAGCACACTTTGAATCACTTTGAAAGCTAAAAAACTTGATGTTGATGTTGAAGCTTGTTGAGCATGAGGCTTATGGCTACCTCATGTGGATGGAAGCTCTTCAAAATCAAGTGGAATATCAGCTACAAGCATTCACAAGTTCTCATGAGTCATTAAAGCAAGGGGGTGATGATATGAGCAAGAAAAATCACCAAAAATCAAGCTTTAATGTGGAAGCTTGAAGGTGAAGATGAAAGTGGCGCCTGGTTTTTTTCGTGTAGCCGTCGCGTTGCTGCATTGTTGGAGCTCAAATCAGAGCTGTAGGTCCTCCTCTCATGGGCCTACACAAGCCCTAAGCTTGTACATGCTATAATGCACTGTAGAGGGCGAATCGATGTACAACCACGCCTGCAGCTCAGAACTGCGCCGGTTTGCTACAGTCGGAATGCCGCCGAGTTGAGAGGAGATTTTCAGCAATTAGCAGTACAAATGTGAACGCCCACGACTCTTCTACAAGTTTCTTGAAGAAATCTCGGCGAGTTAAGGCTTCTACAGGCTGCTGGAAGGCCCTCAATGGAAGAGGATTGAGCTCCACACAAGAAAGATGAGGAAAAAGTGGATATTTTTTACCTAATCTACACCACAAGTGGTTCAAATCACCTAGGCTCTAGATACCATGATGAGAAAACATGGCGCTCATGCTAGATCAAGTGTGTGGAGAGGAGAGACTCAAAAAGTAAAAGAATAATATCTTGCTTATTAAGTTGTTTATACATACAACTAGGCCTTGCTCTCATACAAAATGCCTCATGGCCTCACCTTTAAATAGGTGAACAAGTGGACCTCCAGTCCATTCACACTCACACCCTTCTCTCACCCTTCTACATAACCTTAGTCTCTTAATACACATCACATCACATCCATTCACATCTCATTACATCACATTCATATCTCACCACATCCACTCACATCTCATCACATCCATTTACATCTCATCACATCCATTCACATCTCATCACACTCATTCACATCTCAACACATCCATCCTCATCTTAACACATCTCGTTCACATCCATCCACATCACATCTCATTCATTCCATCCACATTACATCACATCCACATCTATCCATATCACGCCACATCCACATCTATCCATATCACGCCACATCCATTCATAGCTCATCACATTCATCCACATCCATTCGTTCATTTACATTCACATCTATCCACATCCATTCATTCATTCACATGCATATCTATCACATCACATCTCATTCTCATATATTTACATCACATCACATCCTTTCACATATTATCACATCTAATTCTCATCCATTTACATCACATTACATCACATCCTTTCACATATCATCACATCACATCTAATTCTCATCCATTTACATCACATCACATCCTTTCACATATCATCACATCTTATTCACATCTCATCACATCTATTTACATCACATCACATCTCATCACATCCACTCACATCTTATCACATCGCATTCACATCTTATCACATCTCGATGGGACTTTTCTAAGTTTTTGCCAATTGCTTGGCCTAGTTAAAGGTACTTTTTCTCGATGGATATTTTCATATTGTTTCTCAAATTTCTCAAGTGAAATATATTCAATATTCTTCATTGAGTAAAACATTCATTGGATTTACAAAAATCAATTCTACCCATATTTCTCAATAAAATTAATAATGCTCAAAATTTTACTTAATTTGAACTATGCCAAAAATTCCTCTTTTACCATTTAATTATTTGGATCTCAAATATCATGGGAATTCCTCTTTTTGCATAGAAATAAATTTAGCAAAAATTTCTTTTTTTGCATAAAATAAATTTACCAAAAATTTCTTTTTTTGCATAAAAATAAATTTACCAAAAATCCTCTTTTTTTGCATAAAAATAAATTTACTAAAAATTTCTCTTTTACCATTTAATTACTTGGATCTCAAATATCATGGGAATTCCTCTTTTTGTATAAAAATAAATTTACCAAAATTTACTCTTTTCCCATAATCAATTAATTATGCATAATCACTTTTCCACCTTTGAACTCCCATCATCATCTCAAATGTTAATAACATTTGCCTTTTCATGCTCTTCATTCCGTGGTTTTTTATTTCCAGGCTCTACGTTTACATGTTAAAAAAATTTGACCCCTACATCTACATTTCCAATCCGAATCTACGATTGCGAGATCTAGATTTGAAGACTCCATATTTTTGGGTCTACAGTTGCATGCTCTCCATTTGATGGATGGAGGCTCTACATTTGATGACTCTGCATTTTTAGGCTCTATCTTTGCATTCTTGCAAGGGGGTGACTCCATATTTGTTGGCTTTGTATTCATGTTTATAGGTTCATTTCTAGGGCCTACAATTGCATGCTCTTCAAGGGGCAGCTCCATTTTTTAAGGCTCTTTACATCAACATGAAAAAATATGAATTATGAATTAATTTGAATTAGCATTAATTGGCCAACTAGGACATGTCCTCCAAAGTATCATCGAAGAAACAAAATCTTCATTTTAAAAAATTCTCGTTTTCATAAAATTACAATGGAGCAAAAAGGCATTACACATAGTAAATAGACAATGTGGACTAAAAGCCACTATCTAACTCTAAAAGCTACTTCGTAATTTCTTGCACATCTTGGATTTGGTAGATGTACCATTTCCTTTCCCCCCCTTGCATTACACATATTAAATAGACATTGTCGACTAAAAGCCACTACCTAACTCTAAAAGCTACTTCATAATTTCTTGCATATCTTGGATTTGGTGGATTTGCCATTTCCTTTCTCCCCCTTTCTATTCTTTGGCCAAGTGAATGGAGAGGTGTGCATGAAGGTTGTGCTAACTCACCAATTTTGGCAATATGTTTGCACAGAAGATGTCCAACAAACATCACTATCCAATGTCCAGCAGTACTAGTCTTGAGTTTTTCTTCATGAAACTTGTTAGGGTGTAAATTTTCATCTCCAAAACACTTTGGACTTTGTAGCTGGTAGTATAGCTACCTTTTGGTATGTAAAAATGGTCCATTCTATCAAATATATTAGTTGTATCAAATTTGCATTTTGTGCCCCTTATCATCTTTGACACCTTAGATCCAAGAGGCACATCGTCCTCTTTCTCATTGCTACTTTTTCTATTCTCTATCTTTTGTTGTAGCAAATCTTCTTGCTCTATCATGTTAGCCTCTCACCAACCCTCTCATCTCTAGTCATTAGGGAAAAACGGAGCTCATTTTGGGGCCCTGTAAGAAATTCACTATTTTTCGATTTATTTCTCTCCTAAAAGATCTCAAAAATAATAAAATATGGAAACGTGGCTCAGAACTGTCAGTAAGGACCACTGAACTGTCAGTTCAGAAAAGAATAAGATAATCTTTTGTCTAACTAACACGATTTTGCATTAAATATCTCCTTAATTTTTTTTGTTTCTCGAAGATTTCGCATCTCTTTTGACGACGTGTGCAGGCCTCTCATAAAGAATCCATCACTGAACTTAATGATTGTATGGATACCGCCACACTTCCACAATTCATGTTACAAAAAGACTATGAGATTGACAAGCCAACTTTGCAACCTCAGAAGCACAAAAATGGCCGATACTAGTGAAGTACAATCTCAGAAGAAGCGATTATATCATCTTCACATCGACTTAGAAGAACAATATGCTCCAGCACAAAAAAGACGAAAGGATACGGTGCTAAATGCTCAACAACGGGAAAATATGAGAAGAGAAGGGCTCCAACATATTGACTTATGGTGTGATGGAAGTATATATCCAAAATGTCTAGTACAAAACTCTACACCTCCATTTGTCAATCCAACCACACTATTGAGGTTTGCGGGCGATGGACAAAATGGACTTCTTGGTTATATTTCAGCACAGTCTGCATTTGCAGAAACATATAAAACAATGTACCTACAAGAAAAGGGAGCCAGGATTCAAGAGATAGCTATTCGTGCAAAATTGGAGCAGCAGTTGCAGAATGAAATTGAGGAGCATTCAAAGAGTAAAAAAGAGTTAACAAGATCAAGAAGGAAGAGAACCATGCTTGGAGACAGACAACGAAGTAGGAAGATTAAAAACATTACAAATTTGAAGGCTGGGACTGGTGGATGCAAGCGAAGAATTCAGGAAGCAAGGTTAGTTTGCAATTTTTTATTTTTTAAACTCAAAAATGCTCTCAAATGACTATATGTATTTTGTCCATTAATGCAAAACAGGATTGGAAGTGTTGAATAATATAGGCATATTGTGTTGTTACTATATTGTTACTATAGGAAATTATTGGAGCCTACAAAAGAAAATATGGATCCCAACCTTCTTCCAGTTAAACAAATGAAAGGATTGCTTTCTTGTGGTGTAGCAAAAGGTTTGATTGAAGAAAAAAAATACAAAACAATCAAACGCAATGTTGTAGAGGACTTTATATCCAATAATCAAGTTGATGGTACTACAATCCAAGAGGCTCTTGATGTTAGTGGAGTTAGCAGGAAGGGATATAGTTCGATTTTCCATGCGATATCCTCAACTTTGAGGGATCAAAGGATTAAACGAGTTTTACTGTCAAATCCAGCAACAGTGTGGAAGAAAAGAGGTCATTTGAATGAAAGTATAGATGAGTTTATTGGACCATATATCCATATTGAAGAAATATTTCATGGTGCTAAAGGAACCACTGTGTATGACCCTTGGAACAATATATTTGTAGATCTACAACAACTTCAAAGAAGAATGGTCGAGTTTTATGGAATAACATTTGAAGAGTGCAAAGGCATTTTGAAATTTGTTATCAAACTGGATGAGTGTGAGGTTGTAAAGGAAAAGAAAATGGAAAGGATTACTATCACATTGATGAATGGAGCACTTGATACATCATTGAATGAAGCGAGTTCGAAGTATTTTAGTGTGTAGTCGGAGAAACACATATGGTGGTTGGGTTCATTCCAGGTATGATCATTTTTTATTTCGTACTTGATTTTAGTCAATGTTTTCAAATCTTTTATAGTAAGACTTTTGTTTTGTATAATCACAGGTAAAGACAAAAGACCATGAAACACTAGATTGGGTGTTTCACCACACGAAAATACCAAGAATAATTAAAAGACAGGTGCAAGGAGAGAATCTCCATGTTGCAGGAAAAGGTGATTTTCAAGTAGAGTGGCACATGGCGGGGGATCTTAAAACACTTAAGTGCATGTATAACGTTAGTAAAGGAGGTAACTCAAAGTCTCATTGTCTTTACTGCAAAGAATCAGCGCAAGTAATGGATTCTAAATGGTGGAAGACAGCACCTAATAGAGATAAAGTTGACCCTGACTTCAAGGCCATTCTTGACATTCCACTATGTAATGTTCACATATGCACATTGCATGCTCTATGTCGAATTATTGAGAAATTGGTATTTTTGTATATTGGATTTGCTTGGAAACTCCGTCCCGAAAGAAATAGAAAGGATGCTCTTCATGCATTGGAAAAAGTGTTATCCGATATAGGTCTGCTTGGAGGTGATGTTCATATCACAAAGGATTTTAAAAAGTCTACCAATGGCAAGGAGGTACCAATCAAGCCCTCTATTGGTGGTGTTAAGGCAAGAAGATTCTTGTCTCGACCCAAACACAATAGTAAGCAAGTAAGGCAAGGTAGAACAGTTTCAAGGATTAGTTATGGATTGTGGAAGCAAGTCCATAATGCCGTGAAAGATCATGAGGCAGATGGGGAAGCACGAAATGTGAAGGCAGAGGTGTGGAGGTCTCTTAATCAACTCTTCATGTTCTGTGACAATGTAACATGGACAAAGAGTGATTACAAGAACTTTGAAGAGGCAATAAAACATTTTGGGAAGTCAATGAAAGACGCATGGACAGCCTGCAATATAACTCATTACATGGTAAAGTGATGTCTTCTTCTTTTACTTAAGTGTGATCCTCTTTTCTTTTATAACTTACTATGCATTCTTATGTCTTTGTGAAAACAGCATATCATCTACAACCACCTTCCCTATTTTGTCAAAAAGTATGGATGCCCAGCAATTTGGTCTACCCAAGGCATGGAGAAGTCTCACTACATGGCACGTAATGCATTTTTCAGACACACACAACACTATGGAGGGAGTCAAAAGGCAAATAGTCTGAAGGAAGTCTTCCAATGGTTTTACCGAGGCATTCTACAAAGGCTGCATGCTAAAAGAAAAGTTGCTAGCTCCAAAGTCAAGCTTGCTTTTATTCTAGCCCAAAAGCAAAGACGAAGACAAACTTTGGACAATTCAATGGCAGCAGAGAGACATAGACAGTGGAGGGATTCGAAGATATTTAGAAACCATAAATGGACAAGTAAACATGAATAGCAGTTTGTAACTTATTGGTGTTATGTCCACATGTTTTCAAACTCAATCAATAGATTTTTATTCTGTGGAACAAGTGACTCTTGGTGTAATGCCTATATGTTTTGAGACTCCATCAAAAGTATTTCTTTTGTGAAACATGTGATCTATATTAATGATCTATACTAACAAGCATCAATACATCCATATATTAACACACAAAAAATTCAATCAATACTACTTAATTATGCTAGACATACTGTTGATCCTTACCAATAAAGTACTGAGTGTCAAACACTTTTAGAAGCTTTTGAGTGTGGGAAGAGTACTGAAGTGTCGTACGGTGATGGGACAAATACAAAAGGGTACTGATCGTCCGTACGGACAAGGAACTGATGAGGATCAAAGACTTTGTACAAATCAGTTCAACTTCAACATAATGTTTGTGCTATATTTGATGACTAAATCCTATTACTCCCAAGGTTTGCGAGTCGGAACTCTCTTTTTGAACTTGATTGGACTCTTTTTCTTCCTTATTGGCTTGATGTCGACTTTTTGTTTATCAATGCTTGCCTCTGTTGCTTGTCTGAGAGGGGTATCCTTGTCTTTAGCTATCTCCACGTGTTCTTCTTCTTGGATTGTGTGGCCTGATGCAATCATGGGTGGCTCTCGAAACCTTATGAGCTTGTGTTTTCCATAGCCCTCTAGACATTTGGGCTCCTTAACACCACATGCTAATGCATAAGAAGTGTAAGACAAAAAGTAAGAGGCCCTAGAGGCCTGCTTATTCACATAATCCCCAAATATATCTATGGCGGACAACCTCTCTATTAAAATGATCTTTTCCTTTTGCCATGGAAGATCATGTCCACCTAAAATCCTAGACAAACATTTAAAGAAGTAAACAATGGCTTCTCCATTGTTGCTCAACTGCCTATGGTAAATCAAGATCTTAGCACTGCCTAGATCATGAATATGATGAGCTAGGCTTGACATTTTGCCAAACCCAGCCGGCCTGCTTCCACTTGATCTCTGGAGGAATGTGTCATCCTCAATTTGTAGCTGCCATGTATCAAAAGATTATAGTGAGACAATGATACATAACTACAAAACATTTAAACACAACATAAAGTATTTGATTTGAAGTAATAATATCATACCCTCTCATTTTCATCAGCAACAAGAAGTTCATCTTTCCAAAGATTTATTCCTCTCCCCTCCAGTCCAGCCTCTTCTTTAAGTTTTTCCTTATGAAGTGATGAGAGATTCATAGCTTCCTGGGTGAGCTGGAAGGCAGCTTCATCTAGCTCTTGGAAACTTTCAGCCTCTTTGAAACAAATAGTAAGGGCCTCTGCAGGATCGAAGGTTGTTTCCAAAGCTAGCAGTGAATGGTCATCCTCTATGCCAACCTCCTTGTCAAGCCTTGAAGCCTGGGCAATAAGGGAAATGGCATAGTCCTCCCTCAAATTGAACATACACTCTATATCATGGAGGAAAACATAATCTTTACCACCAATCAAGACACCTGGAAGCATGGGCACTGCATAGTTGCTGCTCTGAACATCAAAATCTTCAACTGGCTGTGCTGCCCTAAGAGTTTCAGTCCTCAGTTGAACAAGGTCAAGAGCAGCCACTTGCAGCCCCTCATCCTCGAGGTTGATATCTTCTTCCTGCTCTGCCATATCTGTTGCCATAGGAATATCCTCTTTTACCTCCGCTACAGATATATCTTCTTCTTCAGTCTCCTGCCCTTGCTCTTCTAGAGATTGCTGTTGAAAGACAATGTACATAACGAATGCCATGTTTTCCTCAAGCACTCTACACTTTCTGGTGTGCAAGTTACAGCTGAATTTATATTCCTCAGGCAGGCTGTCAAACCTTATATTCACATGGTACCTCCGCTTGTCAATGGAGACAATATGATTTAAATGCACAAAAACCTTTTCACCTTCCACAATCCTTCCTGCCTCTGTCAGTTGTTTGAAGGTATCCCAATGGTCTGAAAGGAAATCTCTGTGATGGTCCAAAAGAGAGCTCATAGTGAACTTCTGGTTCCCTTTGTTTTGAAAGGGAAGACTCACCTTTCTGCTCTAGTCTCTTGCTTTTGCCTGAACCAAAATTTATATAACATAAATTCTATATGCTCACATATGCAATCAGATAATGTATAGGATATCACCAAACAAAACTCTTCATAAGCACACATGAATCACCTGGTGATTGCTGTGGTCTGAGTATAGCAGCAGAAAAGTCCAGCTTCCTCTTGAAAGGAGGGGCCTGAGGATCAACTGTTCCAAAGCAAAAACATTTCTCATCATCAAGAAAGACATCTCCATGGACATAGAAAGCAAAACAATGAGCAAACAGTAAAAACCAAAAGAGACACAAGACTTTGCAACAAAACGCGATGCAGATCCATTTGAAAAATGTAAAGTGCTCTCCTCGCATTTTGTTGCAAATTCTAAATTTCTATTGACATCCATTTCCAATCAAATGCTAGGGATATCTCACAATGTTCAGGACAGTAAATGATACCAGGAGGAATTCCCCAGGGCAAAAGAGATTAAAAGAAGGAGGAAAAAATAAAAACTAGAACAAATATCAAAATTTGCAAGAAAACGCGATTTGGAGCATTTGGAAAATGTAAACCACTATAATCGCATTTTGTTGCAAAATTCTAAATCCTACTCATATCCATCTCTAATCAAATCCTAGGGTGATCTGCTAGATTTCTAGGCACTGAGATTCAAGAATTCTACAGATGGAAGAAATATATATCAGAAAACATTGGAAAGGGTATAGATCTCTGACCTTTCTTTTCCTCTTCCATACTGTTGGAATAGCCCTGGAGATTTTCCTGCTCTCTTCCAAAACTGAGCTGTAGCACTGGTAACCTGGAGATCTGGTAATGTTAGTAGTCTTCAGACAGGTTGCAGAGTGGATGGAGTGTGTTGGGTAGAAAGTGATCAAAGTGGGAAAGAAAAGGATGATGGGAGGGTGCTGGCAGGGATGGAATACGGGGAGGGAAAAGTGTTAATGGATCTAATTATGAAATCATAATTGGCACAATTTCCAAGGCAAAAAGTGACCCACAAATTTCAAATTCCAAAAGATCTAGTGGGACCCACACGTGTTAAAAAACGACTATATTTCACACGTGTGGTATTTAATAACTCCTTTATTTGTATTTTGTAATAATCTACTCTCCTAACTCAGTTCTCTTGCATCTCTACCTCCCTACTCTACACCATCAGCATCCAGACCAGCAGCAGCAGAGGTTCATACCCAGCACAGGATACTCATCATCAGCACAGCACACTTGCAGATAGCTTCCAGGTTAGTAAGAAAATCTTTTTCCTTTTCTTCTTGTTTAATAGTATATTAGGGTAAGGAACTGATTGATGTGATGTAGGTTACATATTATGGTAAATATTATATGCATTTTTTAGATTTTCTCCACTGCATGTAGAAGCAGGAAGACTTTTTATTTGGGCCTGTTGAATGAGAGTTTGATCACTCCTTGATGTCCATAGGCTCAATCCATGTTGCACCAAGCTGTATACACACTGAAATGACTAAAGGCATGCTGAAGTATGGTGTCTCTAGAATTTGCAGCAAAACGCGAGGAGAGGATTTTAGAAATCTCAAAATAGTCCAAATCGCATTTTGTTGCAAATTTTAAAATGCTTCTTCATCCACCCATTTCATTGTGATTTTGTAACTTTCTAGGGTATTCAAGGCTGCATAGTTCTTCTATAAACTCAATACATATTGTTTATAGTTGAAAAGGTAGAGAATTCATCATAGGGATGCAATAGCATGTTGTTTCAAGTATTTGCAGAAAAACGCGATTTTGAGCTGTTAAAAATTTCAAATCATCATAATCGCGTTTTGTTGCAAATTGTTCAATTTTGCTTTATCCAATTTGTCATCACCTTCTTTTATCATTCTATGTTCTCCATGTTTCTAATCTTTTTCTATTGCTTTGTATGGACCTTTTCAGAGTGATGGCAAGAACCAAGGCAACTGCAAGGAGGTCTAGCAAGGGGCCAGGGCTTGCAGCAGCAGCAGCTGGGGCTGATGTCAAGGAATCTAGTGTGCCTACAAAAGGAAGAGTTGCACATGGCAGGAAGGGGAAGCCAATGAGCATGCTGCAGCAAAAGTCCAAGAGGTTAAAGCATTCTGCTGGTGTGCTAAAGGAGATCAGGAAACAGCAAAAAGCTATAGGCTTTGCAATCCCCAAGGCACCTTTTCAGAGGCTAGTGAGAGAAATTTGTGATAGCTGGCACCTTGGTTTCAGGTGGAACAGGACTGCCATTCTTTCCTTACAGGAAATGGCAGAGGATTACTTGGAGAAGTACTTTGAAGATGCAATGCTTGTAGCAGCCCATGCTCACAGGGTAACTCTGATGGCCAAGGACTTCAACACATTGTCTAGAGTGAGGTGGAGGTATGACAAGCTGGTCCATCCTGTGGAATGGCAGGACATTAAAATGAGAGACATATTATTAATTCCACCTACAAGGAAATTGAAGGCAGACAAGGTGAAAGTTGTTGAAGTGACCCACTCAATGAGCACCAGAGGGAAAGCTGCTTATGAGGAGTCACTGAAGCAGCAAATAGAGGAATCCAAATCTGCTATAGATGTGGAGACTGTACAGATGGAGCTACAGATACAGAGAAGGTTGCAGGAGCTGGGCCCTAACATAGTTGTCCATATTGAAGATGATTTTTCAGAGAATAATTTTGACTTGACAAAAGCATGCTTGGCAGCATTGGCTCATAAGAATGAGTATTGCTCAGATACTATCATTCTTGCAATGCTCTAGTAAGTGTCTTTTATTTTACATTTGTTTGCAAAACAATCCTTATTGTACCTCCTCCCTTACACCTTACCTTAATTATTGTTTTGTCTAATGTAGCATGATGAGAAGCTGGCTGAACCATGTTGTACAGCATACAGTTTATATTATTGATCCTGCAATTTCCTTCAAGTTAAGAGATCCAAAGGAAACTCCCATGGATATTTCCAATTGGTTCAGACACTGTGATTTTGATCATGTTGATATTTTGCTACTTCCATACCATAACAAGTATGTGTGTGGCTGCTTCTTTTGGCATTTTCCTTCAAGATTGAGTACTCTTGTAGCCTTTCATTTCTTAATGCTTTTTTCCTTATGCAGTGACCACTGGAGCTTTGCTTCTATTGACATCCAGCAGAAGCAATGCTTTTTATTCAACTCTCTTAGAAACACACACAGAGAGGTTAAATTGTAAGTGGTTTGTGTGCTATTTTTAACTTTAAACTTCATTATTTGGATTTAATGCACACTAACTGAATTATATGTATTGCAGTTGTATTAGAAGACTTCTAGATGCATTGGATCAGTGTCCTCCTAATGTCAATCTTTTGGATTCAATAGAGCCAATAGATTTAGAGGTAGAAAGTTGTTCCCTCTACTGATGTCTATTTCATGCTATGCCTTTGAACTTATTGAATAATTTTATTTTGTTCAGACATTAACAGTTTCTAACATATCTTTCCAACTATCCAGACACCACAACAAGATGATTCAAGTAGCTGGCTGGAGAGTGCTGATTAGTGCCAAATATATACTTTCAAGCTATTTTGAGATAGGACAGCCAGAGCTTGTAAGAAAAAATAATTTTCATTTAGCTTCAAAAAATTTGATATTGGTACAAAGTGTTCTAAATCATCATATCTCATTGCAGATGAGAGAAGATAGCTTCAACTCGAGCTATGTGTATAGTTTCAGAGCTGATATAATTTGGAAGTTTTTGAAGTATGCCTTCCCCAAACCTATTGTACCAGCTACTGTCGAGTTAGGTGAGAGCTCTAAAGTCCGAGAAGGTGTCATACACCTTGATGACACAGATGATGCAGATGTGGTGCCACAAGAACAAGGACCTAGTGCTGATGAGGAGAAGCCACAAGAACAAGGACCTGCTGCTGCTGATGTTATTGAGGAAATGATGGAGCAACAGCAAACAGATGCTCCAGGGGCAGTAGAGGAGACAATGGAGCAGCACCAAGAGACTGTACACGACAAGATGGAGCAACAGAAAGTAGATTCTCCAAATAAAGATGATACGGTGAGCTTGGACCATGTAGAGCAGCCTCTAGATCAGCCTGTAGATAAATAGAAAATTGTTGTCAAGAATATGTTCTACATATGTAATTAAACACTTCTGTACAGAATTTTACATTTCTGAATATAATACCTTTGTTTATGGAGTCTGTGTTATCTCAATTTTTAAATTTTCAATGTCTTTGCATTTTATTGATCTCTCTCTTCTTTTGAGCACCTGCAAAAAAGCAATATGAAACAATAGGGTAAAGTAAACTAATAGCAGTGCTTAATGAGACTAGGATAAGTCACATGGTATACCTTCTTATTGTTGTAGATAAATAAAAAGTCCTTTGAAATAGAACCTTCTGTCTCAAATAGAATGTCATTGCGCAATTGAGCTAGGGAGCAACATTGTCTTAATGTGATATTGACTAGCACATCACCATTCTCAACAACATCAATATCAAGAAGTTTATTTTCTGCACCAAAAGAATCTTCATCTTGATCCATTGGGAGTAGTTTTGTACCTAGCATTCGACTGCGCTTATAATAAAAAGAAAAAATGAAATTTTGTGATGCAACCATGTACTTCAGTTGCATAGAAGGTTGGACAACCTCACAAAACATTGAACTACATGTCTTCTTATCCCAACCTTTATCCAAAAATTGTGGCATGCATGCCAGACTTGTTGCTTTAACTGTGAACATTGTTTTTGAAACCTTCACTGGAAAGGTATTAAACAAGTCTACAAAAACTGTGAGAGGCATGCACAAAGAAATTTTTATTATCCTTGTGGCAATATTGGGCCTCAGAGCTTTCTGTACTTCTTTGAAAAGCTTGGCTCTATATGCCTCTGTAACACTAAAATGTGGGAGAGGCCAATCCACTGAATTCCATGCTGGAAGGTCTTGTTTTCTTAACACACCATGTGTGTTTGCATTGTCCAGCAACTGATAAAAATGATCAGTAAAAAATATACCGGATTGAGCTAGCTCTGTTGCACATCGACCTTCGTATTGTTGTTCTCCTATCGATCCATGCAAAACATTTATAAATCCCAGAATACAATCGATGTTTTGCCATGTCTCATACGACGAAGGGTATAAATCTGAAATAAAATAACACAAGAATATCAATAAGCAAAGAAAGAAAGCTTTGTCTTAAAAATCCATGCACCTCATAAAGAACAAAACCACAATAGAAAAATATACAATTAGGCCTGTGTTGCGGAAGATCATTTGGATAGTCTCGCAAGACAAGTTCTTTATGCATGTACACATGCTGAATCAAAACTTCTTTCACTGATATCTTTCCTCTGGTGATTTTAAAATCTCGTACTCTTCCCTTCCATGATGCCAAGAAAATATTTTTTGTCTGGGGTCTCTTTCTTTTACTAGGTTGCATGAGCACCCATGCTCCTTTCGAAACAGTAAACCTTTCCCAAGTTCCTTCCGTTTTGACTGTACTTGAATTCTCTACCGAAGAAATAGAAGAAGCAGGTTGACGGGGTAAGGATGTGTGGTATAATTCTGCCTTCATAGCATTATCATCCACAGAGCGTCTTCCACAAGAACGACCATAGTTTTTATTCACCATGGATACCTTGTGAATCTGTAACCACAGCAAAGTAATGTAAACAAGATAACAAAGTGAAGTTTCAAGAAAGAGAAAGTAGGCAGACAGATAGTTGACAAGAAACATCTTACTCTAAGCCAAACTGGATCAAGGGAGCAGTTTTGGAAAAGAAGAGGTTGCTGCACAATGAGGTAGTGGTGTAGAATGGTAGACCTTTCGAAGGAAAGGCAGCACAACAATTCAAAGTTCAAAGGGAGGTGGAAGCGGGAAGGCCCTTGTCAGAGAAAATGTCAGACTAGATTCTATCTTCATGTCCAAAGATCTTGTGAGAATAAAAAACCAATCTCCACATTAATGTAGCACGCTTGTACCTACATAAAATATTGTTTCTTTTATCTATTTTCTTTTATTTTTGTGAATTTCCAACGTTACGTTGGCCCTCTGTTCATTGGTTGAGAGCTTATTTTTCCAAACCGTAAAAGGCCCCAAAATGAGCTCCCTTTTTCCCTAATGACACAGGCATCATGTGAACTCCCAATTTATAGTAGTGATGTGAGAAGGAGATTCTGATTCAAAGCTTGGGAGACTTGTTCATGTTGCACTTTTGCAATCAATGTAAAGCATTAGCTTACTCTTTTCTATAAGCAGATATTGTTATTAAACCTATAAGGTTGTAGAGATTAAGGTGGCAGTGTAGATGTCATATAAGCAGTAATAGCGGGTGATGTTCCATCAAGAACACCATCAAAGGTTAAATCCAACTCACTAAGCCTTCTCTTTAGGGTGCTTACCTCCATAAACATCCCATGTTTTTCATGTCTAATGCAATTAAAACATTTTTTTATTAGAGACCCTAGAAATTGCATCTACAAACACTTCTTACTTAGCAAGAGACTGCTAGCACGCTAGCAAGCTGTAAGGTGAGAGATGGTAGACATAACTTAACATTTGTATGAGCTATGTTTTTGTATTCTATTTCATTGTGACCACCTCTAGAGGACATGAAATTCCCTATTCAAATTCATCGTGTGTTCTAGAAATGAAACACATACTTCAGCTCATTATAGAAATGAAATAAAACTTGCAAGATAGGAGCCTCAAAACAATTCTTTAACAATGAAGATAAATGTCTTTAGATTCTGTACTATTTTCCCTAGCATTTATTTGGTATACTCAAGGACTCTATTTGTTTGTGGACTTTAAAGTCCACTGTTTTCCCCATCATGCATTTGGTATTCTCGAGGACTCTGTTTGTTGGACCATGTAGACTCTGTCTATTTTCCCTAGCATGCATGTGGTATTCTCGAGGACTCTGTTTGTTGGACCATGTAGACTCTGACTCTGTTTTCCCTAGCATGTATGTGGTATTCTCAAGGACTTTGTTTGTTTGTGGACTTTAAAGTTCCCCAGCGATGCTCACATAACCCAGTTTGTAGTGTAATTTTCTCGGTTGAAGTTTAAAAAATCCCGGTTAGAATTCGGCATTATCTTTAATTTTAAGAGATGAATTTTATATGTTGTGGTTGTAAATCCTAGAATAAGTAAGGTTTTTAGAGGTTTTAAGGTCTAAATCTTGGTTAGGTTTTAGCATTACCGTTAATTTTAAGGGTTGAAAAAAACATTTTTTTCGAGCACTCTTCCCCAGCATGCATTTTGTATTCTCGAGGACTCTGTTTATTGGACCATGTGGACTGCATTAGTCATATTGGGCATGGAGTTTTGACCCATAACCACCATGCATATGATTGTTATGATTGCTACATAGCAGTCATGTACCCAACCATGTGGACTTTATATTAGAGTTTGGACAATCTATAGCTGGTACTCATAACCACCACAATTGTTTAAATTGACCTTTGCACATGTTTCAAGCTAGTTGGCCCAAATTTTGAGATATATGGCAGTCATAAATCATCTAAGATTTCTTTATTCAAATAAAATGAAAGGCAATAATGATTTAAGAAAAAAACGTTCTCTTTAAGGGTATCTCCAAGGGAAGATGTGGCCACTATCCTTGATATTTGAGAAGTGCTATTGGTTTTCCTCAACAATCTTTCACTATTAACAAGCAAGGTGGTAAGAGACAAGGCTGCAAAGATGAGAGGGAAGCAAATAGGGGGCTAGGTAATAGCATGCAAGGAGCAAGACATGATAAACTAGTTTCACTCATGGTAGGAGAATCAAGGAATTTTTAGACAATAAAATCAAAAAATAAGATAAGGCATATGTGAGATAAAATGGTTGAGGTGGAGCTTGTGAGTATCTATACTGTAAGTAAGAATCACAAGCTCTAGATTAATTCTTCCAGCCCTCCAACTTGAAAAAAATGTGTCTTGACCTCATAGACCATACAAACATGCAGCCTACTTAGCAGAGTGCCAAATCTAAATAAGCTATCTCCTAACTATCTAACCATATTTCACCAACATCCAGTGTCTGAAGTGTGAACTATCAGGTGCCTGGGTGCTCACACAATGGCTACTTCTTACATAGGGAGCCTTACAAAATAGAGCACATCCGTCTCACCTGAAGTGAACATGAGGGTGGAGCATTGAGCAAATTCTTTACCAACAATATGTGTACATGTATATAATATAATTACACAGAATGCAACCTTCCTTCAAAACTACTTTTGTTTTTATAAAGATAGTATATTTTTTGTGAGTTTTTGTGGATATATTTTGCAAGTATTGTTTTGTTTAAGCAAATTGATTTCAAAACTTTGTAATCTGTCGATTCTAGTAATGAAAAATTCCATGAAACCTCTAAACATGCAATTCCATAACGGCTAGCTTCGATCACAACTACGAAGAATGTTCTTGTGAAATCATGTTGTTATAACACTGGGGTGTGAGTGAGTTAGAGCATCTTTTAAAGCTCGAAAAGGTTTATCATGTTGATCAGTCCAATGGAATTGTGTAGTCTTCTTTACGAGTTCAATCAAGGGATGTGCAACACATGCAAAATTCTTGACAAACCTCCTATAGTTACTACATAGTCCGAAAAATGATCGTAAATCATGTATGTCATGAGGCATGGGGGCCAAGTAACAAGACTCTCGATCTTTTTAGGATCTACCGAGATATTCAATCTTATCTTTTAAGAAACTACTTCTCTCAAGATTGAGGTAAAGTTGGTTCTCTTTCAAGAGTGTGAATACTAGTGCTAAACGTTTTTCATGTTCTTCAATGCTTTTACTAAAAACTAGTATGTTATCCAAAAATCACAAAGTTTTGATGTTTGAGGAAAATCCGATTCATCATATGACTAAAAGTCACTGGAGATTGGTTAGTCCTCCAAAGGGCATTACCAAGAATTCGTAATGAATGGTTTGTGTTCAAAATGTTGTTTTGTACACATGTTCTTCAGCCCTTCTCACTTGATGATAGCCAGACTTGAGGTCAATTCTACTAAAAACCTTAGCCCCTCTTAGTTTGTCCATTAAGTCATCTACTCTAGGGATAGGGTATCTATTCTTTACCGTAATTTTATTTAGAGCTCTATAGTCAATACCCATACGGTAAGTGCCATTCTTCTTTTTTGGCCAAAAGTACTGGCACATCATAAGGTGAGCTACTAGGTCTAATCAACCCTCTTGCCAAAAGTTCCTCTATTTGCCGTTGAATTTCTTTTTGTTCAACGATATTGACTCTATACAGTGCCTTGCAAGGTGTTGAATTGCCAAGGAAAATTTATATCTTATGATCTTCTGGTCTCGACTTAGGTAGGCTAGGGGGTAATTCTTCAAGAAAATTTTGCATGAGATAGACTAGTTGGTGTTGTCTATGAGGCAGTGACTATATTTATAAACATGAGGTAAGCCTTTTCCCTTTTTCTCTTTGCTTGAGTATGACTCACCAAAGGCTTTAGTTCCTTTTCCATTTGACTTTTGAGACATAAAGATTTTCCATCATTAAGGATCCACATTTCATGTGTATCATAGTCAATTTGTGGATTGTCTTAGTGTCTCCAAGGCATTCCCAAAATGATATCCACTCCTTGCAAAGGAGTTACTAAGAAGTCCCTTTCTTCTTCGTAGGGGTTGATTATGAGACCGAGGTTCTTCACTAGTCTTGAACAGTTGTATCTTGTGCTTCTGAATACAACTTTGACTTATGATGATGTGGTCTCTAAGCCTAAATGTCTCACTAGTTTATCGAAAATGAAGTCATGGGTGCTCCCATCATAGTGTAAAATAGTGACTTCGTTTCCTATCATAGTTTCCTTCATTTTCAAAAAGAGTATAAACAAAAGTTTTAAGGCTTACCTCCATAATCATCATAAGACTTAGAGTCGGAGTTACCCTCTTGCTTATCTTGGTCGTTTGTCATCATCACCATAATCAATCATGTTTGCAGCAGCCCACCCCCTAAGTTTTTGGTTTCTCAAAACAATCAAATGTATAATGGCCTTCCTTTCTACACCTATAACATTTGATCACATGAGGCTTGTGCCTTCCTTTTTTTTATCCTTGGTATGGACTTTTTTAATGGCTTGAAGTTGTAGTAAGGTTTGCCAAAATCTATCAATATATCCAGGCACATTTTCTTTCTCCAATTTCCTAAGGATAGCCCACACTTGTCCAGCTCTAGATTTATATTCTGGTGGTAGAAAATCCTTTTTGATCAATTTTTGAAACTCCTTCCATGAGTGAGGTCTGTTTTTCGTTTATGAGTCACGTTCCACCATAATGTTGGACTTTCTACTAAATGATTACTAGCAAACTTGATTTTATCCTTCTCAGAGAATTTCTCCCCCGAAAAGTAATCATCAAGTTGACTAACCCATGCAAGTATTGTGTGAGCATCTTTCTTACCATCAAAATTTTGAAAAGTAAAGCTTTACGGCTAATCTTACTCCCTTTCTTCGATTTCTGAGTTTGAAAAAATATCTTGGACTGTTTTGCAAATACAGCCATCTTCAGAATCTGTTGTGTTAGAAACTAAGGATTCTCTTTTTTGCTTTTTACAATCCATCTTTCTTTCTAAAGCTTCCCACTGTCTCCTCTCACTTAGAAGTTGTGCTTGTAAAGCATCTAATTGCTCTTGAATACTAGGAGGTTGTGGATTATGACTCATATTAACAAGAAAGAGAAAGGAAAGAAATATTTTTTGTAAATATAAAATGTAGTAAATAAAGTAAGCAATAAAAGTTTCTTATTTGTCACTCGTATGTTGCAGATGATATATAACTCGTCTTGAGTCGACCCTCCTGTTTAAAGTAGTTAATTCAGCCCTTATGTCATGGAAGAGACGAGTTTAAAAATCTTCATGCTCCAAGATCCGAGTGATAACCAAGTCGGTCAGGCACAAAATAATTGATGTTCGATAAGAATAACTCACCCTTTTGCTGAAATTCGAAGGTGGGGTAAATATCATGTAAACCAACTTAATTTTTAGATTTTTCGGAGTGACCGGGCTTTGCGCAAGATCATCCTCTTATTCTTGTCCAAAAGGGTTATGATAAAAGGCCAAATTTTAATGTGGAGTGAATGGACTTTGGGGCCCAACACTTAACTCCTTACTTAATCACGCTTAATGCAAACTAAAGAGACGTGGTATGGCGAATTCCATTGTGTCCAAGAGAAGGGGTCATTCTTCCTCAGGAGCGACCGTTTTGTATGGTTTTTTTGGTGAAATATATCACTTGTTTAGCCTTCCAAGGCTACTCTTTATCCCTTGAAGTCAAGGGTCACAAGATTGCCTTCTCCCTTTGTCCCAAGGTCCTTGCACATTTCCCTTTGTCCTATTTTTTATGATGTGTCCTTTGTTGTAGGCTTTGCTGTTGTAGGCTTTGCAAGCTTTTTCAAGCTAACGTATTTGCCTTTTCCTTTTACCAATTTGCTTCAAAATTTATAAAAGACTCCTTACTCCATTAGGCACCTTCTAAAAATCAAATCTTTGATTTTTCCCCACAATTTCCCATGTCCAAATTCTTTCTTTGAATTTGATCATGCTCTGATACCATTATCAAGGATCTTAATATATGGAGAGCTGCAATAACTATTCTCTCTTCCAAGATAAGGATTGAATCAATAAACTATGAACAAGATAGTCATATAACTCAAGATAAGCATAGACATGGACGAAACATAAGTTAAGTAGGAGACACCAAAAAGCACATAAGCATAATTAGTTGTTGCTTCCAAATTTGGGCTGGTACAAAAATTAACCATAGTCCAATGCTCAAAAGTGTAAATAAATACTTTGCCCAAAATGTAGCTTGCATGCACACGGCTAGTAGTGACAATAATGTAAACACCTAAGTCGGTGTTCTCGCTCAATACCCGTTGCCCATCATCTTCCATTTCATAGCCTATACTAATAAAATCTAAAATGTTAGATATTAATCAATTGGACTCACTTAACAATTAATTCTAACATGTGCTAACAATTGGACTCACTCACAATTGCATGTGTCACATAATTTCATGTGACACAATTGCATGTGTCACATAATTTCTTAGACAGGAGTCACTCCACCTGAGTTGTCACCTTCCCACTTCATGGATGATTGGTATGGCACGGTCTTGCTGTTGGATTTGGATGCCTCCAACTCTTCCTTCCAATCAGTCACCAACAACCAAAACCCTGTCAAAAATCTATATAAGTGTGAAGCATGACCCCTCTTTCTTGTTGCCACCTATACGATTCAAAATTAATGCTAGATAGAGTTGTTAGAGAGATTGACTAATTATTCTAAATAGATATGTAATTGTAAATTTTCTCCATGATGATCAAGTTTCCTAGTTTTTCAACCCCTAAATAAGTCAATTCAACATCGAACTTGTTAGATATCCGTAACGCCGCTATACGGGCGTTACCACACCGGAGGGGACGGCCTCTGGCTCACCACCCAGCCATAGAGGGGACGGCCTCTGGCTCACCACACAGCCATAGAGGAAGAATGAGGATTGCCCCTCATCCCCCACAGGCTATATAGTGTGTGGCCTGTCGTCCACACTAACCTAGCCGCCCATGACTCCGCATGGGCGTCCTCTCCCACTGAACCCCGGACATGGCCATCCGGTCTGTCGTCGGTCACAAGCGTTACAGCCTACGTGACATTACCCCCCCTTAAGAAGGGAGAAACCTTTTGGAAATTGCACTACGGCGTTCCCAAGTACCTACCTCCTCATCCCTATCTGTCCATTTACTCCTGGTACACTTTATGTCGGGTTTGTCTGTCACGATACTCTAGAATCTTTTCAAGTTCATGTGGTATCTTTGGTGGCTCTATCAAGTCCACCAAAATCTTTGGAGAAACTGCGTTCTCTAACCTATGAACTGATTTCTTCAGTTTACTGACATGGAAGACAGGATGGACTTGAGAACTCTCCGGTATCTCAAGTTTATATGCTACGTCCCCAATCTTCTTAAGGATTTTAAAAGGACCACAATATCTCGGATAAAGTTTATCACACTTTCCCGTTTTCATGGTTTCTGACTGCGCAGGAACCTTGAGGAATACAAAGTCACCTTCTGCAAAGGTCACCTTTCTACGTCCTTTATCGGCATACGTTTTAGCGCGATCCTGAGCGCTACGAATGCTCTCACATGCGGCTCTGAGCATATCATTCATATCTTCAAGGAAATCCTTGACAGATTGAATCTTCTCCTTTTCTAGGCCTACAGCCATCAGAGATCTCGGCTGGAATCCATACATTAACATGAATGGTGTAAATCCAGTCGTTGAGTGTTTGGAGCTGTTTTATAGGCAAACTCCAATAAGGGCAAGTACTCTTCCCAATTAGATTACTTCTTACTAACATAAGAACGCAACATATCCTCTAGAATTTGGTTAACTCTTTCGGTTTGACCATCAGACTCCGGATGATCTGCCGTACTCATACTCAGAGTAGTATCCAACTTTTTGAAGACTTCCCTCCAAAAATGACTGTTGAACTTTCTACCTCTATCCGACACTATATCTGCGGGCAGGCCATATAGCTTGTAGAGATGTTCAATAAAGAGTTTTGCCAACTCTGTCGTTTTAACAGTTTTCTTCGTGGCGATAAACTTTGCCATTTTAGTTAACCTGTCCACTGCCACCCACACCGAGTCATTCCCTCGACTCGTCTTGGGTAAACCAGTAATGAAATCCATGGAAATGCTTTCCCATTTCCCTTGAGGAATCTCCAGCGGATGGAGTAGTCCTCCAACCTTAAGACGTTCATGTTTATTGACCTGGCACTTACTGCATTTCAGCACATAAGTTTGGACGTCCTTAAACAAACTAGGCCAATAAAACTGTCTTTTTACTAGTGCATAGGTCTTCTGAATCCCAGGATGACCCGCACTTGGACTATCATGACTTTCTTTAAGAATTTGGGCCCGAAAGTCACCAATAGTTGGTACACATACTCTACCCTTGTAGAGTAAGTACCCGTCGTCAATGGAGTAATTAGCATATTTCTCCCCCCGACGAAGTTTATCACTCCCCTTTGAAGTCGTGGCAGTCAAAGGTGATGAAGGGCCAACGTCAGAGCTCTCCGGTTCCCAACTATACCCAGAAGACACGGCTAGTCTCTCCGGACTAACTCTCGCTTCCCTTCTCGTTGCACCTTCGGCCAGTCTCTCCGGACTAGCAATACGTGCCAACAAGGAAGGTGGTCACGTCTGTGAAGAAGTGCGTACGCGTACAGCGTGCCAGACCTCTGTAAAAGATGGATCGTGCTCACATAAACCACGCAGGGACTCCAAGAAATCATTCTTGAAGACTGTGAAACTAAGTTCATTAATCTGTGGCATGCGACTAAGTGCATCTGCCACCACGTTATACTTACCTTTCTGGTAATGTATCTGAAAGTCAAACTCCTGTAGAATCTCTGCCCACCGAGCTTTTCTACCCTTCAGTTCATTTTGACTTGAAAGCCATTTCAGACTTTCATGGTCCGTCCGGACCTCAAAAGTAGCACCATACAAATAGTGTCTCCACTTTTTCAGTGCATGAACTATCGCTAGTAACTCTCGCTCGTAAGCCGAGTAGTTACGCTGTGCACGATCTAACTTTTTGCTCTCAAATGCAATTGGGCGTCCCCTTTGCATAAGTACGGCCCCAATGGCCTCATTACTAGCGTCTGTTTCCAAAACAAACGGCTCATTTGGATCGACAATAGTCAAAACAGGTGCAGCTGCTACGATCACCTTGAGCTTATCAAAGCTCTTCTGTTGGGCTTCCCCCCAACTAATGTTTTTTGTTTTTGACCGTAATAACTGGTCAGTCTCAACGGGACTGCGATCTTCGCGTAGTCCTTCACATACTGTCGGTAGAACCCCGACATGCCAAGAAAAATCTGCAGTTCCTCGAGATTCTTCGGCGCTGGCCACTTAAGAATAGCCTCTACTTCATCCGCGTACGCGGATATAATATGGCCAAGGTAGTGAATTTCTGTTTCAAAAAATTCACATTTGCTCTTCTTTGCAAACAAATAGTTTGTACTCTCGCAACAACTCGAACACTAGACGCAAATGCTCTATGTGTTCTTTCTGTGTCTTACTGTACACAAGAATATCATCTAGGAAAACTACTACGAATTTTCCCAGATATGGATGTAAAATGCTGTCCATCAGCGTCATAAACGTCGCTGGAGCATTGGTTAGCCCAAATGGCATAACCAAAAACTCAAAATGCCCGAAACGGGTCCTAAATGCTGTCTTCGCAACATCTTCTCCTTTTATTCTAACCTGATGATACCCAGATCTCAGGTCTATTTTTGTAAAGTATCTCGATCCATAGAGTTGATCAAACAACTCATCCATGCGTGGCATTGGATACTTGTTCTTAATCGTTATCTGATTAAGAGCCCTATAGTCTATGTACATCCGCATAGATCCGTCTTTCTTCTTTACCAGAAGAATAGGCGATGCCCACGGACTTGAACTAGGACGAATGAAGCCTTTGTTCAAATATTCTGTTAATTGTTTTTCCACTTCCTGTGCCTCGGAGTGGCTTAATCTATAAGCAGGTTTGCTTATAGGTTTTGATCCTGGCATAACTTCGATGCCATGGTCTACTTCTCTAGATGGTGGTAAACCATCTGGAGAATCATCAGGAAAAACATCCTAAAATTCTTCTAATAAATTCATTAAAGTATCTACGTACTTTTTCTTTAATGTCTCATTCACCTTGGATTTTTTCTTGTTTGAATCGCATGCATGCCAAACAGGGTTTTCAAACAGTGGGTCTCGTCCAAGGTTATCTTGTTTTCCTTGTTTGTCTATGCAAACATCAATTATTGTTTCATCTACGGAAACAGAATTCAAAAGAGGGTAACAAGCATATACCTCTGCTATTTGGTCTCTGGGCCGCTGTACACAGCTCCATGGAGGAAATAAGTGGTGTGGCAGGGACAGTACGGTCGCCCTATAGGGTAATGACTCTACCCCCGTGCTCAAAACATAGTGTATTATGTAAGTAATTCCGAGCTAGACTAGGGCCCAAGCCATACAACCACTCCCTGCCTAGATATACGTCTACTCTGGCTAAGTGCATGACCTGAAAGTCAAGCGGAGCCTCGTAGTCCTGCATAGATAATGGGACCCCCAATACTACGGTATTCCATACCGTTTTGTCATATCCGTTGGCTAGGCCAACAGTATACTCATGATCACTCCGGGTCTCAGTCAACCCCAACTTCTTGACTAACGAGTAGTTCAAGAAGTTGTGGCTAGCTCTATCATCAATAAAAACTGTGACTCTACGGCCACCTATGGTGCCATACATGCGCACCATGTCATGCAGACCTATAGTAGGCTGCCATATTGCTGGTGTCACTGAACAAGCGTGATGCTCATCACAATGACACACTGTCACCTCTCTGAACTCTACGGAACTGAGAGGGAGTCTCTGCACTGTATGCAACGGCCTAGAAGATTTACCATCTTTTTTGGGCTCGTTGCTGCTCGTGCTGGCTTTAGGCTTTGGACACTCAGCCTTCGTGTGCCCTACTTCATTGCAATTAAAGCAGCGATTTTCCTTTCGCGCTTTAATATACTGCTCTTTCTTCTTGGATGGTCACGGTTTTTTAGACCAATGACCACCCTGTCCTTCCTGGTCCGTCCTATCCCCTTGTTTATCATTGCGGAACCCTTTTCTTTTGAGTCCTGACCTCCTCTTTTCACTACCCTCGGCCCTGCTAGAACCACCACGCGCACTACGACGTTTGATGTCATCAAATATCTGTGCATATTTAATTGCCTCTGCTAAGTCTTTAGGCTGTAAGGGCTCTACGTACTCAAGGTAATCATCTTTGAGGCCTCTCTTAAAGCCTCGCAATGTCTGGAATGCATCGATTCCCTTTAGCTTGAGTACTATCTCCCTGTAGTCTGAGATGTACTGAGTTAGGGATTTGTTCTCCATCGAGCACTTGTCCCATAACTCCCAGCTTCTCTCTGCCTCATTGACAGGCAAAAATTCTTTTCGAAACATCGTTTCAAATTTTGTCCAAGTGGCAGGGCGAGTTGTCAAACTCATCCACCACTTGTACGCTTTGCCGGTTAATGAGAGGCTAGCCTCTACGGGCTGTATCCGGCTAGGTTGCTGTCGCGCAGCACGTGCAAATCTGACCACTTCGCTAGAAACATATTGACCGAGTCCTTGTTTCTCTCCTTCTCCTAGCCACCAAAACTAGGCGGCTTTAAGTCTTTTAATAACGACGAAGCTGTTGCTACGGACGGCCCCGCAGGCGCATCGGCCTGTACTCCTACAATCACTGGCGAGGCTACGCTCACCCGTGTTGCAGGAGCTCGGCTACCACGAGGAGTCGGAGTACTAGCTGAGGCGGCTGTCAGTGCATCTAACCGTGTGGAGATGCTCTGTAGCATCGTGACTAAATCAGCCTGGACTTTACCCATATTGTTTAGTTTGGCATTAAGATATTTAAACAGTCCACTAGAGAGCTCCGTCTCTGTCAGGACATCAGCAGGGTCCAATAGGTCATAATCGTCGTCGTCATAATCCAAGAGGTTCTCCTCGGTCCCCTTGGCGACGTCGGTGTTCATGTCCTCTGGCTCGTCGGCCAGAAAGGGGTCATCTGCTAATGCGACCACTGCGGGCTCGTTGGGTCCTAAGGCGGGGTCAATAGACGAGGAGGGCGCTGGGGCGGATCACGCGTGATCGACGAGCGCACTCCGGACCGAGAACAACGGTCGGGCGTGTACGGCCTGACAATTCGGTCGAGGTCAAACCCGCGACCGACGACAAGAGACCTGAAAAACCTAGAGAAGTAGAAGGCGGTGAGGACACACTATGCCTAGCAGACATCTTTAATTCTTGCAAAAAACAATGCGAGAACTCGAAAATTACTTTAAAAAAACGCTAATAAAATGAGCAGTGGTGGAGATAGAATAGTCACCCCCCTTTACGGTCGCCTGTCGATTTGTGTTGCGCTGCGCGCCTCCAGACAGTGCTGCTTCTCCGGGATGCTCCGATCCGAGAGAAAAAAAATGCCTGCAACTCATAACAAAAATAAATTTTTGTTCGGGAAGCTATGCCTGAAACAATCAGTTATCCCTTGCAGGGATTATCCCTCCCAAGCCGAGAGAGAGGATTCGTTTGAATTTACTTTCATTTTTAATTTTATTAAAAATGAATAATAAAAATATAATTAAAAAAATAAATGATTTATTTATTTTTTTTTTTCTTCTCCTGGCCGCCCGCTGCACTGGTTGGCTGCCTGTGGCTGGCCGTCGGCTGCTCTGGTGGCCGCCGCCGCCCCTGGCTGGCCGCCTAAGGCGTGGCTGCGCGCCTGGTTGGCCTGGCCGCCCGCTGGGCTGGCCGCCTTTTGCACAGCAACACTGGCTGGTCTTCGACAGAATCAATATGGCGTTTCAACAACAACGGGTCGTATCTGCTACGTGAGGTCGTCGCCTCCCCCTTGCACAACAGCTGTCTACTATCCTCTTCAAACGATGCAGGCAATGCTACGTTAAGAGGTCGTGGGGCTGCTCTTCGCCCCCCCTCAACCGGCGCACACAAATCTACGGGTGGCTCTTCGCCCCTCCTCAAACGACCGAAAAATTGTTTCGCAGACAAGCTTCAACGGAAAAAAAAATGAGATGCTTACCTCCAATTTGCTTGCTGTGTGTGACGGAGAGAGAGAGAGAGAGAGAGAGAGAGAGAGAGAGAGAGAGAGAGAGAGAGAGAGAGAGAGATTCTTCCCTTCAAAATCTTCCTTTCAATTTTGGCCGCTCCCCTCCACACACTCCATTGTGGAGATAAGGATGAGAAGATGAATGGTTGAAAACCATTGAGTGGGCTCCGGTCCCCCGGTCACGCGCGGACCTGACGACCCCATCGAACCATGCTCTGATACCAGTGTTAGATATCCGTAACGCCGCTACGGGCGTTACCACAGGAGGGGACGGCCTCCAGCTCACCACCCAGCCCCATAGAGGAAGAATGAGGATTGCCCCTCATCCCCCAGGCTATAGTGTGTGGCCTGCCGTCCACACTAACCTGGCCGCCCATGACTCCGCATGGGCGTCCTCTCCCACTGAACCCCGGACATGGCCATCCGGTCTGCCCTGCCGTCGGTCTCACAGGCATTACAGCCTATGTGACAGAACTCTTATGTTCCTTATTTAGGATGCCAACAGAGAGTCAAATTGAATCTTAAGTTGCTGCTCCAAACCTACCTGTGAAAAATTCCAAGGTTCATATCCTCTTCCACAATTCTCAACCATTAACACAAGAATCATGAGGTCCATACCAATCCCACAACAGCATTAACAAGAAAATGCATGTCATTATGTTGTCCAACATATGCGATAGTAGGAGTCCAACATTCAGCCCAAGTCTTTAGCATTTGCACGTCGATTTTGGTTAGTATAAACAAGGAATACAACCCTCCAAGTCAATCTATTTACACATATAGCAATGCAAGCAAGTACACCTACACATGGGGGGGAGGGGGGGCTTTTAGGGTAATAGGACCTAATCCTGTGTCCTCTCTCTCTCTCTCTCTCTCTCTCTCTCTCTCTCTCTCTCTCTCTCTCTCTCTCCACTCCACTCCACTCCACTCCACTCCTCTCTTGCATATTTTGAGTTTCTACTAATCAAATAAAAAAGGTGCCATAAGATTTGGCATGTAGCATCAGTATCAGAGCTTTGAGTTTGATCAACCTTCTCCAAAGGAGGGAAAAGAGTTTCTCGTGTGGATGGTTTATTCTTGTGTCGACGAGGAGGAGACCTGTCGAATGGTCTTGGAGTCTAAAATCCAAGCAGGAGAACCGAAGGGATCAAGAATAAGCGAAAGAGACCTAGAAAAGAGAAGAAGAAAGACGAAGACAAGTGGAGCATGAGGCCTTCCTCTTGGGTGTCAACCAACCACCACACTACCTTCAAAGATTTGTAAATGAGTTTCAAGGCTTGCGTTAGAATGTGTACCCCACCATCGTAGAGTTTGCTAATAGGGACGCCTAAAAGTTACAAAGAAAAACTAATGACTACAAGAATGGGGGCATTCATGTATGGACTTGATGCTAATATCTCCTTTGTTGAGCCCTTCGTCAAAGGGGACAAATCGTCATCGTACCACCAAGGGTCTTAAAGTCAATGTCTCCCACACGTGCCAATCCCACACACCATTGTAACCCTCTTGTATGATTGCAATGTGTTGTGTCGGACATGGGCCCAATGTGTATGATTGGGAACCCACAATCATGGGCCCAAGGCCCATTGGGTTGGCACCTATATAAAAAGGAACTAAAGAGAGATTTCTCACCCACAACCAGCTTACGGTCCAAGTCGACCTGTATTCATGCAATCGGCTAGCCATACAAGCACACTATATAACGGTGCTCCCAACCCCTTGCACTTCATCTAAACTTCCCCTTGCACAAACGTGATAGACACAACTGTTAGGTGCAGCCTTCAACCATTCACACAAGAATTAGATGGTGAACACCTGTCCAAAATCAACATTTACAACAAGCGTAGGTCACGCAGCCTGTCTGAAGGAAAACGCACATCATCAAGACATGATTCAGTAGGTGACCCAAACTTCAACATTTGCATGTCATTTTAGTCAGTACAAATAGGGATTTACAACCCTACAAGTCATTCTATTTACACATACATTCTTGGGACCCAATGCTATGTATTAGACTCTCTTTTTCTCTCTCCAATTCATCCTCTCTAGAATATTTTCAATTTAGAATAGTGAAACAACATGGGACAGTGAAACAAGGTTTTGTTGAGAGCGAGTTCACTCTTCAAATGCTTATTACCGTTTATCAATGTTCCTTTCAACAGTGAAGTTCATCACCTTCAGTGCTAAAGGCTGCCTTTTTAATAATCAAGTTCACCACATCACGTGCCTTGCTTTATGTACATCCATGACGCCATACAAAATCACTCCAAAACCCTATGACAATTGCATCTTTTAACCTTCATTTATTCAGAGAGAAAACGATGCCTTTTTTAGTCTTTTTTTGTTTTAATATGTTTCCCATATCCTTTTGGTCATGTATTTTGCAAATCTTAAAGGAAATTTGCATTGGAGAAACATTCAAATTACAAAAAAAAAACTTTCAAAATCCTTCAGCAAATATAGAGCACACCAGCAGCACAGTGGCAAGAACCCCAGGAGAGGCCCAAAAAAGCAATCCTATATTCAGGTGCCCCAAGCTGGAGCTGTAAAAACTAGCTCCACTGAATCAAACACAGTGGGTATGAGGGATGATATAGTTCTTTACATCAGAGAATAAGAATTAAGCTTGCCTAAACTATGAGCACCTCGCCCAACTGCATTCCTTCATGAAAATAAAGATGGCACATGTAATAAGGGAGCACAGATCTCAGAATCACTTAAATATTGATGTGATTAAGACTTAACCATGCACAAACCACAATAACCATATACTTGAAAATGGAGACAGCACTGGGGCAGAATGGGTGAACCCTCCCCCCCTTGAGATAACCTTAAGTTATTAAGGTAAAATTTTGTACAAGCTTAGAGGAATCCCCACGCGGTTGCCAGACTTCCAAAAGACAACTGACAAAGTTATTTGTAGTTTTAACATGAAATATCTTGGCCAAGACAAGTTATCAGGGTCTTCAAATCTCCAGGTTTTCTCCCAACTAGGAACACACCTTCGATCTCCCTTGAGCTCCACCCGTATGCACTTCCTATTGGCCCAAAGACCAGTATCCAATCTCTATGGAAGTGAACCAAGCTTAAATCCACGAGGCAATGTATGTTTTCACAAGGTGTCCTTTTTCACATTAGGGAGCACCACAGTTCTCCAAAGCTTTCATTTGCCACTCCTTCCCCCCAACTTTGTTGTTGAACTCCTGTCAAAGGGACCTTCAAGCTGGTGTTCAGAATGGCAGCCTCCATATTGGTTGTTGAAGAAAAAAAAACTCCTTATGAAGCACCTCCAATGGCCCCTCACCCCGAGTTAAGCGTAGAGAAGTTGCTTCTTGCATATCGCCAAGACAAATAGGTAGACTAGGTGCTATCTACAGTCTTATATGAAAGCAGCCAATGAAACCAAGTTGGAACCAGAACATGGACGCTGCAATGGCGGCTCTGTGGCCACAGCCAGCAAAGCTGGGCAGCAGCAGGTGGCAGAATGGAGGAAAATGGCAGCCAGCTGACGATATGGACTCAAGTAGCTGATACGGGGCCAAAACAGGGTAGAACAAAGCTTCAGAAGAGAGTAGAGCAACCCGTTTTGGCGGGCAGCTACATGAGAAAATACACAGCAATGGAAGAAGAAGAAGCAGCTTGAGGGTGAAAACCTATCTTTTGTCTACACACCACACACGCACACTCTTTCAAGAGTGTGGTATCAGAGCTACAAGAAGAGCTGCAGAGGAGGAAGAGCTGGAGCACAGGCCTCATGAGCTTTGATCCGATGAAATTACGTGCTAGGCTTGTGCTAACCTCCACAGGCAGATACAGGATCCTCGGTCAGAGTTGCTGTGCCGCTGGGCAATCCCAAAAGGCAGTGAATTTGGGACTTCTATGCTACCCTGTAGTGCCCCCTTCTCTGCTCTACTTCCTGCAGAACTGGCTGCCGCCCTCTGATGCCCAGCCCCACCAGCAGCTGCCCCTGGCTGCCTGTAGCTATGAAGTGGGTGCCCTTTCCATGTGTATCTGCAAGCTTGAAAACCTTTACAGCCAGCAGAAAAGGGTGTCGCTATGGAGTGGGCACCTCTTTCATGCGTATCTACAAGCTTGAAAATGAAACCCTCTAGTGGTGGGGGGCTGCCCATGCAACTCCTATTTGGTAGGAGGTGCCAAGTGTAAGGTGGTACCCACACTTGGCATAGGTGCCAAGTGTTGAGTGGTTTGCATGTGGGCCTTTTAACCCCCTTTCACACCCAAACTAATGAGATTGGCACCCTCTCGACTGAAGTACCAACCCATTTATTGATGTGTGGTATGAACACACTTAGAACAGACTCATCGTTCTCCCAAAAAAAAAAACATTTTTAAATAACTTACCAGCTTTTCACATGTATCAAACTATGTTCGGCCTTCACAATCACAATGCATGTCCTCAGGGTGGATTCCACGAATCCATGGACCCCTTGGTCATTACACCGGTGATTAAAAACAGACTAAACTCTAATGCACACATTTCAAAACATTACCTTTTACCAACAAGACAGAATGTAGTGCACAAGTTCAATTGGACAATCTCCCATTCTCATTATCTTGTACATTCATCTCAGGCACGGGCACCAAGCCGCTGAGTGCCTCACAAAACTATACTAACTCATTAACGAGTCGCACAGATGGGGGATTATGTCCAGCTGGTGAGAGAAATTGCACGTGTATATTGAGAAATAGCTTTCTATGTAAGCTTCACTTTTGCATGTCGCAAGGATGAGAAGACCACCAGCTTTGAAGGCCGTAAACATGACTTTGGCTACTCTCACAAATGCCCGTCTGTTGTGAGATGTTCCCAGTTTTTCGGAAGGAAAAGTAGGGATTAAGGGTAGTAAATCACACAACTGTTCCGCTGTTTCCATTTAGACCAAATAGCTTGACAAATGTCACCGTAAGGTCACATTCAACTTGCTTTGCACCTCTTCCCTAACTCGCGCCTGCAATAAATGACATCGTTACCTAAGACAAAGAATGCACAGAAACTTTACCTTTTTCTCCTTTCAAGTTGTTTAAAGACTAACCTGCAATTGATTGATCTCATCATCAGTCAGTGAACGCTCCATAGACCGATATGCAATTCGGAAGCAGTTACTTGTTAAGCCCTTTTTGTTTGTAAAATTATCAATCAGTTTCACCTGCAAAATTTTGTGAAGAGAAAATTATCAATTAGTTTGACAAGTAAAGATTACTTCTGTTTGTCAAATGATGAAAAATCTAACGGAACCATTGATGGCATTGGTGCATCTAGGCAGGATGATGCTGCAATTGAGTAATTATGCAGGCAATACCATGGGAAAAACAGCAGCTGTTTTACTTTTAGGCTCCAATATTGGAGACTCCCCTACAGGTATCATCCTTCCAAATTTGCAACAACCACTAGTAATACCAGACCCACAGCCAGGAACAAATGCCTTCAATGACTACCAGACACGCCAGGAAGGCAAGCTACTGCACAGTAACCTACCCTAGCCCCACAAGCTCTTCTTGCAGATGCACATGATCTAAGAGTCATTGGTTGCATTTAGAAGGTGCCCCTTGGTCCAGACTCCATGCACACACTTAATCCTGAGTTTGCCCTCTTCTTAAGACTAAACCAAGCACTTGTTTAACATAGCCAATCCTATGACTCACTTTGCTAGTCAACTCTCCAATTCGGAACTCATTTAAATCCCTATAAAAACATACCACCTTGATGCCCAGTGTCACCATCCCCAACATTTCCCACTAGTTTCACACTTGGAAAGTGCAAGCTTTGGAAATGGCATTACAAGAACCATGGTGCCTTGAACCTAGTCATGGCCCCCAGAACTAGATCTTGATTACACAGGTGAAATTGTTCGCACAAGAAGCACTCCTAGCAAGCCCTGAAGCCCTGGGAAAGAATTCACGCATGAACACTTTCTAAAAAGTTAGCATTCCTTCCCGGAAAAAAAAAGAAAAAAAAAAGTTGGCATTCCATAGTGTTTACATCATTTTAATGATATCATAAAACCCTCTCAAAGATCCCCTGAACACAAGACATAAGCAACGTTAATTCAAATTAGGTTCCACAAGCTCAAGCTCACCACCCAACCGTAGATCCAGTAGATCAGATCACCCCCCAGTATAGGGTCAAGGCTCCCGTCCATACAGGCTCACACCAGTGCCAGCCAAGGTGTCCAATATACCAAGACCTGCCCTAAGGGGCCATTGGTACAGTCTACATCAATCTTGTTGGATTATAGCCCAAGACAAAGATGGAGAGAGGGTTCACAACAGCAAGATACACAGGGACATCGAGCAGCAAATACTTAATCAAGATTATCAAGATGATGATCAACAAGGGATTAAGGAGATAAACATGGACTAGGGGAAGGAGTCATGGACAAGCATAATTTTTATTAAAATGGATTGCCCCTTTTATACACGAGTTTGGCCTTGGGCCCATAGAGAAAGTTTCTACACCTATGTGCTTCCAGCCAGAGGAGGCTTGTGGGCAGGAGAGGGGGCTGGTAGCTCCATTTTCTGGTGCAATGGAACCGTGGGTCGGAGTTCCAAGCATTAAAAATCTGGCTACACATGGTCATCTTTGGTGTAGCAGAGATTATGGATAGGTTGAGTTCCAAGTTCATTGTTCGAGGCTTTTGGGATGTGATGTGTTCACAGTGCACTATTGGGGATTATGGGCGCAGTGTGTCCGGCAGCTCATCATCTTATTCTTGGAGTTCACTGCACACTTGTCTGCGAATTCAGAGCCAAGCAAAGTTTCTTACTGTTCGTGGTGGCATTTTGTTTCAAGGAAACAGGTTAGCGGGTGCTCTCTCCGAGGTGATTCCGGTATTTGCAGTACTAGAGGGTTCATGGTTGCGTCTTCATCAACTTATCTTCTTCAAGACTCTTGCACACTATGAGCTCCATAGGGGGTGTTAGAAATTGTGCATCTCAGTGTATTTTGGGCAATACCTATTTATGGATTTTATCTTTTTCTCCTATTTTAGCAAGTCGTGGAGCAGCGGCCAGCTCTATGAACAATCAGCCAGCTCCCTCACATCACTATAAAAGGGGTCTCCCATTATTCACTTGATGTAGTCCAATCCAAGCATAGTGCAACACCTCTTGCTGGCTATTGCCATTGTAAAGCTCCATGCTATTATAAAAGGTGATCTTGTCTACAAGCTCTCCATCTCCTTCTCTCTCTCTCTCTCTCTCTCTCGTCTATGCTTTAGACTGTGCATACTCCAACAAACAACCTCGCGTAGCCATTTATGTGTATGTGATAAGCAGTGATGTCATAGGCACTTGCCATGTGTCATTGCCCCAATGTGTGTTGCATCAAAAGATAAGGCTCTAAAGCCTATAAAAGCATTCCATAGCCGGTGCTCTACTAACCCTACTCTACCAACAATTGGTATCAGAGCCCCGCTCACCCTACTGGGTTCGCTATCCGTAACCTGCCACCTAAATCGGGCGGCACTAGTGCCAATAGGCACACCACCACCACCCAGTCCGTTAGCGGCGCCACCCGTTTCACTAGCAGCACTAGTGCCAAGTGCTCCAACCCCTAGGTTGTTTCGCCACCTCCGCCCAACCGCTCCGCTCGCCGCTTGGCTTGCTGCGCCCAACTCCTCTTGTGCACCTAGCTACTCAGTCACCTCCTTGCGCACAAGTGCCTACATGTGCCGCTTTGACTGTTGCCCGTTGCGCACACAACAGTGTCGGCGTCACCTCGCTCCTAGTCACCGCTTGGACCTTCTCACCACTTTGCTGCCTATGAGAGATTGGGGCTGACCTATTGTGCATGGTCACAATTTCAAGACCGCGTCATATCCTCTGAGGTAAAAGGACATCGAAACCCTAAATCCTTTATTGTTACTTGGTGCTACTCTCCTTTGGCCACTACCTCTGAAACCTCCTGCATATGACAGTAAGATACTTAATGCTCATATCATTAATATTTTGAGATAAAGTATCAAGGAGGAGCTTATCCTTTCCCTCGGGTCCTCTTCCCTCGCTCTCATGCCTAAAAAGTTTGTAACCGTCAGTGCTGTAAGCACCATCATGAAGCATCTTTTCCTTGCAAGTACGCCTTCCACACATTACAGTCAAGTGTCAAAATCTTGGAAACGCCATGGGACGAGACCTATTCTTCATCCGGCATACATTCGGAAAGTCTTTAAAACTTCCCAAAAATTCCCTTTTTGTGTTTGTGTGTGAATCATGAATTCAATGCCCGGGGAGTCCCCAAAAATCTGAGTAAAATAATCCATGTGTGTGTTCTTTCCTTTATATGTTTTAACTGCCTTCACTTATAAAGGACTCCGTGTTATCTCTTATTATCCCTGTTAGGAGTTGAGGGGGGGTGACAAAGTGCTCATCTCGCTGCCTCAGTTCAAAACCTTGACCAAATAGACTCTGTGATCATGGCACGGGAGGTGACACATGGTGAGTCCTACTCTGAGAGGCAACATGGATGGGGTAGGTTGCAGCATCTTTTTTGCACAAGGGTCTCACCACCTTCGCTTTGCAAAAGGGGGATTGTTGGGTATTTGGAGTCTCTGTGTGTATCCATCGTATACATATACCCCTGTGTGTGTACTCGCTTGTGTCTGTGTGTCATGTGAACAGCCCTATATGTGTGTAAACACTCACTTATGTGAGTATGCGTGTGAGTGCATGTGAACAACCTCTTGTGTTTATGTGATAAGCAGTAGTGTCATGGGCACTTGCCATGTGTCATTGCCCCAATGTGTGTTGTGAGGCTCTAAAGCCTATAAAAGCATTGTACTCTTTGAAGCTTTTAACACATCAATCAAAGTACCATTGAGTCATGCAATCACAGAGCCCCTCTCTTTCAGTTTGTCACATCTCTCACTCTCTCTTTACTACACTCATCACCATGTATTTGTTTAAGCCTCCATAGGTGCTGCTCTACTAACCCTAACCTACCAACAGCGGCAACATGAGAGTTGTTATATTTTATGTGTTAGAATAGGCAGCCAAAAAGCTAAGGGAAGGCCTTAGGGCTACCCTATGGGCCGGCCAAAGCCAGCCATGGTGGCTACGAAGGGCGGCCAGGCTAAGGCCAGCCACACTTGGCTGTGTGGCGCACCCCAGCCAACCATGCTTAGCGCTGTGGGTGGCACATATGGCTAGGTGGCGCCCTTGTTCACACGGCATCAAAAGCCGTCAGCCACGGTGGTACACAGCATATACGGCAGCCCTGGTTCATGTGCAGGGATGTCAAGCCCCAGTGCAAGGCAGAGCAAAAGGTTGCGCAAACTGGGCAGGTGACTGGGCAGCACAAGGCACTTTGAACAGGCCAGTACAGGGCAGCGGGCAGAGAGCGGGCAGGTTCGCGCATATAAAAGAAAAGAGAGGGCAAGAAGATTAAGTGGGAGGCGTGGATTTTTTTAATAGCATTTTTCTTGTGCTAATAGTGGGAGGTTTTTATTTTAAGCCTTAGCTTTTTGGGAAAGCACAAAACTAAAGCAAGTAAGCTTTTTAACTCCCTTCCCCTAACCTTACTCTTCTTATTTGCTCATGTTTGCAAGTTCTGCGTGCTTGATGCGCACCATTTGTACGCCCTCAATCTCATGAAGCTGCATACCTCACCTCAGCCCTCACATCCACTTCTCTTTACCCTTTCACTTCCTCACCATGAAGGACCAACCAGCTACTACCACCACTCGCAAAGCTCACAAGTTAGTGCTCAAGGTAATGATCCCATGCAGATTCTTTTTACGTTCAGGCACCACGTATGGGTGGAGCGAAGTCTTAATACTGTGCAAGCTACCATCACCGCTCGTCTCCCCGCCCTTGAAACGATGTTACAAGCTTTGAGTCGGCTGGTTGGCCCTCGAAACTAGTTACAATTTCAAGCTGTGCCTTTTTCTGGATAGAAAAAGGAGTGCAAGGAAGCTATAGTCAAAAACTAGTTGGACCAGTGGGGACGACTTACTTTGACTCGATTAGTGCGCCTGATGATCCAAGGATTTCTCAAGCCCATATGTTCTTAAATAACAAGGCATCTAGTGGCATGATTTTCAGCCAAGCCCACGACGAGGTTAGGATTTATGGACAAGCAGTTTACCGCAATAGACCCGATAGCTGCCTATTGGAAACTACAAGATTTGAGCATGTTGGGAAAACCGTCTGAGTGATATTTGAACAACTTCCATACTTATTAAAGTGGAACCTTTCCGTACCATGGCAATGTTTACACATGCTTCATTGGTGACCCTTCAATGATTAAGAGTAATTAAGGATAATTAAGAGAGATTAAGTCACAATCGTGACATTCCCTCCTACTTAAATAAGACTCCGGCTAAATAAGAGATTTCTGCTAAGATCTTTGTCATTAGGCCATTTATGCATGTGGTGAAGCTTGCACTGAGAAATATTGAAAAAGTTTCCTCTATTGTCTTGCTGTCATGCTTTAAATGCTAAATCCCAAGTTGTAGCGTCATTCTTTAATGTCTTCTTCTTTGACTGCTTCCAAATGTTGAGCTTGAAGTTGACTTGGTTATATTGCGATGTAGAAGAATCAGAAGGTTCAACCATGAATTCTCTCGATGATACTTGAATGGTATCTGTTGAGGTATTCCACTTCATAGTAGCGAAGTACGCATCCAAGTTGTTAGAAATATGCTTGAAATTCTCTACAGTATTGAAAACTTTCTCTTGCTTGATTTCAATTGTGTCATCCCATGTGGGTAAGGTTGAAACAAGTGTTATATCCGCTTTTGTAAATTCTATATCTTCAAAGAAGTCCATCGTTGGTGACTCATCATCTTGAGATAAAGAATCCAAGGTCTTTTCAACATCATCTTGTTGTTCTTCTGAACTCATGCTGGAAGAATCCTTGATGTTGTCATCAATTGACTCAATAAAGTTTGCCATATCTGTATTAAGGTTAGGACTAACATGAAGTGCATAAGCTACTACCCGTTTTCCTTTTGAATTATCGGAGCAATCTTCTAAAGTTGAAGATTCCACATTAAGGTTTTGAGGAGCATTGGGTCGTTTAGGACATTCAAACCATCTATGGTTGCCATGAAAAATGGTAAACAATCCAGTCTTTTATTGTTCACGAGAAGGCGAAGCTATCGCAGGACGAGGAGTGCGAGATTAGTCACGTCCAGAGTCCCAAGGAGAGTTGGGTCGGAATTGAAAGTTGTCCGATGAGAATTGTTGATAACCTTCACAAGCCATACGTGGACCATTGCCATAATAACCTTTTTGAGGCTGATGTTTGAGAATTCGGATTCAGACCCGTAGCAAAGTGGACAGGGTTGTACTTTTGCACATCGGTACGGAGTGTGGAGTTTAAACCTTCAATGAAGGCATGAGCATGAAGCTCGTCCGCTAGGGACAAAGAATCAATCTCCAGTATCAGATTAGTGAACTGCGAGATATTAGAAGCCAAACAACCAATTTGGTCTAAGTGACGTAAACGAGTTCGGCCTTGAAAATACGCATTGGCAGGAATGAACTGCTTACGAATAACCCGCTCAAATTTTTCCCACGTCATAACCGTTTCGCCGTTACCACCAAAGTAAGGCAATATTCTTAAGTAAGGATGCGGCAAATGTAATCTTCTTGGCATCGGTAAGGATCATCGAGTCAAAATACACGCGAAGTTTGTAAAGCCATTGTTAAAGTGTACGCTTATTGCGTTGTCCTCCATAGGACTCAGGGGGTTTAACTTTCAATTCCTTTGCTTTACTAGCTTGCAAAAGACGATAAAGAGTCTTAAGATCGTCAACTTCCACCTCAGGGGGAATGTTGTCTTCATTGTCTAGTGCTGATGCTGTAATGTCCACTGCTGCTGGTACAGAACTAATATGAGAATGGCGATCCGTCTACAACAATTGGATCTGAGAAGCCAATGTGGCCATGGACTCTTGAAGATGCTATTGAAATTATTGTTGCCTCTGCTGCAAAGCTTGTTGCCAGTCCGTTGCGCCAGGCTGGTGGGTTTCGTCCTCCATAGTAGTAGACTGAGATAAAGACTCTGCCAATAGAGGCTCCGGGGGTTGTGGTTGTTGACACCTTTGGACCCTAGTGAGAACCATCAGCAAGTAGGGGGACTAGATACATTATGTGAATTGGAGAAGGTAGGTTACAAGCTGACGAGGCTATTAGAGACCATCCTGTATGTATGGGTAGAAAGTTCAACTGAAACCGAGATCACTAGGACTCGTTGTTGCCGATGAAGAGAGAGCGAAGGGATTTTCATTTCTATGTAAACCATAAATCCTGATTTGCAAACCTGAAGTGCGTACTACCCATATGATGATGAATTGTGGCTTTCTTGAACATTAAAGTGCCACATTGTCTTGTGTATTTTGCGTTTTTTTTTTTAATGATGAAAACAGCAAGGTATATAGGTTGATCACACGTGAGATGTGGGTTTGAAGAAGCCCGGTCGAATGCAAGTATTGCAGGAGTCAAGCACTAAGTAAAAGTTGCAAATAGTGGAGACTTGTTGCGATGCCGAGAGGTTGGAACAATGCCATGAGCACATGCAGGCTAGGAACCATGTGCAGAAGGGGAAGAACTTGCCGCCAAAGAAACCATCAAGATATGCGCAAAGGGGCTGGCCGTTTTGTTGTATTCCTTTGTCTTTCTGGGCTGGCCGCAAAAAGTTGCCCGGAAGAAGCCACCGAAGGGAACTGGCTGGGGGAATCGCCACGAGGAGAGGGGCTGGCTGAAATCCGTCGAACGCGTAGGAGAAAAAAAAATGTCAAAAGGGGGGCTGTTTGCGTAAATGCTAGCCTTTTTTTGCGATGACCGGCTTACAAGCTGAAGGGGGTGGTGTGTGGCTAGGCCGTGGGCTTGGTGTAAAGCCTTAAAAAAAGGCTAAGGCTTAATAAGTAAAGTCTTTGATAGGCTTTTTAATTTTAAAAAAATTCATCACGTAAGTTTTTGCGACACTCGTCATTTTTTTTGTTGAAGAGGGGCGACTCCTAGCTGAGGGGGCATGAGGCTTGGAGAGGCACATGGAAAGGGTGCAACGCTTCCCGAAGGGCTGAGGATAGCAAGTAAACACCTCAATTATTGCGTCTCATCACTTCTGTCTTTATTTATGCTTTTTTTTGCATATGGGTTGTTGCACCGGCATTAATAAAAAAATTTTGGCAAAATAGGGCTGAATTCCATGGGGCATTCTCTCTTGCTCTTTCATACAACTCTTCCTATACCTAATTCTAAGGTTAAATTGTTGATTTAGGGCTTTTGGTTTTTAGAGTTAGGGTTAGGGCTTTTTGATGTGGGCATCCTCCAGGTTGGAGTTTGTTTGCTCTGATACCATTGTTAAGCTTTTAGCTTAATTAAACATGATTAAAATATCTTAATGCTTAAATACTTAAGTAAACATGAGGCAAAGAGCGGAAAGCTGTGTTGTTTGCATTGAGACACAAGGCCTTGTTAAATAGGGCCTGAAGAGGCACATCCCTAATGAAAGGGTGCGACTCTTGAATGAATAGTTATGTCCTTTGGACGTAGAGATGTGTACTTTGATCACTAGATGTGTTCCTTTAAAGAGACATGTCCTTTGGTAATGACCCATGTGACAGGGTGTGACCCTTCACTAGTGTCCCTTCAATGATTAAGAGAAATTAAGGATAATTAAGAATAATTAAGGATAATTAAGAGAGATTAAGTCACAATCGTGACAACATTGAGCATGGCGCCAAAGATTTGAGACAAGACATTCCCAAACCTAGAGTTGCACATGGGCAACTGTCACGAGAACCTTGACTTTCACCTCATGACCCTAGATCGGGTTGATATAATTTTGGAAATATCTTGGTCCAAACATAAGAACCCTACAAATAAATTATGAAAACCATATTATTACTATTGTACATAATGATTACCCCATTGTAATTAAGGACCCCCATTTTGTACCTCCTTGGGGAAAGGATATTCCTATCGTATCAAGTTTCTTTAAGCTTATATTGTTCTTCACTTTGAAAATAGTGAACACTAGTAAATAAGTGATTTACAAAATAACCATTGTAAGACTCTATAAGCATAATATTGTACTTGTCTGCCTTGAGTTGTTTTCAGGTAAGCACCAGTAATGGCTGAAAAACGTGATTTGTCTAGTGGTTTACAATCCTTTTATGGTTTTTGCATCCCCATGTCTAGGGAAGATGTTTTGTTTATCCAAGGATTGTGGATGATGTCACTGTCTTATTTCATATGGAGCTGAGGATTATAAGAGATGGAATATATAGAGTATGCTTGGTGAAGCATATTTTGCTCAGACTTTTTATGGATTTTACTTTCATGTGTAAGGATCTATGGTTGTGAAGACCCTATGGTTTTTTTTGCTCCCTCAGGAGGGGTGCAGTAAATTCTTATATGGTCATATAATTTTATGTTACACTATGAATCTCATGTTATGTTGAGTTTGGGATAAGTTTTTATGGCCTAGAGATTGGGCTGTTCACATCAGTACTAGCCTGTGTGTACCAGCTGTACCGCTCCTGTCACACCCACACTCCAATTGCAAGATTCGAACATGAACTAGGAAGCCAGAGGAAATATATACAGTCCCATACATGGCAAGGATGTGACCCCAAATTACCGTTTGCAAAGAAAACATTATATTGCAGAAAATTGTTACTTTTTTTCATAACTCACTATGGATGGGAAAATGGATGGATATCATCAAAACTCTCATACAACTTTAAGAATACCTCTTCTGCCAAGTCCCCAGCAATGCCTCGAACAATTTCACAGAGATTATTCTCTGTAAAGGATTCATTTATCCAAAAACTGATGTCCTTGAAGCAAGGAGGAAACTGTAAAAAACAGCAATAGAACATAAGAAAGGTTCACTCACACCAAATCCACCATTGATGTTCAAAACATTTGATGGTCAAAGTGCAAAAATTACTTCCACAAAATGAGATTACCAGCAGGTTTACCTTAGAAAAGGGTTTGAATTTAAGCCCCAGCTGCCCTGCTTTGAACTGGTAACATCAAAAAGACAAGTCATACAAGCTCCCACACCAGATTCTTTTCATAAACACAAGTCCACATATAGAGTGCTACCTGAGAGGTGAATCGTGGATCACTAGACCAAAATAAGCGGATGTCAGGAATATCAAACAAAACCATAGCAAGCCGCTCAAGTCCTAGGCCAAATGCCCAAGCCACTGTTCCAGCTCTCCCATTGTTTTCCAATATGGCCGGTTGAGTAACTCCACAGCCTAAAACCTCCAGCCATTCGCCCTGATTGAATGGTCTAAAAGAAGGGATTTGAGTTTCTTGCTGACCAGCAGTAAATTAACTACGTAATAGAGAAGGCTAAATTTGAGACAAGGAAATCCAGAAATATGTTTACACTCATCTATCATATCTACAAAGTTCCACAATGTATATACGTGTTCCTAAAGGTCTTGTCACATGATACATGACACTTGTACTTAAGCAACTGTCACACCTCACAAGTCACCCCTACTAACCAACTAGAACCAATAACGCTATCCAGCGGATTCATTTCTAACTTCTTCACAGCAAGAAGACCCAAGTGAGTACATGACAAAGACAAATGCAGAGATGAAGCAGTGTAACGAGCATAATCAGGTTTGCAAGCCAGTTGCGTTGAAAGGCAGCTATTTGCATATTCACATCAAACATTGTATAGAAGCATTTGCTTGATCAAGTAGACAGCCACATTCAAAGAGGAAGAGGTGACAAAGGGGAATGCATACACCATACACCAGTGTTGGGTCCCAATGGCTAGTTTTTTCCCTGCTGTCAAATCCCCATAGGATCTCCTCGTAGAACGCTCCTGGTACGAGACTCGAAACCTGCAAACAAACCAAACAAACAAGAAGGGGATGCAGGCCTAACTCACCACCCAACCATGATAGCCATGGGCAAGCCCACAGACTTGGTTGTCCCCACCGAGCCACGAGCTGAGCTAACTAGATGGGCGTACCGACCAATCTCTACCTCGTGACGTCCCATACCACCACGAAGCTACCCTCACGGGCCTCGAGACTGCTGCCGGTCTTGGCTGCATAATGCAGGTGCACGTCTGCACTAGATCCAGGCTCCAGACCATAGAGCTCTCACAAATCACGCGGGACTCTATATGACTAATGACTAACCTTGGCCACCCTTTTATAGGCTCTTGGCTGGTCATCGGACGTCCACACTTGGGCGCCCGCCCGTCCATACTTGGGTGCCTGCCCGTTAGTTTATCCTTAACTCAAGTTGTTTAGCCAACTCATCTTCCTCAGCTTGGCTCATCCTGTAAGGTGGAATACTGACAGGATGAGCACCAGGGATCAAGTCAATACGATGATCTACTGCCCGTTCAGGTGGTAAACCCGATGGCAGTTCCTTAGGAAATACACCTTGAAACGAATCAAGTATCTTCTGTAATTCTTTGCTTTCAAACACACTCAATTCATTTACATCCATGGAAGGGATGAGAAAGGAAGAAAGTGGAATCAATACACAATGGAAAGCGGTATACAAAGAAGAATCCATTATATTTCCAAAATCAATTGTATTTACAAGAGGTCCCTGAGAGGGATGAATACAATCACCTAAAATACTATACTTGGTATCCTTATGCTGAAAAGAAAAAATATGACTAGACCAATATATCTGGACTTTAAGAGTCTTAAACCACTCAATCCCTGATAATAAGTCTACATTTTCTAGATGCATTACATAGCATTCCAGAGTGTCTTTGTAGTCCTGAATCTAGATTGGAAGCATCTCCACCTTTCAATCCCATACTTGCCTTCCCGCAGGTAGGCGTACCTCATAGGTATGATCGCTGGGTGTCGTATCAAGACTCAATTTCTGCACAAGTTTGTAGTTAACAAAGTTGTGTGAGCTACCAGGGTCTAGAAGAATGTGAATCTTATGGCCATTCACTTCTCCATAAACTCGAGAAGATCATGCAAGCCAAATACTTTAGAATGGAAGAGACAATCAGAACAAGTACTAGGGCGAGAAAGTACAGTAATGGACGTACCTGTCAAAGACACCTGGTTAGCTGCCTTTGGCTTGGGTCCTGCGTTTGTCTTGGTACCCTTTTGCTTTGGGCACTCGTTACGCATGTGTCCTTTTTCTTCGTAGATAAAACAACGTCCTTCCTTCTTGAGCTTTAAAGCCCTAAGGAGTCGTTTCTTCTTCGCTGGTGTCGAGCTGGAATTCTTCGAAGGTTGGTCCGAAGACTTGCCTTCTGTCATGTTAGCCATAGATGCGGAGAACTTTCTTTTATGCTTGTTCCCCTGCTCGGTAACGGGTTTCGACTTGGAAGAGACCATTGTATCATCATAGATACGAGCTGAATGAATGGCCTCGTCCAATGTTTTACATTTGTTATTTTTAACCTGTAAACGGTATGAGTCTGGTAAACCAGCTACGAAAAACTCCAAAAGAGTAGTGGATCCATCTTTGTAGCTTTCATCTGCAAGTCACGAAACTTCTGGAGGTAGACATCATAAGTGAAGTGCTGCGAGATCATGGTCAAAGCTGAAAACCAGGCAACAACATCATAATCATCCTCTTTCTTGAGGAATTCTTTCTTGAAGACGTCTTCGAATTGTGCCCAAGTCGTTGGCTTAGGGTTGAGTTCCTTCCACCAAAGCAAAGCTTTGCCGGACAGGAAACCTGCTGCTAACCGGATCTTCTTTCCATCATCATATGGATGAAACTGAAAGTGAACTTGCCACTTATGTAGCCACGTGTCCACGATCTCCTTGGTGCGCTGCTTTTGCTCGCCCCCAAACGGTTCCGGAGTGATATTGGGGCCTAACGCAGAAGCCAAGGTATCCATACCCGAGAAAGTAGAGAGGGTAGTGGTCAAGAGAGCGATGGAGTTCTGCAAAGCTTGCATCTAGGCTACAATTTGTGCCTGACGTTCCGTCGAAGAAGCTTCGAGAGCTACTTTGAACTCTTGGAAATCTGATTTTGACACAAAATCGTCAAAAAGATCAGCATCGGTACCTTCCGTAGCCGGCAAGCCTTCGCGTTCCACGAGGGGCTCCAACTCCAATTCTTGGTTCGACATCGTGAAGAGGATAAGTGGAGAGAAAATTCGATCTTTGCACAATGAAAGTGCAAGGGAACTTGAGAGCTTGAGAGCTTGAAAACTTGAGAGATGTGTGGCAAGAAGCCCACTTAAGGGGGTTTATAAACAAACTCGCGAGACTCTCCATTTCCCAATAACTAACCTTGGCCACTCTTTTATAGCCTCTTGGCCGGTCATCGGGCGTCCACACTTGGGTGCCCGCTTGTTAGTATATCCCTAACTCAACTCGTCAATCAGCCTGCCTAGTTCCAAGCTTCCCCAAGCCTCGAAACTAGTCTTGCATGCGTGTAGCACACTACACACTGTGCACATGACATATTTCAAATCCCCACGGATCTCCTCGTGATCGTTCTTGGTACGAGACTCGAATCCTGTAAACAAACGAACAAACAAACAACAAGGGGGTGCTGTTAGAAGTCATCTCCTATCTAGTTTTATACACCAGGGCCTTTGTTGTGGGTGTGCCCGCCCTCATGAGGTGTTTTATCATTTTTCCCCACTCTCCGCATTTTTTCCCTATTTTTCCATTTTTTCTGTGTCTTGGGAGGCAACCCTGAGTTGGCAGGAGGATCCATTTGCTGGCCGACTACATCAGATGTGTGTACTGGAGCTGGCCGACTGTACTTGATGCAGTCGTGGACCCTCAGTGCTGGCCAACTGATGATGCAGTCGTGGAGCCTTTTTCAGCAGGCCGACTGCTCATCTGGGGGCATATAAATAGGCCCCCAGCCCCCATACCATTAGTGTATCATACCCGCGATCTTCTTGTGTATATAGAGCAGAGTTACACGCCTATTTCTCTCTCTCTCTTGTGCTGTATTTTTTCTGCATGCGTTTTGCTCTTGTGTTCCCAGATCTGGTCATCATCTCCGCTGCGTATTCTGACATGGTATCAGAGCCCTTGGCTCTAGATAATTCTTGGGATTTGTGTGGGCAAGAGGGGGACTGTTTTGTGGCTGATTGGTGGACTGTTTTGGACTGTTCGGGAAGAGGAGAAGCAAGAGGACGGCGGGCTGATTTGCTGGACAGCCACTTGCAAGTATTAGTTCTTCTTTGTTCCCACCCACCCACCCTTGTCAGAGTACATCCCCGCAATGGCAGATCTGTTTGAGATGGCCGAGAGACATGTGAAGATCCCGACACTCCCCACGTTCCCGGTGGCCCGTCAGTTGGACGGGAGCAACTATGGCATATGGAAGGTTATGATGGAATCTGTTCTGGAGTCTTACGACCTCGCTGATTTCGTCGTCATTGGTGTTCCACGGCCGGAAGTTGAGGAAGGGGAGTTACCGTCGATCCGAAAGAACCGGGAGGCTAAGACACAGATGTGGGATCGTGTCAACGCCAGGGTCCGTTCGTTTATCTTTCTCAACTGCACACCACAGGTAATCAATCATGTAAAGCATATGACGCTGGCCAGAGGTATATGGCAGCATTTGGCCTCACTTTACAACAGGGTATCGCCCATGAAGAGGATTTCCTTGGAAGTACAGATGCGGGTTATGAGCCCTGCAAAGTCGTCGACGATGCGGAAGCATATTAACAAGCTGCAGGCTCTTCAGTAGGAAGTTCTTCAGGCTGGGAAGGAGATATCGTAAGAGGACATGGCCATAACGTTGCTGTCACCCTTGCCCTCTTCGTACTCAGCATTTTACTCGTCTTTGATTACCAGTGGCAAGCTCAGCACCATCACGTGGGAGGAGCTTGTGCCCATGGTCCTGGACCAGGAGGAACGATTCACGGAGGTTCGGAGGCCTTAACTGGCCAACGGTCGAACGGCCGTAACTCGGGCAAAGGGAAGGCTTCATCGGAGAAGTCTTCTAAGAAGAAGTCCGATGCTGACCGCGAGAAACTGAAGGCAGAGAGGACCTGTAATGATTGTGGCGAGAAAGGCCACTATTGGAGGCAGTGTCCCAAGCGGAAGACCGAGAAGGGTGAAGATTCCTCAGCAGCAATCATGAAGACTCCGGCTTTTGTGCACCTGGAGGTGATGGACACCGATGTTTTATTTTCTTCAGGCAAGGAGGAGATTGGAGGACTCTCCACAACGGATACTCGGGAGTGGATTCTCGATAGTGGTGCTTCCAGGCACATGACTCCTTCCCGTTCCGGTTTACAGGATCTCTGCAGGCTTTCTGGTCACATACTTACAGGGGATACGTCCACTATCCCAGTTCACAGTGAGGGCAGGATGGAGATAGTTCCCGATGGCAGAGGGGGGAAGCATTCCTCCAAGGTGTTGTATGTTCCGGCACTTGGTTTTCATCTGTTGTCAGTGCATCAGGTTTCCAAGACTGGCGTACGGGTGGAGTTTGATGAGCATTTTGTTGCTCTCCGGGACAAAGCAACAGGCCAAGTGGTTTGGGAAGGCGGAGTGGAGAATGGAGTTTACAAGCTTTCAACAGCAGTGTGATGCCTCTTTGACTCAGAAGCTGTATGGTTCATTGATCTGGTTGATGGACAACAGATTGGACGGGAGCTTCCTGATGAGGCAGTCGAGCTCATGGTTGCGGATGACTCTTTGGGAGGCAAGATTGCGTTTCTTGTGGTTTCTGCGGCATGCAAAGGATCATGGACTCTTGTACACAGGAGGGGGATTATTAGATGGAGTCCGACTCCACGGTTGGAGTGACTCAGTTTGGGGAGGAGATCCGGACACGAGGAGATCTACTTCAGGCCCAGGAGAAGTTCTACGGAGCAGTAAGAGGCAGTCATCTTTTGCCTTGTCGCGAACAGAGGCAGAGTACCGGGCTGCTTGTGATGCTGCTTGTGAGGTGGTGAGGATGCAGAGGTTGCATTGTAGGTTTGGGCTTCCACTGGAGGAACCCATGGTCATCCAGAGGCACTTTGTTCGCGAACACATCGTTGCTGATGACATCTTGCTAGAGTTCTGTTCGACGGAGAACAGTACCGTGGACCTCTTCACGAAGTCGCTATCTCAGGATTTGCTCAGGCGGCACCCCAGCTCCCTGTCACAGCCAGGAGCTGAGAGGGGGTGTTAGAAGTCATCTCCTGTCTAGTTTTATACACCAGGGCCTTTATTGTGGGTGTGCCCGCCCTTATGAGGTGTTTTATCATTTTTCCCCACTCTCCGCATTTTTCCCCTATTTTTTCCATTTTTTCTGTGGCTTGGGAGGCAGCCCTAAGTTGGCAGAAGGATCCATTTGCTGGACGACTACATTAGATGTGTGTACTGGAGCTGGCCGACTGTACTTGATGCAATCATGGACCCTCAGTGCTGGCCGACTGGCTGCATGGAGCTGGCCGACTAATGATGCAATCGTGGAGCCTTTTGCAAGCAGGCCGACTGCTCATCTGGGGGCATATAAATAGGCCCCCAGCCCCCATACCATTAGTGTATCATACCCGGGATCTTATTGTGTATATAGAGCAGAGTTACACACCTATTTCTCTCTCTCTCTTGTGCTGTATTTTTTCTGCATGCGTTTTGCTCTTGTGTTCCCAGATCTGGTCATCATCTCCGCTGCGTATTCTGAGAGGTGCAGGCCTGACTCACCTCCCAACCATGACAGCCGTGGGCAAGCCCACAGTCTTGACTGTCCCCACCGAGCCACGGGCTGAGCTAACTAGGTTGACGTACCGACCAATCTCCTCCTCGCGACGTCCCATACCACCACGAAGCTACCCTCGCGGGCCTTGAGATTGCTGCCGACCTCAACTGCGTAAAGCAGGTGCACGTCTGCACTAGATCCAGGCTCCAAGACCATAGAGCTCTCACAAACTCGCGAGACCCTCTATGTCCCAATAACTAACCTTAGCCACCCTTTTATAGGCTCTTGGACGGTCATCGAGCGTCCACACTTGGGCGCCCGCCCGTCCGTACTTGGGTGCCCGCCCGTTAGTATTTCCCTAACTCAGCTCGTCAATCAGCCTGCCTAGTTCCAAGCTTCCCCAAGCCTCGAAACTAGTCTTGCATGCATGTAGCACACAGTAGATACACACTGTGCACATGACATACTCCCCTTCCTCTAAAAGCTCACTCCTGAGCTCACTAAAAAGCCAGGGTAATCTCTCTGAAGAGTAGTCAATGTCTCCCATGTAGCGTCCTCCTCAACACGATCCTTTCACTTGATCTTGTATTCCGTGATAAGCGTATTACGCAATCTTCGTTCACGAAATCCAAGAATCTTTTCAGGTTCGTGCGGAACAAATGTCATATCCTCGACATCTATAATTTCTTGAGGAGGAACTAACTGATCTGCTCCACTCAGTACTTCCTTAAGTCTACTGACATGAAATACAGGATGAACTTTCACATGAGAAGGCAAATCCAATTCATATGCAACTGAACCAATCCGTCGTGTAATACGAAATGGTCTACAATATCTAGGGGATAATTTCGGAGATCGACCTGTCCGTAAAGTCTCGGAATCTTTCGGAACTCGCAAATACACCATCGTTCCTTCAAAGAACTCCCTGGGTGAACGATGTCTATTAGAATAAAACCTATCTCGGTCTTGAGCACTCTAATAGATTCCTTCGCAACTTGTAACATTTCCTGCACCACCTTTATTGGTGGTCTCATGGGATCTAAGGGTGGGGAGGGAGACCCGGCCAGTTGTTGGCCTCCATCCATGTGCTACATGCACATGGTGCTCTGCAGTTTCATAGAGCCTTGCATCCACAGGAGGGTGTTGGAATGGGTTCTTGCCCTCCGCTTCTCACACTACCACGTGGCAGTCTATTATCCCACATAGTGGGTTGGGGTCATCTTAACCCTTCTATATAGGGCAAAATGCCCATTGGTCTCCCCTTATCTCCCACCTTTATTGGTGGTCTCATGGGATCTTCGGGTGGGGAGGGGGACCCGGCCGGTTGTTGGCCTCCATCCACGTGCTACATGCACGTGGTACTGTGCAATTTTGTGTTCATTCATGTCACATGCACATTTGTTGTACTGTAAGGTATACTAAGGTGTAGCGTCGCCATTCTACTTAGCGAATACACTTAGGATCTGTGTGGAACTTGCACGACTTCTGACACTTGACCGGATCCTAGATCTAGATGGTGTCTAGCGCTATATCCTTGGACAAGGGCTCACAACATGCAAGAGTGCCCATCAAATATGGTGATCATATGTAACACACTTGAAAGCTGTAAAGATGTACAGGTGTCCCATGCATTTATTAGACCCATGATCGGGTGCTTGGAACACTGGTCATGCCATTTGGGAATGGCAGCATCTACCTGTGCATCTACATTTTCCATCCAAGGTCCCTAGCAAGTTAACAAGATGGCTATTTGGGTGCCCAAATATCAATTCCAAGGGGCAATCCAATCTAGAAAGGGGGGGCCATCTCAAAGAGGAAAAAAGGCAAATTATTGATTACTTTGTCCAATTTTACCCAGTCGACCTGTAGCAACTGGGCCAACCAGCAATCACAGGCTCTGTATAGAGACAACTTGCTGCCCATCATTCCCATCTACATCTCTCACAAGCATATGCGACTGCTTCAGCCCTAGCGGCAAGCCAGTGAAGCAAAACACACGCGTCAGCAGGCATAGGCAATTTTCAGCCCACCGTGTGGAGAAGAAAACACTGGTCATCGTCACCCACCTATCAGTAAGAGTTGTACTCCTCAACCCCCGGGCAGCCCTAGCCGTCATCAGACAGGGAATTCCCTGTGGGGAAACTCCAGATTCAGGTCAGTCTCTGTTGGGACAGCAAGTCAACATTTCATTGTACTCATTCTCTACCAGCAATCAAAGCAAATACTCTCTTCAAGGAGGGGGGCGCTTAAGTGGCCCCATCGGGTGTACCATGTATGCTCCTTGCTTCTCTCTTTATCTTCTCCTTAATCTCTTCTGTAATCAGCAAGTAATGCACACCTAACCATTAATTAAGAAGCTTCCACTATGCCGCATGTAATAGAAGCAAAGATCACAAGTAGGAGTGCCCATAACCTCAAGAGCAAAGCATCCAAGTCTTATAGAGCCCGCCCAAACACGGTAATTGCTAAACTGAGCACAATCACGTCTCCAGTCAGCCTAAAACTCAGCCAACTGAACCTTCAGAGGTCAGTTCACACTTCATAGGACTAAACTTGGTCACCATCATTGTATTCGTCATGATCGGGTAACACAAGAGTCCAAGGTGGGGACCCAAATAGGTGCAGTCTCTGTCTCTCCTCTCCTCTATCTTCATTTAGAGTTAATAGCACGCTGCACAATTAGCACGCTTAATTTGCAGAGTTCCGCTACACATGTAATAATCAATCTTTGTGGAAACCTGCAGTAGTAAGTAAGGAGTTTTCTTTAGCTGCACCATTCGGCACACATGGCTTCTCCATTCCATGGTTTGACCAACACAAAGCCGATTCAGGGGGACAGCCTTTGAGGAGAACGCTTTCCATGAAGATGAGCTCTTCTTTCGAAGTGGCCCTTGTTACACCGGATATTTTTGAAAGTATATGAGAAACAGTTACTTGATCCCACTGAAGATTTGAAATATTAACTTAAATCAAAGCAAACATGATGCAATAGAGAATGCGATGCACATAATCACATGTGAATGCTCTGCTAATGAGTGCTTTGTACACTGCTCTATAGATATGTGCCAATTCCCTGTCAGAATATGCAGCGGAGATGAAGACAAAATCTGAGAACACAAGAGCAAGTGCAGAAAAAATACAGCAATGGAGAGAGAGAGAGAGAGAGAGAGAGAGAGAGAGAGAGAGGCGTGTAACTCTACTCTATATACACAAGGAAAATCCCAAATACAACGATGACAATGGCAAGGGGCTATGGGGCCATTTTATACGGCCCCAATCATGCAGTCGGCCTGTAGAAAGGCAGCCGACAGGGCCTGAAAACTCCACGACCAGCAAGGACCACCAGTCGGCCAGCTGTACTCTATCGGCCGGCATGTGTGAGAGGTCGTGGACCTGAAGAGTCACTCGGCCAGCCCATGTGTCCCCTGCCAACACAAGGCAACCACCCAAGCCAAGAAAAATAGGGAAAATGGGAAAAAAATATGGAGAGTGGGGGAAAATGAGAAAACACCTAATAAGGGCGGGCACACCCACAACAAAGGCCCTGGTGTATAGGTATAGACAGGAGATGACTTCTAACACCCCCTCTCAGCTCTTGGCTGTGAAACCAACCCCAAGGAGCTCGAGTGCCGCCAGAGCAAAGCCTGAGATAGCGACTTCGTGAAGAGATCCACAGCACTGTCCTCCGTCGAACAGAACTCTAGCAAGATGTCATCAACAAACAATCTTTTCACGAACAAAGTACCTTTGGATGACCAAGGATTCCACCAGTGGAAACCCAATCCTGCCAAGTAACCTCTGCAACTTCACCACCTCGCAAGCAGCCCGGTACTATGCCTCTGTCGACAAGGCAAGAGATAGCTACCTCTTACTGCTCCTGAGCCAAGGGAAAAATTGTCAACTGAAGTAGATCTCCTCGTGTTTGGATCTCCTCCCCAATCTGAGTCACTCCAACCGTGGAGTCGAACTCCGTCCATCAATCCCCCTCCTGTGTAATAGAGTCCAAGATCCTTCACATGCTGCAAAAACCACAAGATACGCAATCCTGCCTCCCAAAGAGTCATCTGCAAACATGAGCTCAACAGCCTCATCAAGAAGCTCCCGTCCAATCTAGTATTCATCAACCAAATCAATGAACCATTCTACTTCCGAGTCAGAGAGGCACCATACTGCTCACAAGGATCAACAACTGTTACGGCGGGATGCCAAGTCCTAGAAACCTGCTGAAGACCACTCAAGGCCTTCAGAAACCTGTAACCAACCCCCTTTGAATCCGGAACCACAAAGCCTTCAGAAACCTGTATAACCAACCCCCTCTGAATCCGGACCACCTCCTTCTGCAAGTAATCAACTGTCACCTGCCTGGCCTTCCAAGAGGTCCCCGTGGAAAGAACTTCCTAATCTACAAGAGTTCCTTTGTCCTGAATACTACGAGACATCAGAGCATTAGTTACTTGTAAAGTTTGCTCTGACTGACGAACACAAGAAATACCAACATCTATACTGGAAAGTTCCTGCCAACTGCTGCCATCAACTGGCAAGCTATCCTCCATCTGGTCCCGGAAAGCCTGCACCTGCAGCGTATCCACACTTAAGTGGCCATTACCAGACTGCCACTCATCACAAAACTGAGGACTTGGAAGAGAGAGTGCTGAAAGTTTGTAAACTCCATTCTCCACTCCGCCTTCCCAAACTACCTGGCCTGTTGCCTTGTCCCGAAGAGCAACAAAATGCTCATCAAACTCCACCCGTACGCCAATCTTGCAAACCTGATGCACTAACAACAGATGAAAACCAAGGGATGAAACATACAACACCTTGGAGGAATGCTTCCCCCCTCTGCTATCGGGAGCTATCTCCAACCTGCCCTCACTATGAACTGGGATAGTGGATGTATCCCCAGTAAGAATGTGACCACAATACCTGCAGAGATCCTGTAAATCTGAACGGGAAGGAGTCATGTGCTTGGAAGCACCACTGTCTAGAATCCACTCCCAAGTATCCGTAGCGACGAGTCCTCCAACCTTCTCCATGCCCGAAGAAAATGAAACATCGGTGTCCATCACCTCCACGTGCACAAATGCTAGAGTCATTCACGATTGCTACTGAGGATTCTTCACCCTTCTCGGTGTTCCGCTTGAGACACTGCCTCCAATAGTGGCCTTTCTTGCCACAATCATTACAAAACCTCTCTGCATTTAGTTTCTTGCGGTCTACGTCGAGCATCTTCTAAGAAGACTTCTCCGATGAAGCCTTCCCTTTGCCCTTGTTACGGCCTTTCGACCATTGGCTAGTTAAGGCCTCCAAACCTCCACCCTGTGGAGGGTTCGAGAATCTTTTCTCCTGGTCTAAGACCATGGGCACAACCTTCTCCCGCGTGATGGTGCTGAGCCTGCCACTGGTAATCAAAGACGAGTAAAATGCTGAGTACTGAGAGGGCAAATGCGACAGCAACGTTATGGCCATATCCTCTGCTGATCTCTCCTTCCCAGCCTGAAGAACTTCCTGCTGAAGAGCCTACAGCTTGTTAATGTGCTCCCGCATCGTCCGATGACTTTGCAGGGTTCATAACCCGCATCTGTACTTCCAAGGAAATCCTCTTCATGGACGATACCCTGTTATAAAGAGAAGCCAAATGCTGCCATATACCTCTGGCCAGCGTCATATGCTTTATATGATTGATTACCTGCGGTGTACAGTTGAGAAAGATGAATGAACGGACCCTAGCATTGACACGATCCCACAACTGTGCCTGTGCCTCACGTTCCTTCCGTATCGAGGGTAACTCCCCTTCCTCTACCTCCAACCGTGGAACCCCAACAACAATGAAATCAGCAAGGTCATAAGACTCCAAAACAGATTCCATCATTACCTTCCAGATACCGTAGTTATTCCCGTCCAACTGACGGTCCACTGGAAACGTGGGGAGTGTCGGGATCTTCACATGTCTCTCAGCCATCTCACGCACATCTGCCATTGCGGGGATGTAACTGAAAAAGGGTGGGTGGGTGGAAACAAAGAAGAACTTAAACCTGCAAGTGGCTGTCCAGCAAATCAGCCCGCCTTCCTCTTGCTTATCCTCTTCCCGAACAGTCCAAAACAGTCCACCAATCAGCAACACAACAGTCCCCCTCTTGCTCACACAAATCCCAAGAACTATCAAGAGCCTAGGGCTCTAATACCATGTCAGAATATGCAACGGAGATGAAGACAAAATCTGAGAACACAAGAGCAAGTGTAGAAAAAATACAGCAATGGAGAGAGAGAGAGAGAGAGAGGCGTGTAACTCTACTCTATATACACAAGGAAAATCCCGAATACAACGATGACAATGGCAAGGGGCTATGGCGCCATTTTATATGGCCTCAATCATGCAGTCGGCCTCCTGTAGAAAGGTAGCCGACAGGGCCTGAAAACTCCACGACCAGCAAAGACCACCAGTCAGCCAGCTGTACTCTGTCAGCCAGCATGTGTGAGAGGTCGTGGAGTCAGTCGGCCAGCCCATGTGTCCTCCTGCCAACACAAGGCAACCACCCAAGCCAAGAAAAATAGGGAAAATGGGAAAAAATATGGAGAGTGGGGAAAAATGAGAAAACACCTAATAAGGGCGGGCACACCCACAACAAAGGCCCTGGTGTATAGGTATAGACAGGAGATGACTTCTAACATTCCCTCCATTAGGGTGTGTCCTATTACAACCCCTGATTACAATGTTTTATGGTGGACTTTTGTCAGACTCAAGACTCTATCAATAAAAGCTTCTGATTGGTCTCCTCTTTAAAGTCATGTTTGTCTCGATTATCATACAGGCACGCACTAACTTTTAGTGACCTTTTTCTCAAAAGTTACAGTAGCTATTTTGCGCAAAGACCTTAGTACCTACAAACCTCAAGAATGTGGAAATCCATGAAAGCAAAATAAAGTACCTGGAAAAAAATTTCAAGCTCCAACGAAGGGTTTGTGAAAGGAAAGTAAGTATCTACCCATCGAGTTTCTACATCACCTGGTTCATAATAGTCACTTTGATTTCTTAATAAAGATAGAAACAAAATGAAGATTGACTGCATATAGATAGATAGATAGATAACCATGCACTCTGTATGCCTGGATACTAAATGAAAGAAAAGTATTCAACTATCTCACCAAACAGTCGCTTTGCTAAGCCCTCCAATGTCTCCCTAAGATCTTGGAGTGCAAAGGCGATGCCATCTGTGCCAACTGCTTCCCACTCTGCTGGGGTAAACACGCGAAATCCTTCCATCTAAAGTGATGCCCAAAAAAGTAGGCACAGTTGAAAATTGTGTAAATGACTGTTTCAGTCCCCTCAGCTCAATAAAACACAGGCCATCATTTGTCAAACATAACACATCAACGAATGTTCCTGATAAGCCAACCTGGTGAAAAACTGGATAGTGTGTTGAATCTATGGAATCTCTGCGGTACACGTCCCCGGTGACAAGAAAATGGGCGAATCCATCACGTAACATCTGTGCCTGGTGTGCACTAGTATGAGTCCTTAGAACTGTCTCCGAATTTATATAGTAAGTGTCATTGTAGCTTCGGCTTATGTGATCAGGTGGTACCAACACGTCATCAAAATTCTGTCACACACACACACATACACACGAAATATCATCAAAAAATAAGAAACCTCTACTTGTACGTATGTACAGACATTGCCAGAAAAGATCCTCATAAACAAGAGAAACATGTGCAAATGCCACTTTGTATGGACTGAATAGAAGCGGGAGCTCACAGCTTTGACAGAGACAATAGGGCTAAGGTTATCGAACTTATGGTACAGCCCCGGGAATTTTTCATCAAAATACTTGTAAATCTCATTCCTCAAGATACCAAGGGGATGATCATCTCGCCTATGCAAATGGAGCCCTATCTTTGAAAAAACTGAGTCAGGCACATTGTTTGTCGGATCATCTTCCTTTACCACCTCTGTTTGAAAAATGCAATCTACATTAGTTTCCAAACATGTCTATGTCTATTTGCTAGCTCTGCAGGTGACTAGCTGTGTAAAAAATCAGAAAAGCACTCCTGTAAAGAATGTGTGTGCAACAAATCCCGAATTCCAATACCACAAACATTTTTTCCATTCATAAGCATGTGTCTATGTCTATATATGATTTGTTTCTGTAATGTCACACATGCAAAAGTGGTAATTCAACAATCCAAACCACCCCCTGAACCCAATCTTACGAGCATTTTGCATGCGTTGTCTCACACACATTCCTGATGTGCATGTACCAAGAAGTGTTTCACTCTTCACATCATGCATGCAGAAGGTGTGACCCGTGACAATTGGACCTCGCAGAACTCAAGCTCACTTGCATTTTTCTTCAAAGATGTTTATGCGCTGTTGTTTAAATGATGCATGCAAAAGTGGCAATCCATGACAATCTGAACATAGTGAATGCCATCTTAAACGCACGCCCTCGCTCATTGCTGTTTGCATGTCTTTAGGCTCTCAGTCATGTTCGTGTGTCATCTTGAATGAACTTAGGCCCTCTGATGTTCATGTGCCATCAATATAGATGTGTCTCACATGTAATTTTTTAAATTGATGCAGTGCTCTCATATGGACATGTGATCATGTTTCCATAAGTTGACCCTGTACGGCAATCCAAATCCCCGAGTGTTATGAGGCATCTTCTGAAACCCTAGCACAGTGCGGATGAAACCCTAGAATTCCATGCCAGAAGGGTCACTTGGGCAAGGAGAGCTTACCTTCTCTTAAGATGGCGATGCCCCCTGCTTCAGCGACAGAAGCTGCGATGCGAGGGCGAGTTCGTTTGCCTTCCCTTGAAACGGCAGCTTGCGAGATGCGTCTCGCTGTAAAGAAAGCTGAGCGGACGTGAGGAACAAGAGGGGCTGAAAGAAACGGGACATGTCTGGCAATGATGCAAGACGAAGCCTGACATTGCATGAGCAGGAACGCCATAGCTACGCACCACAGCCCACGTCTGTCTGCACACTTACAAGTTCAAGATGACCACCGGACTTTAAGGACCATTTCAAACTTTACGTCCGGAACCACAAGATCTTTCCACTACATTGGCAATGGTGGAAGCCCAAGGAAGCAAAAGCCTCCACATAGATCTCAGCTAAGGGTAAAGGGAACATGTATGAAGATCCAAAATATGAATGCCCGCGGAGCAACCCAACAAGAGGAGGATATCCCCTCCACATCTACCATGCCGCCGGAGGCACCAAGCATGTACCCATGAGATCCATTGGAAAGAGCTACCATAAAGCTGTTCTACCACATGTAACCCAACCTCACCCCATCACCTTTAACATCACAACCACAAGCAGAGGCTCCCTGACATGCCTCACCAACTGTGAACTAGATCCTTTTATGGTAGATTAGGGATGCATGAAATACCATTGCACCATGTTAGTAGTTGGTATCTTGTGTGATTCCATATTAGATGCTTATTGGTTTATTCACATTTAGGGCATGCTAGTGTTTTCAATATTGCGGGTGATTATGTTGTTATATGTTAAGCTAGTGTTATTGGTCTTTATGTTTATGCCTCTATCATGTGTTGTCATGTAGGGATTGATTGTGATGAGTCTAATTGATTGTGTATAACTAACATAATTGGCATTGTTGAGTAATAGGTGATGAGCACTATGACAGAGCCGACTAGGACATTGTACAAGGTTGTGTGTAGCGCATATTTATCGTGCAGAGTTACTTCATTTATTTGGCTACGTGCTGATATTTTATTATTATATATGCCACCTATTTTGTATAGCTGGGCCATGTTATATTTTGTGCACATGTGAGAGTAATTATTAATGGTTATAGCCTTAGTTGCAAGACTTGTGGTTATTTTTGTAAAATACAGGACTAATTTTGTAAGAAAAGCTATTTTATGGCTCCTTGGGCTATTTTGAAAGAAATCTCAAAAAATGCATGCATGTGGGAATGTAGCCACTCACGTAAGAGAGAGAGAGAGAGAGAGAGAGAGAGAGAGAGAGAAAGCTTTATCTCTTACGTTATTTTCTTCATGCTTTTATGTGCTTTCATATGCTTTTACCATGGTTGATTTATTTGCACATGACTTTCAATTCTAGTTTAAAAGGTAAGTGAGTGGTGAGATCTTGTCGATGATATCACAACCAAGGGGGGAAAAACAAAAGTTTGCAAATGAGAAGCTAAAGTTCAAATTGGTCTTTAGAAATTTAATCTTCAAATCCCGCAGAAGACCTATGGGCTTTGCGGTGGCTCCATTAGCTAGTTTCACAATCAATGTAGTGTCATCCATAGGAGGTTTTTCCCAGCCTTGCTTGGTAATAATACTTACTCCTGTCCCACCATCTAGGATGGCGGTGACTTGAAGCTCATCAAGAACTTGTTATGCTTCTTCAAATCTATGATGAATGCATTGAATGATTGCATGCATTAAGCACATAAACTGAGGTGATTGTGTTTGGAAAGACACACTTGTGTTGCATCCGTTCAAGATAGCTTAATCTGTGTCAATGTTCTTGTATTGGAAGCATTTCTAAAGACTACATCCTAGATATAAAGCTCATCAAGCACTTGTTATGCTTCTTCAAGTGAACCATATTTGTCCTACATATCCACCAAAGCATTGGCAAGCACAATATATTCCCTAGCAAACTCTATCTAGCAATCTCATCGTGTATATATGTGCCCTTGTTAGCTGCTCTTACCACAAACTTTCAAGGTGAAAATAAATGTTGGAGAGATACCCTCATCTTACATTTGTTCAAGAAATCTCAATCTTCTTCACCATGATTGTGTAGGGCATATCCTACTACTATTGTAGACTAGGTAAATACATCTCAAACAAGAAGCTCCTTAAGCATGTATTGCTCTTGTGAGTGCACCACATTCCGCATACATATCCACAAATGCATTGGCAACAAACAGAAGATATTTTCCCAACAACCTCTATCTCACAATCTCAGCATGTACTTTTCCCCTTGTCAATTACTTTAATGCTGCCACCACATACTTTCAACATGCAAATAGAGATGCCTTCTCTTTGCATGCATTTAAGACAACTTGTTTCTTTCTTGCCATATCTTGCAATTAGTACATTCCAAGAGGCTACATTCCAAGCAAGAAGCTTATCAAGCACTTGTTCTTTTGGGAGTGCACCCTCTATCTCTAACAATATCATTATGCATATTTCCACTAGGCAACTGCTCCAATGCTGCCCCCACAAAGCTAATCAAAAGCTAGGGGTAGTGTGTGTTGAGTTCATCTCCTTCAAAACACTGCCCTAACTTGTTCACACAATGTGATTGTCTTCCTTGTTCCTTTTAGTACCCCCCACCATGATGATGTATTCCATGGACATGATGTAATCTTTTGGTCTCATAGGTCATTTTTCAAGTTTATCTTCAAGGACTTGTCACCTTTGTGTATGTAAATGTGAATGCCTTCCCTATTTCAAGTTTATCTTCAAGGATTGGTCACCTTTGTGTTGCAAATGTGATTGGTTTCCCAATCATGAACCAACCTTGCATCTCTTATTTCGAGGATCATCTTAAATTCCCATTCATATAGTCGGATAAGTCTTTCCAAAGTTGAGAATTTCCTTGTAAAGAGAACTTATCGAGGCTTGAACTTGTGAGGACAAGAAGATTGTGGGGCTTGCTATGTGTCTCGTAGTGATATTTGCACCCACTCAATGCAATTGTTGTGTTCCCATGAGGCAGTGCCTCAGAAGGCCTTAGAAGGGATGAAACAAAGTCATCTCTCGCTAATCGCCTTAGAGAAAATATTATGTATTAACCCATTGGAGACAAACTTTGACCTTCCTCTAAGCCCTCATCCACTACACCTAGCAAGGTGGGGTCTAGTAGGATTGGTTCTAGGGACTCCAAAATTGTCTCTTTCTCAAGCCTTTTGAGAATGATATGAAGTCGTCTCTCGCTAATCACCTCAGAGAAAATATTGTGTGTAACCCATTGAAGTCAAACTTTGACCTTCCTCTGAGTCCTCGTCCATTGCATCTATCAAGGTGGGGTGCAATTGTATTGGTTTTGGAGTTAGGTAAGGACTCTAAAACTAGCTCTTTCTCAAGCCTTTTGAGAATAGTCATGGGTTTTATCAAGGCCTTTAGCTGACACTGAGGTTATATGGTTGGTTCTCGAATGGTTCACTCAGGCAGGATCAATGGTTTATACTCAACCTATTACTCAAAGATAGGCTCTAGTTTAGTTTACACCTTCCTTACGATATTGGGCATGTTTCACCCACTCTCTCTCCAACATTAAGAAGGGGTACTCTTTCAATTTCTTGGGTAGGTTAGTGTAGTTAATGAGTTTCTTCTCCTCATGAAGAGCTAGCTTGAGTGCAAGATTGCTTCTCCTCACATGAAGAGCTAGCTTGAGTGCGAGATTGCTTGTTGTTTCCCCTAGGGAGGCAGCTTCTAAGTTCTGTGAACCACTCTCCATGGTCATGATGTCATCATCTTCCCTATGGTTGTTGTGCTTCATGCTTTTATGTGTTCTTTCAATGGCTTCTTTTTTTGGTGGACCTCTACTTTTGGTCCTTTTTACATTAGCCTTTGGAGCTTACACCTCTAGCTTCTTAGCTACTTTTTTTTTATAATGAAGCTTGGGCTTTCTACTTATTCGTAGCCTTGGATGTTTCCTTAACTATTACCCTTGTCTTGGCTTAAGGAACCTTGTGATAGCATTGAGGGGGAATATATGAATAAGTCCTTCTTGTACATGTAAGGCTTGTTAACATGGTTGATACTACCCACTAGGACAATTGTCAGTCTATTGGGATAATCCTTTTGAACACATGCTTGAATCCACACTTGTAGGATGTGCCTTCATATGGAATGACTCGGCACACTAGATTCGGTAAAAGAGGGCACTCTATGAGGTCCCTTTTATAGGACACACACTTTAAGAGGACACTTTTACACCTGGTAACACGATATGGGCCCTTGCAAACGTAAGAAGAGGTTGCCTACATGACTTGGTGTTGAGGCCTCTCGCTTGTGTTACACTACAGCTTCAAACAAGGAGGTATAGTGTATGGTTTGAGCTTATTATGGATAATTATATGGATCATACCTGCTCTCAAATCTCTTGTTACTCATAAAATCAAGCTCTCATGTTTAATATTGTCTAAATCTACCAATAGAGTCGTCAATTACTATTATACTAGTGGAATTCTTGGAGGAACCACTTGAGGTGGTAATACCAGAGATGGGTATGCCAACTATATACATCTCTCAATAAGGAGTTCTGATAGCAAGCACTACAGCCTACACTAGATGAGGAGTATCTACTACTGGGCCCAATAAGGCTAATGGTTGTGTTGGCACTGGGAGCATCTATTATACCAAAGTCAACCCTACTAGGTTTTGGTACTAATAATGAGATGTCTCATGTCTCCAGTGGTGTTGGCAATGAGCACAGAACTATTGAGGTCTTAGCATTAGCAATAGATACTCCGTGCTTGTATGTTTTTTATGGTAAATAGTACACTATACCATATCTTTCCATGGAAATGGACGTAGATGTCTGACTCGCATGGGATTGCTCTTGAGGTTGCAGGGCCTTGCTAACATGACCTAATTGGTTGAGCTGATTGTCTACCATGTCATGCATGCATAAGTTCCTGACTAGAACCCTTTAACAGTGGTGCTTGGACTCAAGACTTTAGATGATGCATCCCCCATCTCTTAGTTTGGGTGGATGCTCTTGTAGATTAACTACCAGATCTATTGCCTCGTGGTGGTGGGGCAACACTCCCTAAAGATGTAGTGTCTATGCATGTAGTAGAGGTGGTCATGAAGCCTCTTTCTCTTAAGACTAATCATGAATTGATCGAAGAGTGATATGTCATCCAACCTTTATGTTATACCACTCCATAGGTTAACATGGTTTCACTTGCTTGACCTACCATAACGTGCTTTGCCATCTTTCCTTAAACAAGCACTTATCTTTTATAAGATGGCGCTAGCACATATAAAGCAACCTTGGATTGGAGCCTTGTGATAACCTCCTTGTATACTTAATGCTTGTTGACATGGTTGATGATGTTGGAGCCTTGTGATAACCTCCTTGTACACTTAAGGCTTGTGACATGGTTGATGATGCTGCCGCACTGGGGCAATTGTCACTCTATTGGGATAATCCTTTTTAAAGTATACTAGAATTTTAAATTGTAGCATGTGCCTTTATATGGAATGACTTGTTATTGGATTTGATAATGGAGTTAGGGTACTTGGTGTGGACACTCTACAAGGGTGCTTTTGAGGATGCACACTTTATAAGGACACTTTTATGAGAATAATTGATGACACAGTGCGGCCCCTTGCAATGGAAGAAGCGGTTGCATGCATGATGTGTTATCTTTACATGGAAATGGATGTAGGTGTCTGACTTGCATGGGATTGCTCTTGAGGTTGCCCTTGGGACTTGCTATTAACGTGGTCTAATTGGTTAAGTAGATTGTCTACCAACTCATCCATGCTGGTGTCCTTGACTAGAATCCTTTATGGTGGTTCTTAGGCTCCCTTAGCCATGGAGACTTAAGATGATGCATACCTTATCTCTTGGTTTGGGTAGCACTTTATATTGTAGATCGTGGTCTAGGTCCACTACTTCGTGGTGGCAACACTCCTTAACAATGTAATGGCTAGACTTATAGTAGAGTTGGTCATGAAGCCTCTTGCTCTTAAGACCAACCAATCACAAACTAATCAATGAGTGATAGGTCATGTAGCATGTCTGTTATAACCACTCATATATTAACATGGTTTTACCCACCAACTTACTGTAAGGTGCTTTGCCATCTTACCCGCTCAAATGGGCACTGATTTTATAAGACGGTTCTAGCTTATATATAAGGTGGCCTTGACTTAGAGCCTTGTGATAGCATTTAGGGAGACTATATAAATAAGTTCGAGATAATTCCTCCTTTTATACTTAAGGCTTGTTAACATGACTGATGCTATCATTGGGGAAATTGTCCCTCTGTTGGCGATAATCCTTTAAAAGCATGCTTGAATCCTGTGCCTTCGTATGGAATGACTCAGCACTAGATTCGGTAATGGAGTTAGGGTACTTGGTGTGGACACTCCATAAAGATGATTTTGGAGGACATACATTTTATGAGGACACACGCTTTTGGAGGACACATGGTCACATAGTGCATGCCCTTACAATGGAAGAAGAGGTTGCATGCTTGACATGTTATTGAGGCCTCTTGCTTATGTTGCACTAGAGTTTCAAAACAAGGAGGCATAATTTATGGTTGGGGCTTATGGTGGATGCCTATATGGATCATACCTACTCTTTGTGGGTCTTGCTACTCATAAAACTCAATCTCTCCTATTCAAGATTCTATTTGTAGACTCACGCCTCTAGACTCACACATTTAGACTTACGACTGAAGGCTCACACCTTTTTTGTATGAAATAGGCTTATGCACGTCTAATGAGCTAAACCACGTCATGTGGGCTCTCACGACTATAGGATCACACCTTTTTGTATGAGATAGGCTCACATAGGTCTAGTGAGCTAGAATCACGTCATGCTTAAGGTAAAAAAATTGGCAAATGATAGTGTTAATGTGTAATTATTAGGTAATAAATATACTTAATGTCCTAGTAATTACAAAAGATAAGAATTTTCCTTATAATTTGTAGTTGGTATAGATAGTAGGTGTGTCATTATATAAGTCTCCAAGCATATTTTAATTACATGTTACTATATTAGATTTATCTACCTCTAGACCCATGTTTGTTGACTCATGTCTATTAACTTAAAAGGCTGTGTTACAAGTCTCCAAGGTTGTTTTAATTGCATGTTGTGACTATATTAGGTTTACCTACCTCTAGACTCATGTTTATTGAGTCACATCTCTAGACTCACAACTCATTCTTGTGAAATCATGACTCACATCACCACGCTCATCTGTTTGACTCACGTTTCTCAACTTGAGAAATGGTTTGTCCTACTTTTTGACCTCTAGAATCACGACTCACATCTCTAAGCTCATGTGTGTTAACTCACGTCTCTTAACCCAAGAGAGATGGTTTGGCCTGGGTTTTAGAGTTTTTAAAAGGTTTTTTATGGTTCTTAATCAATGGTGGTTATATAAGTGATTAAGTATTTTTTATTGTTTTTAAATTGATTTTACATGCTCCTAAGCTGCTAATTTCAATAATGCATGAAAAAATATAAAGTGCATGAACCCCAAAAAAAAAACTTTCCCACTCTAATCCGTGCCTAATTCTCCTAATCATAAATTGCTAAGCTATTTCTTGGCTTAATGCAATAAGATCAAAGCCTTGTGGACTTCCAATGAAATTAGGGTTTTTTCCCTTCCAAATATGAAAATAGAATGCCCTAATACAAACAAGTTCCAAAGTGAAATATTTCACAACAAACTAAATGCATACATAGCTCCAAAACAATAAACTAAATACATATAAAGATCCAAAACTGTAAGTTTTTTTGGAGTGTGACCTTCTAATCAACACGGGGTGATATTGGGGTACTCCTAATAGCTTGGAATGGATGGAAGAATGGAGCTATGCCCTAGGCTAGTCGTGGCACCAAATATGTTCAAGACAAGAGCTTACCTTAGCCTTGCCAAATCAAGTGTTTGCCTAGATGGAGGCAAAAAGGAGATAACCTCCGTAGTGGTTCTCTCTCACAAAAGACAAACGAAGAAGAAGCAGGGAGGAGCAACCTACTACAAGCAAATCTATTCGTGCAAGTAATCCATCTAGTATGCAATAATTCTATGGCATATAAGCAAGCAAGAGTACACAAGAGAAGAGCTCATAAGTATTTTATTGCAAGGGTTGCTTATTGTCAAAATTGACTTATATACAAGCAATCCATTTAATATATGCAAGAATTCTATGGCATATAAGCAAGCAAGAGTAGACAAGAGAAGAACTCATAAGTATTTTATTGCAAGGGTTGCTTATTGTCAAAATGGAATTATATACAAGTGATTAGTTTGCACACTAGGCTGGCTAAAACAAGATTTACTTATTCAAAATTGACTTATATACATGTAACTACTTGGCACACTAAGCTAGCTAAAACTAAAAAATGGTCTGGCCTTTTACTAGTCTAAAGCAAGTATACATATAAATCATACTTTTCATTTTAAAGCAACTATGTATACAAAGCCCTTAGACTTTCCATATTTGACAAGGCTGCTTTATATGTTCCAACACCATCTTATAAAAAATAGGTGCTAAAGCGAGTAAGATGGTAAAGCCGCTTATGGTAAGATGGGCAGGTGAAACCATGTTAACCTAAAGATGCTTTATATGTTCCAACACCATCTTACAAAAAATAAGTGCCAAAGCAAGTAAGATGGTAAATTAGCTTATGGTGGTAAGACGGGTGGGTGAAATCATGTTAACATATGAAGCTACCATTTATCCACCAAATAAATGAATCCAACTTTTAACAACTTATCTATTTCCTCCTTCACTTGTTTGGCATAGTTGGGATTCATCCAGTAAGATTATTGCTTGGTCGATACTACATCTTCCTTGGGTGAAATCATGTTAACCTACAAAAGCTACTTTATATGTTCCAACACCATCTCGCAAAAAATAGGTGCTGAAGCAAGTAAGATGGTAAATTAGCTTATTGGTAAGACGGGTGGGTGAAATCATGTTAACATATGAAGCTGCCATTTATCCACCAAATAAATGAATCCAACTTTTAACAACTTATCTATTTCCTCCTTCACTTGTTTGGCATAGTTGGGATTCATCCAGTAAGATTATTGCTTGGTCGATACTACATCTTCCTTGGGAGAAACCATGTTAACCTACAAAAGCTGCTTTATATGTTCCAACACCATCTTACAAAAAATAGGTGCCAAAGCAAGTAAGATGGTAAATTAGCTTATGGTAAGACGGGTGGGTGAAATCATGTTAACATATGAAGCTGCCATTTATCCACCAAATAAATGAATCCAACTTTTAACAACTTATCTATTTCCTCCTTCACTTGTTTGGCATAGTTGGGATTCATTCAGTAAGATTATTGCTTGGTCGATACTACATCTTCCTTCAAATTGTTCGGATGATGATAAAATTGAGGATCAAATCCCTTTATATCTTTATAACTATAAGAAAACACATGCAAAGAGGATCTTAACATGAAGCTTTGTTTTAAATTTTGAATCCAACTTTGTACTTACCCCCGTACCATCTTTGAACCTAGATTTGTAGTCACCTACCATTACCATCTTTGGACCTAGATTTGTAGTCACCTACCCAACCATAACATCTTTGGATCTTTCTCATCTTTGAGATTATGTCTTCTACCCATACTTTGGCATAGCTACTTCATCCCCAATGGATGAGCTTCTACTTGTAGTGATATTTGATTTTCAATTGATGTATACTGAGATATTATCCGGTCTATGTCCATTTCAAATTAGAAAATTGGAAGCATCATCGGATAAAGGCTGAAGATCTTCTTAGTGGTTATGGGGTAGATTTTCCCCCATCTCTCTAGTTTCTTATTGGATAAGCTTGCAAGAAAAGGGCATGAGAGCTGTTAAAATAAGAGCTCTATTGTTTTTTACTGGCATGCTCCTTGTAGCTTCACGCTTCATAGCAAATCATGTTTTTTCTTTCTCCTCTCTCGAATTTTGGTCTCTCTCCCCAAATTAGGCTAGCTACAATGTTTCAATTTACGTGTACTCAATTTTAATTTATCTCACTTATACTTTGATTAACAAATAGTCTTGGATACATCATTTGCACTGTTGCACATAACCGCTACCGAAGCGACCGGCGTGCCTGAGGAAACGTGTTCAGCGCAGCGTAAGGTAACTGATCGAGACCAAAAGCTCCAGTAGCTTCTCTTGGTGTGTGTGTGTGTGTGTGTGTGTAAGAGAGGGAGAGAGAGAGAGAGGGGGGGGGATTTAATGGAGAAAGAAGAGGGGATGTGTCACGGTTAGGTCTACTCGGGGGCGGGTGTGGCAGAAGGCACGTTGACTTGAGCATAGACAGCGCAGTCGTGCATCCCAACAAGCTGGTCTCTCGCTCTGTAGGCGCTGGAGAGGTGCTTGCATCTCAGCAGCGTAGAAATTGTGTTAGGAATAGACAATGGGAGACGGGCTCTGCAAGTCAGCAGAAATCCCTGTGAAACTGATTGGCATTGGTTCCCTGCCTGCCGTGGTCCGCCATCAGTCTCTGAATGCGATCTGCACATCGCCTCTGCAGGTCACATTTTGCACGGCATCTGACATGTCACCTTTTCGTTCCCTTTCAACCTGGGAATCCTTACTGCAGTCGACATCATCCTTTGAATGCTCCTGGCTCGACTCTTAATGTTTGAGAACGTCTGTGGGTCACCGGATTTGCCGGTGACCATTTGCTTATGTGAAAGGGAAATGATCTGTGTGTGTGAAGCTGTTTTCCGGTTTGAATATTGCTCGGCTTTATTGCCTGTGAATGTCCACAGGATTTAGGGATGCTCAGGAACCCCAAAGATGCAGGTGATTGATGAGGCTAATTGGGGTTTGTTTGTAGTAAGTGTTAACCCAAACCCTAAACTCAATTGAGTTATCATTATGATAGTATTACAGTGTAGTGTGTAGGCATTAAAAAAAAGGGGGTGGATACGTTATAGGCTGGGTGCCCTTCTCATTAGTAAAGTGTGCATACCATTCATAGGGCCATGCTCCAAGTGGGCAGGCAGCCCACAATTCATATGGAGCTACCCACTACACAGCAAGAATGCCAGGTGGAAAGGTTCAGAAGGTCGATTAACCAAGGAGGCACCCCCATTTTCTGCATTGCTCCCTTTTCCTCACACCCATTTTGGCATCTCTCTCTCTCTCTCTCTCTCTCTCTCTCTCTCTATTTTCCGCTGACATCGTCACGGCTCTACAGGAGATTCTAGAGGAGTACGGTATCAGTGTGTGACCACACGTAGGCATCATGTAGCACCACATGGCTATCCTAGCTTATGTAGCTTTTTTTTTGCACATTTTTTTCTTTTCCATGGTTCATTATTCATTATGGATGCTTTGTACTACATTTGGTCTCATAGACCCTTGAGGTATTTCGTAGAGGCCAATGTAACTCTCTCTCTTCACACCCTATAAGGGTTTCTGTTTACCTTCCAGTTCCAGTTTCATTTTCTAGGTGCCAGTAGTATCATCTTTATTTTTTTCATTTTCTGGTTTTTTATCCAGACATTGTATCAGATCCACCATGATGTAACTTTTTGGTCTCATGGGTCATTATGGCCTTTTGAAGACGTTAATATAACATTTCATTTCATTTCATTTTCATTTCTTCCACCCTTGCGGCCCCCCCCCCCTTCGCGCCCCGCCAAAAAAACCGTTGCACAGACAAAGCATTCCTTCTTCATGGGCTGCTACATGGTAATATTCAGGACTTGTACGACCATCTTTGGGCTGTCTACTGTATGGGCAGCCCTATACAAATCTGTATGGCATTCTTCTTTTGCTCATACAGCCTCATTTGTCCACAAAGCTGGACAACTCCACCAGCCCCATCAGCTCTTGGGAAGAGTTTTAGGAGATATTCTATGTGCAATTTTTGCCCCCAACAAATGCCGTGAAGAAGATCATCCACAAGTGGGACAAAATCGATCAAAAGGACACTGAAATGGTGCATTCCCATGCTACAAAATTTTGGAAGATATACTTGGAGTCTTACCATTTAAGCACATTAGTGAGCCTGAAAAGAAAAAAATTTACATTCGGACTACTACCCATCTACCAATCGGGTGTAGATATGTAGAGGAGCCAAACTTTACAAGAGCTTATTGCTTCAGCCCTTGCCACCGAGCAATTTGAGCAAAAATTAGAGCGTTCCAGCAAGGATGCACATGCAAAAAAGGACAAAAAAGGGCCGTCCAAAACTTGCAAAAAGGTGGACAACCACCGAGAACAGACTTTAGAGATGCCAAAGGAAGGGAGGAAGCTGAAAATACTTCCATCTAAAGACAACTCCAACAAAAGGTACAAGCTTGGTCTCACTGGGCATTCAGGAAGGGGATATGGGACCCCAAATGGAAGCGGAAAGAGGTGCAAGTTACGTCTATCATCGGCAAGTTGCGTGTGCATATTCAAGGCTATTGGACCATGAAAACTTTTTGGTTGCCCTTCTCAATGGTTGTGATGTATTGTTAGGCAAGCTATGGCACAATCGTTTTGATCCACATAAGGATTACAAGACAAATAGGGGCCGCATGCATATTATTGATGCTGGCAAGGAGGGAGACTCTATTCCCATTGTATCTCACATGAAAATCAATAAAGCAATGAAAAAGGGTCTTTCCGCGTACTTGGTTTTTGTTCGTGATAATGTTGAACATAATGATGTGTACGTGGATGCTCTTACTCAAGAGAGGCCGAACTTGCTGAGTTTAATGATTGTTTTGCCAATGCATTGCCAGACCCAAGGATCATCACATTGATATAGTGCCGGATAGTTCACCACCTAATAGACCCGCATACTGCGTGAGTGCTGTGCAACAAGAGGAGATTATGAAACAGGGAAATAATCTTTTAGAGAAAGGTTTGGTTCATCCAAGCTTTTCGTAATTTTGCTCACCCATACTCCTCGTACAAAAGGAGGACAGGTCATTCCGTATGTGTGTTGATTACGGGGCATTGAACAAGCTTACTATCAAGAGTCATTTTCCAATTCCACGCATAGATGACATTCTTGATAAGTTTGATTGGTTGGCATGCTTTAGCTGCATAGATTTGAAGAGTGGGTATCACCAGGTGCGTGTGGCACCACAGGATATACATAAGATGGCATTCTAGACAACATTTGGACTTTATGAGTATTTGGGTATGCTGTTTGGTCTCACGAATGCCTTGGCAACATTCAACAAAATGATGGATTGCATTTTTCGAGAGCATCATAAATTCACAGGTGTGTTCTTTGATGGTATATTAGTATTCTCCAAGAATGAATTGGAACATAGGGCTCATTTGGCCATAGTTTTTAGAGAGATTTGTAAACATAAGCGCTTTATAAACGCCATGCTCTTTTTCGGAGATACACTATTTGGGCCACTTTGTATCTAAAGATGGTGTGAGAATGGATCCCACCAAGATAGACACCATTCATAGAGTTAATATTCGTACATGAAGTATGAAGCTTTCTTGGTCTATGCTCATACTACCGGCGTTTCATTAGGCACTTTCCTTGGATTGCCTCGCCATTGCATGAGCTAACAAAGAAGAAAGTAGTGTTCACATGGGCAGTGGATGAATGAGATGCATTCTTCCATCTCAAGGGAGCTATCATAAGTGGACCGGTATTGTTAATTCCATATTTACAGAAGCCTTTCAGTGTGGATTGTGATGCATGTGGGAATTGTATTGGGGTTGTCCTAAATCGAGGACATGATGTAGCATATGAGAGCCATAATTTGCAAGATGCCGAGCTTTGTTTGGGCATCTATGAGAAAGAATTATTGGCGTAAAATGTTTATGCATCTATGCGAGAGTCAAGATGCATAAAATGGGAGGATGCTCTTCTCCTCCGGCTGATTGCTCTAGGAGGAGAAGGCTATCTTATACAATGGGGGGAGGGGGAAACCACCACATAGGTGGTCTTTAGTGCCAAGTGGGCTCGCCACCACTATTAGTAAGAAAGGGACTTTGACGCCAGATCGTCAGGGAGGCCTCCTTGTGCTTCTGCATGCGGTTTGGGCCACCTTGAAGCTGCCTCCACTTGACCATGGAGGGTATGAATGATATTGAGCCAGATGCTCCAGATGGACTTCGCTACTAGCGGGGTGAGGGTGCCTTCAATGGCTTCATTGCATCAAGCTCTCCAGATGTGCCATGTAGCTATACTTCTCCCATCTCTAGCTAGAACCTGGAGTCCAGCACTCTGTAGGTGGAGTTGGAACTGGCATTGTAGAAACACAAAGGTGAGAGACTTGAAGGCATAGTCACAGGGAACGGAAGGGACTAGGGCTTGGAACGGAGGGACGCCGAAACGGGACGGACGGATGTCCCCCTAGGAATCGTCACTCACAGGGGACGGGGACGCCTTCTTGAGGAACGGGGATGCCGGTGGGGGACGGCTCTGTGGGGGGACGACAAGGAGCCGTTGCGCGATTTTCTGCCCGTTTCTACCCGTTTCTAGCCGTTTATGGCTGTTGGCTTGGCCGTTTGGGGATGGCTTGGCCCTTGGGCCTTGGCCCTTGAGGCTTGGCCCTCTCTCTCTCTCTCTCTCTCTCTCTCTCTTGCCTTGGGTCTAGGAAGGTGGAATTCCTACTACTCTCCATTGCATGCAGCAGCTTATGTGGTGGACCTAGAATTCCAAGGCAACAAGCAAGAGAGCGACCGGGAGGTGAGCGCTGGATGGAGGATCATCTTGGATCGTCTTGTGCCTGAAGCAGCCTGATGCATCGGTTAGGCGCAAGATCAGGGACCAGCTTTCGATGTATAGGTCATTTCATGGCTCCTATGGCTGTCATGATGCATAGGTTGACCGCTCCAAAGTTGGTGTTGCTCTATGGTGGGAAACTTTGGTCGGATGGACCGGAGCTACAGCAGCTTGCCATCCACATACTTAGCTAGGCCGTCAGCTCCTCTTGCTTGGAGCAACTTTGGAGTACCTACAACCAGATTGCCTCTAGGAAGAGGAACCGACTCGGGGTAGAGCGTGCCAATGACCTTGTCTTTGTCAACACGAACTTGCGAAACAAGAAGAGCAACAAGAGGATGAGGTGCAGGAGCAGCATGCCTGTGAGGATGAGACTGAGGATGAGCTTGATGCTTCTTTGGCACAAGCTACCCAAGACCATGAGGCGAGCACTTCACGTGGATGATCATTCATGGATCATGATTCATGGGTCTTACTACTTAGCTCTAGCCTCTAGCCTCTAGACTTTAGCACTTTCTTGTCATTGACTCATTTGAGTCTATCCATGTATTCTGCCTCCTTAAGGCTTAGTCTTGACTCTTGAGTCATGACTCATTTTGTATCTACTTAATTATTAATACAATCAACCGTGAACGCCTTCACTCTTTGATTGGCGTATTTTGTTAATATGACTCAAAAGCTTACCATTTTAGTGTAAATTTGTGCTCATTTTGATGTACTTTCAAAGTAGAATAAGTGTAGAGTAGAAAAACTTAAAAAAAAAGTATTTTTTGAGTGCCGTTCCCTCCCTCATCCCTATTCCCTACTTATGGCCGTCCCTCGTCCCGTCCCCGTCCCCGTCCCCCGTCACCGTCCCCCGTCCCTTGTGACTATGCTTGAAGGGCTAGTCCCCCACCCTCCTCATATGGCATGACGAACGTGGCCTCGGTGGACCAAGCAGCTATGCCCCATGTAACAATGCGGGCCGAGGCCTGATCCGTTGTGAAAATGCGTCGGATCCTTTGCCAAACCTACTGAGCCTTGGGCAATCCCAAAGACAATGATGTTGAGACTCTTGGGGGTGGCCACACCTTGGACATAATGCTGGTCTACCCCCAATGGCCAACCAAGTGTCAACTGCCAAGCTCGTATGTGCTAGCTTCCACATGAAAAGAGCAATCTTCTGCAGCTGAAAACTATTCCACAGCCGCTTTCAAAAATTTGAGAGAGAGTGCGGTGGGAGGCCCTGGGATTGCCAGTGTCCTGCTATACTGCTGGAGTGCCCTCAACCTCTGGTATCTGAATCCTATGGCCTAGCCGTGTTGTGTATGCAAAAAAGGGGGAGCTAGGCATCTCCTCATTGTCCTCTGGAGTTTGGATCATGCCATGTCCACTCTCCCGGGTCCCACTGGAGACTCGTGAGAGGCCGGCCCTCCCAAATCCATAACTGCTAGTCTCTCTCTGGCCATCTTGGCTGGTGGAGGGTCGATGTGTCATTCATGTGTATGAAAACCAATCACCCTCACCCTCTGTAGGGTGCATTACCTGAAATCCTTTAAGGAGGTCTCCAGTCTCTCGAGTTTGCCATGAAGCCCCCAATAGAGAAGGTGAGTAAGGCGGAGCTCTCATCCACGCCATGAACTGCGAGGGGTATATCGTGCTTGGTGAACACTCCCAGCCACTGCAAGGGAGAGGGTTTGGTATCAGGGCCAGCCTCTCCGGGGGGATGGAAGAGTCGATGTCGAGGCTAAGTCTATCTGTGCCCCGGATCCTAGTAGTAAGGCCCCTCTCTTGGGCCTTTCGGGACAGGTGTCTGAATGTAAGCCAATCTCCAAGTGACCTAACTCGACCATGGGGTTCGAGATTAGAGGCTTTCGGAGACACTCCTTGGATGCTACTGGAGCTGGTTGCTGTGAAGGGCCAACCTGAGATGATCCCAAGCATGCAAGAGATTGGCTACAAATCTGTCCTCAAATGCCAGGCTAAAGGCACATGTCCGCATCTTTGTGAAAATCCATCTCGTGCATTGAGGCCAAGGGCCTCCTAGGATCAGGGTGCGGGCGGAGATCCTAACCAAGAGGAAGTTCTTCCAAGGCTCACCACTCGGAAAAAGACCTCGAACAATCAACTTGCCCAACAAGGGTACGGCTGTGAATGGAGGGGTTGATGATGCCCAGGCCCCCTCTACGTTGCGGCTGAATGATCACTCTCTAGGTGGCGAGAAGAACTTGGTTTGCCACCACAATGTTGGGGTAAAGGCGTTATGCCCACCCTTATAGTGTGTACAAGCCCATAAGTTATAGTACATAGTACACTTAGTACTTTTAATGTACTAAGTGCACTATGTGTACTAGTGCAATATACATGTGTGATAGGGGAGTCACACACTCATGCTTTTCATGAGTTGACTTATCCCCACAACTCTCTCTCTCTCTCTCCCTTGCTTCTCTGTGTATGTCTCCCATGAATGAACTCTAAACCCTAATTTTGGTTTTCTTCCATCAACAACTGGTATCAGAGCGTTGGTCTCTCCAGATTCTTCTTGAGTGCTGATTTCTGTCATTCGTTGCCCAGCCAGTAGGCGTGGGCTGGCTCAGCTGTTGCCCAGCCAGCAGCGTGGGCTGCCCCAGCTGCCCAGCAGCCAAGCGATGACTGCCCAGCAGCCAGGCGGGCTGCACAGCAGCCACGAGCGAGGAGGTCAGCACACGGCGTAGGCAAACGGCGCAGGCGAACACTGAAGCAAGGCGCTGGTGGCCAAAGAAGCGAGTCGGCTCAGCAGCGAACGCAAGCGTGTAGAAGGCGCACGGCGAAGCAAAGCATAAGCAGCTACGTGAGCGACTCTAATCAGCAAGGCGCTAGGCGAATACGTCAGGCGGGCGTTAAGCGCTAGGCGAAACTGGAGGGTGTGAGCGTGGAACGAACACGCGTGAGCAACGGGGGGCACCTACTTCCGACTTCAGGCGCCTACAACAACTGAAGCGCAAGGACAGTCAACGCAGCAGCAGCCACTTTTTTGCATCTGAGCGTGGAGCGAAGACGCGTTGGGCAGCACTTCTTGATCTTCATCGCTGCGCTCTCGGCCATTTGCTGCTGCAGACTCGTCAGGCTCGCTATGGTCCCTCCTTCCTTCGCATTCTGCCATTGCCCGCAACAGTCACCTGTGTAAAGGCGTCTCTCTTGAGCCCGACTACAAAGGTTTGCATGAACAGCAGCATCAGCATCAAGCATCAGCACCAAATTCATCAACCCGCCTGCAAATCAGAGAAAAATCCAGAAAAACCATGAGGTAATGCAGCATGTGACAACATAGAACGGACCTTTTCCTGTATGGTCCTGTTCATCCTCTCTGCTGTCCCGTTTTGTGGAGGATCATAAGGAGTAGAGAGCTCCCTCTTGATGCCTTTAGCATCACAAAAGTCCTGAAACTGTTTGGACGTATACTCTCCACCATTGTCGGAACGCAAAGCCTTCAGTGTTTTGCCAGTTTGATTCTCAACAAGAGCAACAAACTTCTCAAACACTGAGAATGTATCACTCTTCAAACGAAGAGGATAAACCCACACCTTGCGTGTGGCATCATCTATAAAAGACACAAAATATTTTGCCCCTCCCAAAGAAAGCTGAGGCATCTCACATACATCTGTATGCACAAGCTCTAACTGAGCATCTTTTTGTCCAAGAGCTTTCTTGTGGGGGCACTGTAGTTGCCTACCATATATGCAATGCTCACAAAACTGAAAACTTGAAAACTTTAGAGAAGGCAAGTAACCCAAACGAGACAATTGCTCCATTCCTTTGACACTCATGTGTCCCAACCGGCTATGCCACATAGAGATTTCCGGCAGCTCGGTTGCATTTACATTAGCATGGTGACAAACACCTGCATGCATAAAGTAAAGAGTGTCCACCTTAGAGCCTCTGGCAACAACCAGTGAGCCCTTACTAATCTTCCACTTTCCACTACCAAATGTGGTAACATAATCAGCATCATCAAGCTGTCCAGTAGAAAGCAGATTCTTTTTGATCTCAGGCACATGCCTGACATCATGGAGCATAAGCTGTGAGCCATCTGAAAATACAAGCCTCACATCACCTCTGCCAAGTATCTTGCATGCATGGTTATCACCCAAATAAACCACTCCTTCATTGCCAGCAGTGTACCTGACAAACAAGTCTCTGCAACCTGTGACATGAAAGGAGGCACCTGAATCAATGATCCATGAGTGCATACCATGACCACCTGTAAGAAGTGAATGGGCATCAAGTGAAGAAGTAAATAGAACCTCATCCTCACTGCCACCTGCATGTGACACATTGATTTCTTCGATCTTGACTCCACTTTTGCCCTTTGGCTTTACATCTTTGGCTTCATCCTTCTCTTTGTCTTTGCCTTTTCCCTTTTCCTTTTGATCATTTTTCCATTTGTAGCATTGTTTTTTGATGTGTCCCTTCTTGCCACAATAATGGCATTCCAAATCCTTTTTGGAGCGAGACTTGCTCCTTCCCCTTTCTTGGCTTTTCCCCCTTTGCTGGGATCTCCCACGTGCATTCATTGCATTGGACTTTCCAACAGAGTTGTTTTTCCTGTTCATCTCTTCTTGAAGAAGAGCACCCTCAACATCTGCATATGACAGCATAGCATTCGAATTGCTAGTTGCTGTCCTGAATGTGTCCCAACTCTCTGGCAAAGTGCATAACAAAAAAGTGGCTTTGAACTCATCGTCCATCGCCAACTTTTGATTAATGACCTGGCTGACAATACCATTAAACTCATTGAGATGGGCTGTCATAGAAGCCCCTTCCTTCATCTGAAGACCTATGAGTTTCTTCAACCAATACACTTTGCTTGAGGCACTTTGTTGGGCATACAAGTCCTGCAATCTCTGCCACATTCCCCAAGCTGTCTTCTCTTCACGAATGCTGAAAAGTAATGAGTCTGACACAGACAACATGATAGTAGATCTTGCCAGCTCATCCATATCTTCCCACTCTTCAGCTGTAAGAGAAGCGGGCATCACACCCCTTTCTTTGATAGGCTTGTGCTGCTTTTTCTGAAGCAACACATTGTAGCACTGGGTTTGCCAAATATCATAATTATGTGAGCCTTCAAGCTTCTTGATGTGAAGCAATGAAGAGCTCTCACCTGTGGTTGCCATAGCAAAATGCAACCTGTCAATGCCTGACTCCCTGCAAATGTGCAAACACTGCACCCAAAATGTGCAAACACTGCACCCAAAGCACACAAAGTGCTCACAAATGTTCTCCCAAGCTTTATCTCCCACTGCGGAAGCAAGAATGCAACTTTTCTCCCACTTTTTGTGATGAAAACACCAAAATCTGGTTGCTGCAGATTTTGGACAGCACCTTGAATGTGCTCTTTTGCCCTTCCAAAGTACTGTACAGCAGTACTAAGCGCTCACCAATGATGTACCAAACCTGTACCGGCAATTTCAGCAGCTGAATTTGAACCTTTTGATCACTCAAAACAGTGTACAGCCATGTCAAAACAAATGCACAAATCCTGTGTGCCCTTCAGGTATCTCATGACACCTTTCACTGCTTCCCAATGCTTCTTGCCAGGGTTGGCCATGTATCTAGAAACCACTCCCACTGCAAATGCAATGGCCGGCCTAGTAGCAACCATGGCATACATGAGACTGCCACAAGCTGAAGCATACGGAATCTTGGCCATATCAGCCCTGTCTCTATCTGACTGTGGGCTGTCCATAGCACTGAGTTTCACATATGGAGGCAAAGGAGTACTAGCTGCATTACCTCATGGTTTTTGGGCTGAAGCTGTTATGACAGCCGTTCACCTTATAAACAGGTCACCTAACACGAGGCTTGGTGGGAAAGTGCCAGAAGAAGTATGGACAGGGAAGCCTCCGTCATACAAGCACTTGAGAGTGTTTGGTTGCGTTGCGTACGTGCACATACGCAGGGAAATGCGCACCAAACTTGATCCTAAGTCTCACAAATGCATATTCCTAGGATATGGTGACAGAGGTGAAATGGGGTATAGACTTTGGGATCCCATGAATAGAAAGATCATACGCAGCAATGATGTCATTTTTGATGAAACATGCATGTATAAGGAGCCTGCAAGGCAACAGGAGCCTGGCAGAGTCATCTTTGATGATGATGGACATCATGGACAACAACAAAGGGCTGTAAATCAGCCATTACAGCAGGAAAACCAGCCCTTAAATGGTGCTGAAAATGGTCCAAATGGACAGCCAGATATGGCAGAAGATATCCCTATGGATATACCACAGTTAGAGGAGATACCGGGCATGATTTTTCAGCCTTATGGCATGGAACAGGAGCCACCAATGGGTGATATGCAGGCTGGACAGCAACCTGCAAATGATGGTCATTGGGTACGGAGGTCCACTAGACCCTCTAGAGCCCCTGACAGGTTTGTTCCAGGGGTTGACTATTTGATGCTTACTGACTGTGGAGAGCCCTCATGTTATAAAGAGGCTTTACAGAGGGCAGACAAAGCTCTATGGGAGCGTGCCATGAAGTCAGAGATGGATTCTCTGCATAAAAATGGAACTTGGAAGTTGGTGCCTTTGCCTACAGGCAAGAAGGTTTTGCCATGCAAGTGGGTATACAGGCTCAAAGTTGCATCAGATGCTAAGCCAAGATACAAAGCCAGGTTAGTGGCTAAGGGCTTCAAGCAGGAATATGGTGTGGACTTTGATGAGATCTTCTCTCCAGTGGTCAAAATGACCACACTTAGAGCTGTGTTGGCTTTGGTTGCACATGATGATCTGGACTTGATTCAGATGGATGTGAAGACTGCTTTTCTTCACGGTGATCTCCATGAGGAGATATATATGCAGCAGCCAGAGGGTTATGCAGTAAGTGGAAAGGAGAAGCTTGTATGCAAGCTGAAAAAGAGTCTTTATGGGCTCAAACAGGCACCAAGAGAATGGTATCATAAATTTGATACATTCATGAAATCTCAGAAATTCAGGAGAAGTGACATAGATCACTGCTTGTACACCAAGAAAGCTTTGGATGGCAGTCTATTGATTCTCATTTTGTATGTTGATGATATGTTGATTGCCGGAAAATCTCGTAAAGAGATGGATGCTTTGAAGCAGAGGCTGCATCAAACCTTTGATATGAAGGATTTGGGTGATGCTAATCACATCTTGGGTATGCGGATACTTCGGGACAGAAATCAGCATGTGTTGTATTTGTCTCAGAAGGAATACATTGGCAAAGTCTTGCAGAGGTTCAATATGGACGGGGGGAAGAAAGCTAGTACTCCTTTGCCTCCATATGTGAAACTCAGTGCTATGGACAGCCCACAGTCAGATAGAGACAGGGCTGATATGGCCAAGATTCCGTATGCTTCAGCTTGTGGCAGTCTCATGTATGCCATGGTTGCTACTAGGCCGGACATTGCATTTGCAGTGGGAGTGGTTTCTAGATACATGGCCAACCCTGGCAAGAAGCATTGGGAAGCAGTGAAAGGTGTCATGAGATACCTGAAGGGCACACAGGATTTGTGCATTTGCTTTGGCAAACAGGATGCATTAGTGCATGGTTACACGGATTCGGATTATGCCGGTCATCCAGATAACCGGAAGTCTACTACCGGTTATGTGTTTACATTCACAGGAGGTGCTGTGTCATGGATATCCAGGATGCAGAAGTGCACTGCCTTATCTACTACAGAGGCCGAGTATATTGCAGCCACAGAGGCTTGCAAGGAGGCATTATGGCTATCTCGGTTAGTGGTTGATTTGGGATATACAGGGGATATTCCATTGTTGCATTGTGACAGTCAGAGTGCCATTCAGTTGGCAAAGAACCCTGTTTTTCATGCAAAGACGAAGCACGTAGATGTGAAGTATCACTTCATCAGAGAGGTGATAGAGAACAAGCAAATTCAGCTTGTTAAGATTCATACGGATGACAACCCGGCTGATCTGTTGACGAAGAGTTTGCCTCCGGAGCGGTTTGCTCATTGCAGACACTTGATGGGCATTGGATGAGGCCAGTTTCAGCCTTGATATGGCCTTGTATATTATCATGTACATGCTGATTTTTCTTTTCCTTTACTTAAGGGCACTTTGCCTTTAAGTGGGAGGTTGTTGGGGTAAAGGCGTTATGCCCACCCTTATAGTGTGTACAAGCCCATAAGTTATAGTACATAGTACACTTAGTACTTTTAATGTACTAAGTGCACTATGTGTACTAGTGCAATATACATGTGTGATAGGGGAGTCACACACTCATGCTTTTCATGAGTTGACTTATCCCCACAACTCTCTCTCTCTCTCTCCCTTGCTTCTCTGTGTATGTCTCCCATGAATGAACTCTAAACCCTAATTCAGGTTTCTCCCCATCACACAACCCGGCCAACTAAGGAAAGCATGGCAAAACTCCAGTATAGCAGCTTCTTTTGAATGCTCTGAAGAAGAGGGGCTAGTTGCTGCTCAGGGGAGATGTCAATGCTAACCTGGCATCCAAGATAACGAACTGGAGTGCCCCTTGGGACCCACTGAAAAGCTTTATGCCAAGTCGGGGCGGGCGACGAGCCAACCCAAAATCCACACTACTTGTGCCAGTTGATCTGCGCTCTGGATGCACAACATAAGATCTCAATCGCCTTGGCGAATCTCTAGAGGTTTCCCTTGTCCCCCGACAGGTATGTAGTTGTGTCATTGGTGAACTCAGAATCAAGCAGCTCCTCCCACGCGCGGATGGGAAGACGCAGCCCTTGGACCCTAGTCTCTTGGGCGGAGAGAAAGCTACTCATGGCCTCGGTGACAAATAGGAAGCGATAAGGTGCTAGAGGGCAGCCCTGCCGGGATGAGCAAGAAAGTGAAAGTTTGTCGCCTCTAGCTCCCTGACTAAGAACCTGGCTGTGAAACCGAGTAGAGTCTCGAAACACCTTGGACCCGCTCCTCCGAGGCACCCATCGTGCACATTGTCCCCTCTAGAAAGCCCCAATCTACTTTGTCATAGGCTTTCTCGAAATCAAGGAGAATGGTCAGATCGTGTTGACACATGTTGTGTGACACGGTCGCCTCCCAAAAGGTGAAGATGTTCAAAATACTATGATCCTAACGAACCCCTTCTGTGTACCATGAATCAAGTTGGGGAGAAAGGGCTGCAGTGTCCGGTTGATGGCCTTGGCCAGAATTTTGTAGGCAATGTCAAAGTATGCACAGGCGGAAGCATCACAAGAGACAAAGGAGAGAGAGTTAGAGAGAGGGAGAGAGTAGGCAATGATCAAGCTCTATTATCATAGCATGAGATTACAAAGGGTTGAAGCAGCCAGTAGATGGGGGCAAGTACATATGTGCTGGGATTGATTGATAACAACAAGTGGGAGAGAGGCCTTTATATAGGCAAAGGAGAGTTGGCCGACTGGCTTCATGGACTTGGCTGACAGGCATACGACCTCAATAATTGGGCCATGCCCTTTATACAAAACTTGTTCTGACACAAGACATGCACATATTTTAACAACCCCTCTGCAGCTCATAGTGTGCAAAAGTTGGAAGAAGAAAATTCATGAAGAAGGTGTGACCATGGACACCCCAGTACCGGTCTGAATACACCGCAAAAGATGCCAACCTATCTCTTCAAAATACAATGCCACCTGAACAGCAAAGAAAATGTGCTTGGCTCTGAATTCCCACACCAATGTGCAGTGAACTCCATTCACCCCGACAGTGGACTGTACATCACGTTCCAAAACCTCGAATCAATGAACTTTGGACAACACGTGTCCCATGCACCAGAAATGAGGAGCTGCTGACAGCCCCCTTTCCTGCCCACAAGCCTCCACTGGCTGGAAGCACATGGGGGGAAACTATTTGTATAACTAGAGAAGAACACCATCCTGGTCCTCCCTGGCTGGAAGCGCCTTGGGAGCCCTAGATGAGTCACTAGAAACATCTGAATCATTGTCTTGTGTTGTCCTGTCTTTGCCCTTCTTCTGGGATGAAGACTTGCCCTTGCCCTTGCCCTTGTCCTTCTTCTTGGACAAGTAGTCCTTAGACAAATGTCCTTTCTTCCCACACGAGTAGCAATAACTCTGAATCTTCTTCTGCACTGATGCCAAGGCATGATCTGGATCAACAGACAATTTGTGTCATGAGGATTGATTCCTCTTCCAATAGGAGGGAGCTTAGATCATAAGAATCTAAAAGATTGGTAGTTACCTTGCACTTGGACTCCACGAGGAAAACGCAAGGCAAGAGCACCAGAAGAGAAAACGCTGATGAAGAAGGGGAGATTCTGCACAAAAACACAGCCCAAACACCACCAGCTGCTGGGAAACTGCTTGAAGAAGCAAAAAAAAACGCAGCCCACCAAGGTTGCACCCTGACGCCTTGCATATGATGCAGGGGCAGGAGCACTGCAAGATGAAAACACTGATGAGAAGAGGGTGCAGGAGAAGAAAACAGACACTGATGAAAAAACGCAGCAGCACTTCTTGCTTCAAGAAAACGCAGATGAGGGAGGGAATGGGTCACCTAGAGGTGAAGAGTGAGGACCTAGACATCTGATACCATGTGAAAGTATGCACAGGCGGAAGCAATCACAAGAGACAAAGGAGAGAGAGTCAGAAAGAGGGAGAGAGTAGGCAATGATCAAGTTCTATCATCATAGCATGAGATTACAAGGGGTTGAAGCAGCCAACAGATGGGGGAAAGTACACATGCGCTGGGATTGATTGATTACAAGTGGGAGAGAGTCCTTTATATAGGCAAAGGAGAGGTCGGCGACTGGCTCCATGGACCTGGCCTATAGGCATACGACCTCAATAAATGGGCCATGCCCTTTATACAAAACCTGTTCCCACACGAGATGCACATATTTTAACAAGCAGTCCCTAGGAGGGTGATGGGGAATCAAGTAGATCAATCCCTTAGACAACCTCTCTAGCATGGCTCCCGTAATCATTATCTCGTTGAAGGCAGCTCTGAGGCCGCCTTCCATGAGATCTGAGTGATGGAGAAATAAGGAGACTGGAAGCCTGTCCTCTTCCTAGGCATTTGCCCCTAGGTAATGCCGTCATAGCCTTGGCTAGCTCCTCAGATGTGAAGGGGGTTAGGAGCAAGGTCCCGAGAGCGCGAGGGACCACCTCTCATATGCCGCCAAACCCACTCGCGCATCCAGCACCTGTGAGGAAATGGGGGCACCCATGAGAAGAGAGTTGAAATCTGTGGCAATGGCTCTCACATGAAGCGGGTCTGTAACAATGGATCCATCTTGGCCTCGCAACTTGCGAATTCCATCTCTCTGCCTGTGTGGGCCTGCAATCTCAACTGTCTGACATCAAGAATTGTCTCTGGAATTAAGAGTATGTGTTCATCTTCGATTTCTGGAACATAATCCAAAATATCTAAAATTGAAAAGTCACCATCCACAAACTTCTTGAGCCAAGAAATATGGAAAGTTGGATGAATTCTACCCCAAGAAGGTGGTAACTCCAACTTATAACTGAGAGATGAGTTCTTCTTAATAATACGAAAGAGTCCATAATATCTTGGGCGAAGCTTTGGGAAGACTGATTTCACTGTCTTGTATCGATGAGGGGCAATATATAATAATACCAAGTCTTCTTATTGAAATTCAATGTGACGACGATGCTTATTAGCTGTGTGCTGATACTGCTCTTGGACGCTAACCATCTTATCCTTAATCTGTAATAAAATATCTTGCATTTCCTGAATGAGTTGGTCTGCTAAAGCCACTTTATATTGAAGAACAAAGTTGGCAGGAACAAGGGGAGTATGGTCATAAGCTGCTTGAAAAGGTGTCATTCCAATAGCTGAATGATAAGAATTATTATAAGCAAATTCCACCAAAGTTAAATATTCTTCCCATGAAGCTAATCGAGATTGAACATAATGATGCAGCATTTCTTCCAGAATCTGATTAACTCGTTCAGTTTGTCCATTTGTCTGTGGATGATAAGCAGAGCTAAAGAGTAAATTTGTACCAAGAGACTTGAATATTGAAGTCCAAAAAAGTCCTGTAAACTTAGGATCTCGATCAGAAACTATAGATTTTGGCAATCCATGAAGTTTGAAGATATACTGTATGAACAGTACTGCAATATCTGAAGCCTGGGCTGTTTTCTTGCACGGAATGAAATGTGCCATTTTAGAAAATCTGTCAACCACCACAAGAATCTGTGTATTGCCTTTAGAAGAACGTGGCAATGAACTGATAAAATCCAAACTAATACTTTGTTCATTGGGAACTAGAAGTGGTTGAAGAAGACAAGCTGGAACTTGTCTGCTAGCTTTCATATGTTGGCACGAGAGACATGGTGTAACAAACTTAATAACATCTTGCTTCATTTGAGGCCAATAGTATGTTGGGGTAAAGGCATTATGCCCACCCTTATAGTGTGTACTAGCCCATAAGTTTTATAGTACATAGTACACTTAGTACTTTTAATGTACTAAGTGCACTATGTGTACTAGAGCAAATATACATGTGTGATAGGGGAGACACACACTCATACTTGTGAGTTGACTTATCCCCACACATCTCTCTCTCTCTCTCTCTCTCTCTCTCTCCCTTCTTCTCTGTGTGTGTCTCCCACATGAAACCCTAACTGTTTCAGCTGAGCTTCTTTAGCTCCTTCATAGTATGTAGCTATCAAAAGACAATATGTCTTGTTGATGCTTGGGTGTACAGCATAAGTGACCTCGTGATGTTCTTTCACCAATACTCTTCGAACATGAGTATCATGAGGTACACAAATACGGTCTTGATAATATAATAAACCATCCACTATTGTATATGCTCCATAAATCTTCAAGTCGGAAGGAGTTGCATTCTGAGAATTGAGAATTCGAAATGCATTTTCAAAATCACGATCTTTTGAATAACAGTCCTTGAAACTTTGAGGTATATATTTCAACTGTAGAAATAGCCAAGACCGAAGCTGGCGGCATACGACTGAGGACATCCGCAACCACATTGGTAAGACTAGGAACATACTCAATTGTCATATGAAAATTGGCTAAGAATTCGATCCAACGCGCTTGCCTAGCATTCATAACTGGCTGTGTGAAAATGTATTTCAAAGAATGATGATCTGTTTTCACCACTGAATCCGCATCAAGGAGATAATGTTTCCATGCACGATAGGCATGAACAACAGCCAAAAATTCCTTGTCATATACCGGGTATCTTACTTGAATTGCAGAGTGCTTATGACTGTCAAACGCAATAGCACGTCCTTGTTGCATCAAGACGGTACCAGTGGCAATATCAGAAGCATCCGTGTAAACATCAAAGGGGAGAGTAGGGTCAGGAATAGCCATGACAGGACTTGTTGTCAGAGCTGTCTTTAAATTTTCAAAAGCTTGTGTTGCGGCTCCAGTCCATTTAAATGCAGGAGCGGACTTTAGAAGTTCTGTGAGAGGAGCAGCTATTTCAAAAAATCGATGAACCTTTGTGTGATAGAAGTTGGCAAGTCCCAAGAAAGAACGAACATCATGGATGTTTGTGGGAGTTGGCCAATTGACAATAACCTGTATTTTCTTTGGATCCATGGAAATACCGTCTGCTGAAACAACATGTCCAAGGTACTCCAAGGATGTCTTGAAGAATTCACTTCTTGAAGAATTCACTTTTGCTTGTATTAATATAAAGAGCATTGTCACGAAGCACGTGGAAAACGATCTTAAGATGTGTCTTGTGTTCTTCCATATTACGACTGAACACCAGGATGTCGTCAAGATAGATAATGACGAACTTGTCTAGAAAAGGACAAAAAAGATCATTCATCAGACTCATAAATGTTGCAGGGGCATTGGTTAACCTGAATGGCATGACGAGGTACTCGTAATGACCATATTTTGTGCGAAAAGCTGTCTTATATTCATCACCTTCGCGAATGCGAATCTGATGATATCCAGACTTAAGATCAATTTTGGAGAAGACCTTTGCATGGAGCAATTGATCAAACAATTCATCGATGCGCGGAAGAGGATACTTATTCTTGATAGTCAACTTATTAAGGGCACGATAGTCGATGCAAAGACGCATAGACTTATCCTTCTTTTTCACCCAAAGTATTGGAGCTCCAAAAGGGCTTTTGCTTGGTCGAATATGTCCTTTCTCCAAAGGTTCAGTAAGTTGTCGCTGTATCTCCTGAGATTCCGTAAAAGAAACTCGATATGGAGCACGAATAGGTGGAGCACTACCAGGAAGGATATCAATAGCATGGTCGATTGGTCGCCGAGGTGGGAGAACCGCAGGAAGCTCTTGAGGAAAAAGATCCAAGTATGGAGCAAAGAAAGGTTGCCTGAGGTACATTACCTTTGTATCTATGTCCTCGGGAGGATCGTTGGCTGAATAGACCATTAAAAGTGCTGAGGAACAACCACTCTTGCAGACCCACCGTTTCACTTGAAGAGCTGAAAGGGTTGGTGTAGAAGGTTGGTCTCTGATTCCTTCGAGTGCCACAAGCATATCATTTTGAGCAAATTGTACGGAATGGTTCCGGAAAGTGATCAGGGGATCATATTGATACAACCATTCTTGACCAAGGATCATATCATAATGTGTCGAATTCATGACTTGGAAATCCAATTTGTTACGATAGTGCTGAATTCGAAAGGAGAGGTGTTTGGCAACGGTGTTACACAAGGATGTGGAACCATCGGCAAGCTCTACTTCATAAACAACAACACTTGGAGAAGTCCGAATCTTCAATCTCTGAGTCAAGGTGGTTCCCACAAAGTTATGAGAACACCCACTGTCAATGAGCGCATGAATACCGCGAGCAAATGTCCCCAATGCTTGCCCTAAGCACCTGCTATACAAGGAATCCTTGAGACACATCCATGCTCACATATTCCATTGCTGTCCGGCCTGTTTTGTGCAATAACCAGTCCAAAACAGCAACTTGCTGTCACGAGAAATCCACCTGTAAAGGGTCCTACAGCCCTATGGAGGTCCCTAGAGCTGTCCTGTACTGTCCAAGTTGACTTTGGACACCTGTAACCAGCCCAAAACTCGCAATAACCAGAAATTGCAGGTCTGAAATTTACCAACCAGCCCTTTAGAAGAGTGTGGGGATCGTTGTCCAAGCTTGTGTGAGTCCGGGAAGCAAGCAACCAGCCCTGTAGCAACTCCCAAAGCTCCAACCAGCTCTCCAATATGTTGAATAATGAATAAAACAGCCCAAGAGGGCCTCTTGAGGGAGGCGCCTTTTTCCAGTGCCACCTAAGGGGCTTGGTCGGTACACATACTGGCTGACATGTGTCCCCATAAGGTGTCCAGGTAGGTGTCCAGCCCATAGTGCTCCATTTGTCCTGTTTGTATAAGTTTAGGTCCAATCAAATGAGAAATGGCCATAAGCTGTCCGGACTTCATTAATTTTGGTCCCACCAAATGCGAACGCATTATAAGTTGTCCGGCCACTTATTAATGAGTGTGGACCTGCAAACCAATAAACCTTAGTAGTAAATGAAGTAAGCTGTAAATTGAGTGTGGACGCACTTACCACCTGCAAAACCCATAAGCCCACAGTTTTAGGCCCAAACAGGAGTGCACACACGTGTCCACAAGGTGCCCGGGCGTCCCCGGTCCCTCGGGCTTCACAAGCCAAAATAACAAGCATTGTCCAGGCAGCAAGACAATGTCGCGCAAAGTAAAATAAAGTTATGGCATGCATCATTTATGCATTGTGCACATGTAAACTTGGAGAACCACCTATCATCATTCTTGTGCTTGAAAATATTCCGCCTGCCATCATAACACACCATGTGTGCATGGCCGGAATCCACACGGGCACCGCTCGAAAGTCCACAAATGTCCTGCCATGTCCTTGGACTCATATGCATCCACTCATATGATCCATACACATGCCCAGGTATAATACATACATGCATCCGCATGTTTCTAGGCCTGACACGCATCCGCATGTCTCTAGAATATAGGGGTTTGTGACATCCCCCCGGCTTCTAGTCAGTTGACCGCAACTGAAAAGCCTCCAGATAGGCCTTCAAAAGATCTGGGTAATCCTCCAAGTAGGCCTCATCCATCCATTTCGCATCCAAAGCTAAATAATTCTTGAACTTCACGAGGTACCTACGAACAAGTTTGCCTCCCGCAAGCTTTCGTTCCTTGTGAAAAACAATCTGTTTAGGTTGAAGAATCTCTTCGAGCTCATCCACCTCGGGTGGGTCTTCCAAAACCGGCTCAAACGGTGTCGGTCCCACATAAGGCCTCAATAGGCTCATAGAAAAGCATTATGCATGTTCCAATGATCTGGGAGTACAAGCCGAAATGCAACATCATTGATCTTCTCCAAGATCTGAAAAGGTCCATAGTACCTGTTGGAAAGTTTAGGGTACTTTCCCTCTTTTCCTGGCCTCTTCCGAAGGCGTGCCTTTTAAAATTTCAGCAAGACCCAATCACCTTGTTTGAATTGTACATCCCTTCTATGCTTATCAGCTGCCTTTTTATTCTTGGTTTGAGACCTCTCTATGGCTGTCCGTACCTGTGCAAATGCAGTATCCAAGTCTCTGACATACTCATCTGCTGCAAAAATCTCATCCTTTGTACGAAGGATGGGTGGTAGTACCACCTTGCCATAGATAATCTCAAAGGGCAGCTTGCTCGTAGAAGTATGTACCGTATTGTTGTAGGCAAACTCCACAAGTGGTAAATACTTCTCCCAATCCGATTTGCGGTCGGATACATAAGATTTCAGCAAGTCGAGGACGGCTGAATTTACTATTTCACTTTGCTCATCTGTCTGTGGATGGTAAGCTGATGAGAAGGTCAGCTTTGTACCCATATTGTCAAACAATGCGCGCCAAAATAAGCTTGTGGTTCTAGGATCTCTATCCCCCACAATAGATTTAGGCATGCCATGGTGTTTGAATATCTGTGCCAAAAACATCCTAGCCATATGATTTGGCTTTATTGTCTTGCGCAGGGGAATGAAATGTGCGTGCTTGCTAAACCTGTCAATGATGGTCCAAATAGCATCATTTCCCTGTGGCGTCCTTGGAAAATCCATAATGAAATCCATAGCAATGCTTTCCCATGGTTCATTTGGTATAGGCAAAGGTTGAAGCAATCCAGGTGCTTTATGTCGATCGAACTTGACCTTTTGACATACCATACATTCACGTACATATGCTTCAATATCCTTGCGAATATCTGGCCAAAAGAAATACCTCTCCAAAGCTTGTGCTGTGGCCAAAATGCCCCTATGACCTGCGTATGGAGGAGCATGGCACTCATCCATAATCTTATGGCGAAGGTTCTTTACCACACACATACGATTTTGCATCATGAGATATGCATCTCTTATGACATAAGATGGGACAGCAATACCCTCTTGCAAATCAGCCCATACATGTGCAAAATCCTCATCTAGATGATAAGTATTACGCATATCCGATAAGTCCTCATGGTATGCAACTGTAATAGCATGAACCTGTGGTCGTCTAGATAAGGCATCTGCCACCACATTCTTTTTCCCTGGAGTGTGTAAAATCTGAAAATGAAACATTGAGAGGAAATTTGCCCATCTCATATGCTTCTCTGAGAGCTTACTTTGAGTCAAAAAGTATCTCAAACTTTGATGATCAGTTTTGACCATAAAATCTGTCCCTAAAAGATAGTGTTTCCAAATAGTAAGGTCATGAATTACAGCCAACAACTCCTTCTGATAAACCTGTAAGTGAAGCTCTGCATGTTGCAAGCGTCTGCTCTCATAGGCAATGGCATGTCCTTCTTGGTTCAAAACAGCCTCTATGCAGTCCCCACATGCATCACATTCCACCACAAAAGGTTTGTGCAAATCCGGAATAATGAGTACCGGTCCCGAGATGATTGCACTCTTTAACTTTTGAAAGGCATCTCTCTCTTCTTGTGTCCATTTAAAGATTGCTTTCTTCTTCGTTAACTCATGTAACGGAGCGGCAATGAAAGCAAAATGCTTGACGAACCTCCTGTAGTAAGCACATAAACCAAGGAAGCTCCTCACTTCAGGGACTGATTTCAGCTCTGGCCATTCTTGCATGGCTCGTATCTTTGCGGGATCCATGCGCACACCATCCTTTGATACAATGTGACCAAGATAGTGAATCTCTGGGAGGAAGAATTCACTCTTTTTTGCATTTATGTAGAGCTGATTTTCCTTAAGCTCTTTAAACACAATAGCCAACGATGTTGGGCTTCATTCTTTGAGAATACAATAATGTCATCAAAGAATATACCCGTGAACTTTCTATGCTTTCTGAACACCGTGTCCATCATCCTGTTGAAGGTAGCGGCTGCATTTGTAAGGCCAAAAGGCACCACCAAAAACTCATAAAGACCAAAGGCTGTCCTAAATGCAGTCTTGTGTAACCGGCCTTGACGGGCGGTGAAACAAACACTCGCACATAAAACACTTCAACACCATTGAGAACCTAGAAAAGGAAAACAAACAGGGGGAGCTAGAGTGCTCCTGCAAACAGTACACGAACACCGATTGGCCCCAAAACGCAGTGGCGCCCCTTGCGGTATTTCTTTAATTGATTATCAGAGCTTTGATTACAATATAAGGCTGGGAACTTAGCCGTCACAGCAGAACTCCTGAAGCCTGCAAAGAACCTGCATCATGGCTTCAAATCCACACGGCATCCACAAACTAGTCCAGCCATTGTTCATATCAAGAGACTCTCTCACATTGAGTCTGCATACAGAAGCTTTCTCCCATGATCAGGGCTGCCACAACCATCCATAGCCTCTCACACTATGAACAGCATCACACCTTGACACATCCAGTGCTTCTACATCACAACACAGACTCCCAAACTGTCTCTCAAAAGAGTATCACAGCACAGCATACCATACAGTCGACACGCCTGTAAAAACCCTCTCTACCTTCCAAGGGTACTATCCATCTCTGTCATGGATTCCCTGTCCCCTGTCCAATCAGTAGCAAAGTTGTACCAAACATGTGTCCATTCCTGTACCTTCTGCCTGCATGTGACCTATGTCCTGGAGAAACCCAAAAATATGTTTCCTCGTCGAGAAACTTACGATCCTGGAGAAACCCAAAAATATGTTTCCTCGTCGAGAAACTTACGACCTGTTTCCCCATGAAACATCTGGCAACATAAAGATGCCCATAACTGTAGGGCCCACTGTTCCTTTCTAGCAGGAAGAAAACAATTTGCTCCATGAGCACGCAGCCATGCGAGCTTGCATCACTCCCATGCCAAGAAACATAACCAAATGACCTGTACTTGCAGCCAAAAACCCAAGCGCATAGCTGAATTTGCAGCCAAGCAAAATCTGCCCATAAACAGTTTCAAAACAGTCCAAAACCTTGCCTTGTTTCCACCCTCCAAACTGCCAAACCCTTCCTCTCACAAAGGGCCAGAGAAACAACTCCGAGACAGTCACAAGCCAGTGAAAAGAGAGACAAAGAGAAGAGAAAATAAACAGTAGCCGGCTGTCTCTACACAGTAACAGTCCACCGCCTTCCACTTGCTCCTCCTGCTGTTCACTGTCTTCCACGAGAAAGAGAAAAACAGAGAGAGAAGCATGGGAAAAGTCTGCAGTCCAGCCCACCTGTTGGCAAGGGAGAGAGAGAGAGAGCACGCCCAGCTTTGTGCGCCTGCTGTCCTGCAGCCGCCTGCAAGGGAAAGTCCCTGCTGACCAGTCCGCCTCCTTCTCCTGCAGCTGTACCTGCTCACAGATGCTGTAGCCTAGCTGTGTATCCAAGAAGAGAACCAGCCAGCCACCTGTAGCCTCTGTATCTCCTGCCCCGCCCTTCACACGAGCATGAGAGAGAGTTCAGCGTGCAGTTCTGTGCGCCCAGCCAAGCAGCCTGCTTTCCAACGAAAAAGCCAGCCCATGTATCTTCAGGCGACCAGCCCTATTTTCTCCCAAAAAGCACATGCAACTGGAAAACTGCAGCTCGACTCCCTCTAAGAAAAGCATAAGGCCACGATTATCCCCTAAAAGGGGTTCTTTTATTTTTAAGGGCTTTTAAACCTTTGTCCCCTCCAAACCCCTTTGTCCCCATGAGATATGAGAGAAGACTTTAATCACTTGGCCCCCCTCTTCACACTTGGGGTTGTCCACACATGGGTTTACTTTTTGACTCCAATCTGATGCCATTCACACTGTCCTCCATGTGCCCGTGCACACCTGCATACTGTCCAGAGAAAAACAGAGGGTCGTGACATACCCCCCTCTTGAAAAATAGCAAGCGTTCTCGATTGCACTCAATGGCACAGTAAGGCATCTTATGAGCAAAGACTCCCCATATGACAAAAACAATGGCCCTCCAATGCATCTGGGTGAGAAAACAATCATCCTGCACAATAGGCCACACTGTCACACCAAAGTGACAAACACCTCTTGCTTGTTCTTTAGAACCTATAGCAAAAGTCACACGTTAACTGTGTTAGCCAAAAACAAAACCATGCATCATTCTACATATGACAAACATATGCATGACACACATATGCATTTGGAAACAATATGCTCCTCAAGATGCTCTACCTACTCCAAAGTAACAGTCTAAGGGCTGCTCGCAAGCCTTACGCCCATGGGCATCCCGCAGGACCCACGACTGATGGTACAACATGAGCATATGAAAGCACTCAATGCATCCAAACACTACATCCACTAAGTACTTTCCCACATATGTCTCATGGCTATCCTGCAGGAGTTACACCCAATGGTGCATCCATGAACATAATAGAGCACTTGATGTATCATACCAACATACATGCAGCACATGACACAATGCAGAGTATTTCCCAATGTATTCTCAATGATCCAATGGCACCAGAATACAAAAATACCTCTACCTCAAAAAGTGTATGCATACATGCACAAATAGAGTTCAATCCATATATCCATGAACCAAACCAACTCTAGGACTGCTCGCAAGACTTATGTCCTCCATAGAGTTATCCGTAGTTGCAGTTATAGTTCAAGGTGCGCGCGACTGTGAACCATACTCAACCACCATCTCATGTGTCTAGAACACAAGATCATAGAAGTCCTATAAGCAGATGTACTGTCAGCCTCAGTACCTTCGGGTGAATACAAAGATGTCACCAAGCGACTCCTAGATGACAACTGAGCCTGTCTGTAACAAGGGAGCGGAGGTGCTACCCCCCTCTTGAGCATCAGGCAATGCTCCAGACCTATGCTCTGCTGAACCTGAATGAGCCGTAACAAGAGTCGACTCCAACTCATAGGCATCAAGATAAAGCTGCAACTCCTGAGGTGAATCTGCTAAGTCACCCTCCTCCATCCACTTCGCATCCATTAGTGAACCTCCTCCATCCACTTCGTATCCATCAGTGAACAGCTCTTGAACTTCACAGGGAAGCGACGGGAAACCTTACCCTGTACCTTTCTTTCCTTATGTGCCAGTATATGCTTAGGAATAAGAACCTCGTCAAGTTCCTCCACTTCCATCTGAGCCTCATCTGATACATCCTCAGGCACCCAAAACCTGCTTGCACTCCACCCACGTGGTAAACACAAGTCCTCGATGAAGCATAGTAGATCACCACTGCTAAACATAGAAAGAAACTGTCTTCCGAACCCATGAAGCCTCTATGAAGATACCACCAGTGACAAACTATCGAAAGCCATAGCCTTCAACGCATCTCCTGCACCATAACACTTCAACTGCTTCTTGTTCCTGGCCGACTACTTCTTGTCCTTGGTGTCTTTTCTCCTTAGCTTCATCTGCAGCTCTTGCTCTTCACCTCATATAGGTAAAGACACACAACCCTGCACTGTCTCCTGCACTTCCTTTTCACTTTCCACATGTTGAAGCTTTTGATGTGACTCTCATGAGACAACCACGAGCTCACCCCCTTGTTACCTGTTGGCAAGGGAGAGAGAGAGAGCACGCCAAGCTCTGTGCGCCTGCTGTCCTGCAGCTGCCTGCAAGGGAAAGTCCCTGCTGACCAGTCCGCCTCCTTCTCCTGCAGCTGTACCTGCTCACAGATGCTGTAGCCTAGTTGTGTATCCAAGAAGAGAACCAGCCAGCCACCTGTAGCCTCTGTATCTCCTGCCCTGCCCTTCACACGAGCATGAGAGAGAGTTCAGCGTGCAGTTCTGTGCGCCCAGCCAAGCAGCCTGCTTTCCAGCGAAAAAGCCAGCCCATGTATCTTCAGGCGACCAGCCCTATTTTCTCCCAAAAAGCACATGCAACTGGAAAACTGCAGCTCGACTCCCTCTAAGAAAAGCATAAGGCCACGATTATCCCCTAAAAGGGGTTCTTTTATTTTTAAGGGCTTTTAAACCTTTGTCCCCTCCAAACCCCTTTGTCCCCATGAGATATGAGAGAAGACTTTAATCACTTGGCCCCCCCCTTCACACTTGGGGTTGTCCCCACATGGGTTTACTTTTTGACTCCAATCTGATGCCATTCACATTGTCCTCCATGTCTCCGTGCACACCTGCATACTGTCCAGAGAAAAACACAGGGTCGTGACACTTGTGTACATCTTGAGGTGCCACTCTCACTTGATGATATCCACTCTTGAGGTCTATTCGGCTGAAACATCCGAACCTTCAAGCTTGTCCAAGATGTCATCGATGCGCGGAATCGGAAACCGATTCTTGATGGTTATCTTATTGAGGGCACGGTAATCAACACACATCCTGTAAGTACCATCCTTCTTTTGAACAAGAAGTACCGGCGAGCAATATGGCGAGGAACTAGGTCGAATCAAACCCTTTTCGAAAAGTTCATTCACCTGTGCCATAATCTCTTCTTGTTGACTAGCACTCACCCTGTATGGTGGCCTATTAGGTGGAGAGCTACTGGGAATTAGATCTATGCAATGATCTTCCGGCCTCTCGGGTGGCAACCTTGCTGGCAAAGCATTCGCAAAACAATCTTTGAACTCAATTAAAAAGTTAAGCTTGTCTTGATCTAATGTACTAACATCAACACTAGAATGTTCAATGGTATCACGTATAAAAACCAAGTAAGAACAAGCTGATTTCTTTATTGCCTTATTAATTTGTACATGGCTTACAAGAGGTATGGTACTTCCAGTAGTACCAGCATCTATAGAGTGCTCACGGCCTCTATGTACAAAGCTGATTTTCTTGTCTTTGTAAGCCTTAATAGGCTCTAAACGGTGATGCCAGGGCATCCCCAACAAAACATCACAACCTGTAAGAGGAGCCACTAAAAAGCTCTCATGGTCGAGGTAGTCCTGTATATGTAGACGGAGCTTACCAATGACCGGAGTTACATCAACCTGTTTGCTCTCAAAGGCGGCATCTGCATTCATTTGCATTCCCATGTCTTCCACATTGAGATCTATGGCGGCAGCCATCTGTACGGATATAAAGTTATCTGTGGAAGCATCATCAAAAAGAAACAAAGCGGGCTGATCCTTCAATTTGCCCCAAGCCTTGCATATGACTCTACTCTTGGGCTCATGCCCTGTATTACCCTGCACATCGGGTACAACATTCACAAGAGGCTTTTCCACATTAGGCTGAGCATTCTTAGGATTCTGTGGGCATTTAGGATATATATGATCGTTACTGCCACACTTAAAGCATTTTCCAGCCTTCCTGTACTCTTCCAATTGCTGTTTTGAGAGCCCAAAATTGTGGCGTTTACCCCCCGGCTTCTTTTCGGAGTCATCCTTTGCATTTCGGCCATCTTTGGGAGCATTCTTAGGTGGCTCTCCAACCTTTTTCTGGTCATAACCAGCCCTGAATTTGCTCTTGTTTTGACCTGCAAATGGCTTATTTGTGGGTGCTTTTATGTGCAAGTTCTCCGCAATCATGGCTGAGTGTATAAGCTCTTGTATGGTCTTATTTGGATACACTCCCAAGCTTTGTTGAATGATGTGATGGAGCCCCGATTCAAACTTTCTCTTCTTCTCGTCCTCTCCAATATTCATGAAGGGAGTAACCTTGAGAAGGACTTCCAAAACTTTGCTATGTATGAAGCAACGGACTCTCCCTCATCTTGGGACAGCCCCACTCGTTGCGTACATCCTTTGCAAAGTTTGGTGGTAAGAATTGATCATAAAACTGAATTTTGAAAGAAGACCAAGTTGGGGCAGCACTTCCATCAAGTATTTTTACAAGCCATCAATCACTTGCCGTATCCTTGAGATGCATTCCAATTTCCCACATGCCTGAGCATAGACTTTTCCGAAAAGTCTTCATTGCAAAAAGCTATCTCAAACTGTCTAATGAAAGCAAGTGCTTTGGTAGAGTCCATCCGTCGCTGAAAGTTTTCAAACTTTACATCCTTGTCACCGGACTTGAACTCTCGAGGCTTCTTCCTTCTATATGCATCCCTATGTACATCCTGTTCATCTGCATGATGATGATGCCGTGATGAAGATTCACGATCCCTCTTCGTTCTCTCTTGAGCCACACTCTCCAAATGAGTGGAAAGCTCAACACGAGAACGGATGTCTTCTTGGAGCAAAGCGGGAATGAGTAGAGGATCCCTCATCCTTACTCTTCTCTTGACCTGCATCAAGCCTAGCACCAGGGACTCTTGTCCTTTCAGCATTTGGCACTTGTTGTGCTCTTCGTGCTTGTTGTGCATCATGTGCACCACCACGGGCAGCCATGAGGGGTGGCTTCTTGAAAGCCAATCTACCATCTGCTTCGGTGTATACATCACCCTTAACCATTAGGTATGCAAGTGCAAGCTCTCGGGGTTTCTCAACATCCATTTCCTTTGCAATTGCTTCAAAAGTGACTTCATGGACCGAGGCCTTTGCCTTCGCAGCCAACACCCTTTGTACATCCGGGTCATTTTTCAATGACCTAAGCTCTTCGGTTTCAGCCCTATAGCGTCGCACTTGACGCCTCAAAGATTCCAAATAAGAATGCATAGAGTCATGAGTACCTGCATCTCCATAGACATCATTGCTTGCAGCATCTCTTGCATCCCTTGTACCATGAAATTCACGGTCCTGTGTGTTCTCCACACTGTCAGAAATGTGGTTGTCCATGACACTCAAATTAGGTCACCACTTATGATTCCAAGCCTCGGACCGTTTTCCAATGAGGGGAAAAACTGAGCTCTGATACCAATGTAACGGGAGGCGGACGCGTGTATTGGAATTGTATAAATGTGAACAAGATTCTCAGCACATAACACTTGAGCATTACAACCACAAAGCTGAAAATGACAGTACGCCACATAAAGGGGCCGATGATAGGCTGACCCCCCCCCTTTAGGTTATATTACCAAAAGTGTCTGCAAAGTACAAGATTACGGGTGCCTGGGGATTCACCACCAGCCTGCACCTGATTCTTCCAAATACATTTTGAATGAATACATTTCAAACAAGAGAATCTGTAGGTACATCCGCCCTACACAAGCCTCTTCACAGGTACATCCGCCCTGCACAAGAGTATCACAATCCTCACAGGTACTCCGCCCTGCACCACCAGATGTAAATGGATCTTTAGGCCCTGTTAGGTATGCAAGTGCAAGCTCTCGGGGTTTCTCAACATCCATTTCCTTTGCAATTGCTTCAAAAGTGACTTCATGGACCGAGGCCTTTGCCTTCGCAGCCAACACCCTTTGTACATCCGGGTCATTTTTCAATGACCTAAGCTCTTCGGTTTCAGCCCTATAGCGTCGCACTTGACGCCTCAAAGATTCCAAATAAGAATGCATAGTGTCATGAGTACCTGCATCTCCATAGACATCATTGCCTGCAGCATCTCTTGCATCCCTTGTACCATGAAATTCACGGTCCTGTGTGTTCTCCACACTGTCAGAAATGTGGCTGTCCATGACACTCAAATCAGGTCACCACTTATGATTCCAAGCCTCGGACCGTTTTCCAATGAGGGGAAAAACTGAGCTCTGATACCAATGTAACGGGAGGCGGACGCGTGTATTGGAATCGTATAAATGTGAACAAGATTCTGAGCACTTAACACTTGAGCATTACAACCACAAAGCTGAAAATGACAGTACACCACATAAAGGGGCCGGTGATAGGCTGACCCCCCCCCTTTAGGTTATATTACCAAAAGAGTCTGCAAAGTACAAGATTACGGGTGCCTGGGGATTCACCACCAGCCTGCACCTGATTCTTCCAAATACATTTTGAATGAATACATTTCAAACAAGAGAATCTGTAGGTAAATCCGCCCTACACAAGCCTCTTCACAGGTACATCCGCCCTGCACAAGAGTATCACAATCCTCACAGGTACTCCGCCCTGCACCACCAGATGTAAATGGATCTTTAGGCCGTGTTTCCACGCGAGAAACTGATCCAGAAACCTGTGTTCTCCACGAGCAAATGTCCCCAATGCTTGCCCTAAGCACCTGCTATACCAGGAATCCTTGAGACACATCCATGCTCACATATTCCATTGCTGTCCGGCCTGTTTTGTGCAATAACCAGTCCAAAACAGCAACTTTCTGTCGCGAGAAATCGACCTGTAAAGGGTCCTACAGCCCTGTGGAGGTCCCTAGAGCTGTCCTGTACTGTCCAAGTTGACTTTGGACACCTGTAACCAGCCCAAAACTCGCAATAACCAGAAATTGCAGGTCTGAAATTTACCAACCAGCCCTTTAGAAGAGTGTGGGGATCGTTGTCCAAGCTTGTGTGAGTCCGGGAAGCAAGCAACCAGCCCTGTAGCAACTCCCAAAGCTCCAACCAGCTCTCCAATATGTTGAATAATGAATAAAACAGCCCAAGAGGGCCTCTTGAGGGAGACGCCTTTTTCCAGTGTCACCTAAGGGGCTTGGTGGGTACACATACTGGCTGACATGTGTCCTCATAAGGTGTCCAGGTAGGTGTCCAGCCCATAGTGCTCCATTTGTCCTGTTTGTATAAGTTTAGGTCCAACCAAATGGGAAATGGCCATAAGCTGTCCGGACTTCATTAATTTTGGTCCAACCAAATGCGAACGCATTATAAGTTGTCCGGCCACTTATTAATGAGTGTGGACCTGCAAACCAATAAACCTTAGTGGTAAATGAAGTAAGCTGTAAATTGAGTGTGGACGCACTTACCACCTGCAAAACCCATAAGCCCACAGTTTTAGGCCCAAACAGGAGTGCACACACGTGTCCACAAGGTGCCCGGGCGTCCCCGGTCCCTCAGGCTTCACAAGCCAAAATAACAAGCATTGTCCAAGCAGCAAGACAATGTTACACAAAGTAAAATAAAGTTATGGCATGGATCATTTATGCATTGTGCACATGTAAACTTGGAGAACCACCTATCATCATTCTTGTACTTGAAAATATTCCGCCTGCCATCATAACACACCATGTGTGCATGGCCGGAATCCACACGGGCACCGCCCGAAAGTCCACAAATGTCCTGCCATGTCCTTGGAGTCATATGCATCCACTCATATGATCCATACACATGCCCAGGTATAATACATACATGCATCCGCATGTTTCTAGGCCTGACACGCATCCGCATGTCCCTAGAATATAGGGGTTTGTGACAAGCGGTAATCACTGAAGCATGTGCAATAGCATGGTGATTAACTGCACGCTTTCCTTTGTCAGCAACTAGGTGTTTCTCCTCGGAAGTGGAGGGTTCAACATTAGAATTCTGTCGATGGGTTGGTCTTTTGGGACACTCAAACCAACGATGAGGTCCATTACAAATCGTGCACAATCCTGTCTTTTGTTGATCTCGTCTAGAAGGAACAGTGGAAGGACGAGGATTGCGAGATTGGCCACGTCCTTGGTCCCGTCCACGATCTGAACTGCATGGTTGGAAGGATTGAGAACGTCGGGACCGAAAAGAGAACGATCCTTTTGATCGGCGAGGGTGTTGAGAATTATTCCATTGGGGATTAGGCTAGGAGGTAGAAGTGCCAAAGATTCTCTGCGACTATCTCGGTTCATACGAGATCCATTGGCTTTCTGAAAGGCATTAGCTGGACTGGAAGAAGCCAAATTTCGAGAATTAATGTCTGCAACGCGCTCGGCGTATCGTATGGCATCGGCAAGATCGACAGGGTTATATTTCTGAACATCGGCATGCAGTGTGGGGTTAAGACCTTCAACGAAGGCATGAAGTTCGTCAGTTGGGGACAAAGTCAATCTCCAGTATCAAGTTGGTGAACTGGGAGATATAAGAGGCCAAGGAACCAGTTTGGTCCAAATGGCGTAAGCGAGTACGGGCTTGGAAATCCGCATTGGCAGGTATGAATTGCTTACGGAGGACCCGCTCGAATTTTTTCCACGTTGTAACCAATTTTCCGGCGTGGTGTCGTCGTTGCCACCACAAAAAAGCAATGTCTTTGAGGAGGGATACCGCAAAAATCACCTTTTTGGAATCAGAAAGGGTCATGGTTTCAAAGTATAACCGCAGTTTGTAGAGCCATTGGTCTAAGATGCGCTTATTGCGTTGACCACCATAAGAGTTAGGGGGTTTAATTTCCAATTTCTTTGTTTTACTGGCTTGTAAAAGACGATAAAGAGTTTTAAGGTCGTCGCCTTCTACCTCGGAAGGAATGACGTCTGCATCTGCTGGTACTGTTGCTGAAACATGTGCTGCTGGTACAGAACTCGTGTAGGAGTGGTGATCCGTGTGGAGCTGCTGGATCTGCGAAGCCAAGGATGCCATAGACTCTTGGAGTTGCTGTTGGAACTGCTGCTGAAGTTGTTGCAAAGCTGGCTGCCATTCCGGAGGGGCTGGTATGTCAACAGGTTATGCCATGAGAGAAGATGTTGATGTAGAGGCTTGAGGGTGACGAGTCTCTAGGGGTTTTCGCTGTTGATGATGCCGCTGGGCTCTAGTAAGAACCATTGGCTGGAGGGTGCGGCATCTGGAAATCCTGAGAGGAGAGGCTACGCACTGGTGAAGCGGCTATAGACCATCCAGTATAGTAAGGGCGATCCTCTGGGATTGGGCTCGCACGAGAGTCTGCTACTGGAGAAGAAGGTACAGGGGCAGCTACTGATGTCAAGGGTGTATATTCTGGTGTAGAGGGGCGCACCGTGAATGAAGATGGATAAACGTCCTCAGAATAGGTGCAATATTCGTGAAAAATGATGCTACACTCGGGGAGGATAGCGCCCAGATAAGGATGACGCCTGAGTATAAAATACTAATGATCCAGATCCTGTGCAGAAGTACGAACACGGATCACCCACACGTCGAATTCTCGGAGGTGAGAAGTCGGTGTGGCTATCTAAATACGGTAATGAGTGGGCTGGAAAAAGGGGTGCACACTCACTGGAATAGGGGCCGAGACTGGTGGAGAAACACGGGTAGGAGAGGGCACTATGGACTGAGAGGGTGTATCCTGTAAATAACTGAAATCATAGGTTTCCTCTGCCATAAGCCGTTGGAGAAGAGAGTAATGTGTGTCCACGTGATCTGAGAGGTGCTTTTGAACCTGTAAAAAGTGATATTGGCCCCGGAGGAGTGGAGAGCCCGCAAAAGAATGAAATGGCGGGTTTCTGATATGTTACATTACGTGAAATTTTTATGCCCAAGAAAATGGAAAAATCACACCTGAAGGAGGTTGCCATAATAAATATTGTTGGTGGAGAAGAAGCACCAAGGATAGGGTGGTCCACAAGCCGACAAAAATCCACAACTGCAAGTGGCTGGTCTAGGCACTGGAGTAGATAGCAGGTAGCAAACAATGAAGAAGGCCAAGTTCAATGAAGAGAGGCGGCTTCAACACGGCGCGCTGGAGACGTACGGCAATCGCAGGCTGCAAACGGCCAATAGGTGGCGCCGATTCGTAGGGATCCGTAAGGTGAGTTTTTTTTTTTTTTGGGGGGGTAATGTGTGTAAATGTGGCATTAAAGCCTAAGGGTCATAAGTTAAAACCCGTTTGGTAATAAAACGATGCTTCTCAACGGGTAAGTAATAATGTAAAATCAGCAGTCAAACGGCGCTTCTCAACAGCAGAAACTTCCACGAAGGGGTGCGTTTCTCATCTGCAGGCCGACTAGGGAGGGATCCACGAAGGGATGCGACCCTTCATGGGAAGGGTGCCTGTCCATGAAGGGGTGCTTGCTGAAGAGGTAAGTCCTGATTGAAGGCTGTTTTTGTTTGTCTTGCCTTTATTCAAGAGTGTCCTGTATATGGCTGGCCCAAACTTAATGAATAAAAATTGGGAGTTGGGGGCTGAATTTGATGGGGCATTCTCTCTTGCTCTTCCATTCAACACTTGCTACACCCAATTTTAGGGTTTGGGCGGGCTGATTTTAGGGTTAGGATTAGGACCGATTTTAGGATTAGGGTTAGGGTTTGGGCATAACACAAGGCGGAAAAAGTTTGCTCTGATACCACTCTAAAGCTTTTATAGCTTTATTAACATGATTAAGGCTTAATTAATGAACATAAGACAAATATTGCAAGAATTCTGAGTTGTTTGCATTGAGACAGAGGCCTTTCTTAAATAGAGGCCGAAAGTCCCTGGGAAGGGGTGTGGCTCTTGAATCAATGGTTATGTCCTTTGGACTTAGGGGTGTGTCTTTTAATGAATAGACATGCTCTTTGATAGTGACCCATGTGTAAGGGTGTGACCCTTTATAGGTGTCCTTTCAGTTAATAAGGGATTAAGGAGTAATTAAGGAGAGATTAAGAGAGTTAGTCACAATCGTGACAGTTGAGAACAATCATCATGACTAGGAACCTATCTCAATCGAACTCTAATCCTTGAAGTATCCAGAAACTTCAAGTTCCAACTCAGGTTACTGTTTCAAGGTTATTAAGGTGTATGCGCAATTTGCCAACATCAACACTCTACTACATAGTGGTTGAGTACTTTGGGTACGGTGCGGTATGGTACGTGTACGTAAAGTATGCATCAAGATAAGTACTTTAAGTAAGTTCACGTTTTTGACTATATTGTGTGTGATTGCGGGCAGTTCTTCTCCTTACACTGCAATTACGACCATTGAACAAACTTGGTTGACACACGTGGTCTATGCGCTGCTAATGTTGCAGCTTCTCAAGCATTTGACAAACTCACACCATCCGTTTCGGATGAGATCTATCCCGTCACCACACGAGCCATCCAAGTTGTAGAATTTCGTTTTCCTTTTCCCATTCTCACTTCCGTGGGTTTACGGGTAATGGGAATATCTGCGAAGATATCTAGCATCCATACAAAAATAGCATGAAAGACAATTGTGATACTGAAATGAAAACTAATCTATTAACTACTGAGCAATGACCAATGACTAAAATAGTTAAAAAATGGGCCAAATAAGTGTTGTACATTGAACCTCATATTTGGTACGAAGATCTCATATTTTGTATGGAGTGGTACGGAAAGTATTGAAGGTACTCATCGGATGAGTAGAGGTACGGAATGCAACTATGCTCTAGTAGAACCAGGTCGATCTAGAATAACCATACCAATCAAGACCTTGCTACACAGCCCTGGATATCAGCCATAATAAAAACCAATAATCTGGATATCTGTCATGTCAGAGGCTAGGGCACTCACCCCATGAACTAGGCATGCAACAATCCTGAGTTCTGGATAACTATCTTATCAGAAGCTAAAACCTTTGCCTCGTTGAAGGAACCCTGTAAACCCACACATGCGATACATCCTAGCGTCCCATACCACTAGAACATACCCCATCTACGTTGTACAATCCATTACTCCTTATCTTGCAAGTCTTCCGACAGATTTTCTAAGGTTGCTAGCAATCTCTTTCGGCATACAAATTGAAATCTATCTATTCGAGAAACCTATTGATTTCAATATGAGCAAAATCTAGTTTGAATTTGGATCTCTACAAAATATATGTGCGCACGCCAGATCCATCAGAACCATCTCTGCAAAGCAAAGAAGCTTTACCTCACATCTAGCAAAGCATAACCGCTTTACCCAAAACACATAGACCCAATCATAGTTGCAAATGCAAGCAACATCATAACATCCGATCATCTGCAATCCACCGTCTCATTCTTCCTTCCTTCCTATAATTGATTTCTCAAATTAGCTCCCGCTTCCCCTCAGTCTAGAAATCCACCAAATAGGAATATAGATGTATCCAGAAACCCTGCATGTAGCGGATCCTAGCATTCCATACCCCCATATACACACCATACAAGACCCCCTTTAGACATAAGATTAAGTTAAGAGTGATCAATTCCTTCCCAATCCTACTTTGACACAACCAGACTCCCACTTGAAGGACGCTAACTTTCAGGTTAGCCCACCACATCAATCTACCCTATATATGATATACCCTCTTACTTCCTCCCATAATTTTGTGGCTACCATAAATATGGCAATCTTGCTGTCACCAATTTGGTCCCCTCACCAGTCTTGAACAGTGTTTCACACACTATCTAGAACCAAGGTGCGAACGGGGATTTTCCATAGAAGAAAGCTGGAGCACTTACTGGCAAAGTTTGGCCTAAAAGATGGCTTCTGAGCAAAAGCAGCATGTGATTTTTAGCATATAACATGATTTATGACGTTACAAGATGGTGTGTTCACACATCATTAAAGACGGGCTGGATTTATTATTATTGGGCATGTATATGTGGACAGAAGGATGCACCTTAAGCAAACTTGGCCATCAAGCTTGGGAAAAAGCATAAAAATTAATATTTTTTGCAGCCAAGCCACTTTTGGCACAAAGGGAAAAGCACAATCCCTTTTGGCCAAAAAGAGAAAAGCATGGAGGCTATTTTTGGCTGGTCGACTCCATAAATAAGGAACAAGAGTAGATTTGAGGGCATGCGCTTGAGGGTACTTGGCGAGCTGCAACAGATATCCTTCTCTCTCCTAAGCGCAGGCAGACAACAGTTTGATTCTCTCTTCTCTGTTCGCTGGCCGTACAGTCCGCTCCTCTTCTCTCCCTTGAGCTGGTCATACAGTGGTACAACAGGCCAGGCAGCTCCTCCTCTCCCCCTTGCGCTGGCCGTACAGTGGTACAGCAGGCCGGGCAGCTCTCATTGGAATAAAACAATTCCTACGGGGGGCTGGCCATTCCGGCTCAGTGTTGTGTTCTCTTTGGTGTTGCTCCGCTACGCCCTGAAATTTATTTCAGTACTGTGCTGTGTGTCGGTGTCCCGAGTGTTCCAGGGTTTGTCAACATAGGTCTGGATTGGTTTCATTGGTATCAAAGCGCAGCCTCTTGTTTATTGTTTATTGTTTTGTTTTCTTGTTTTCTTGTTTTTGTTTTTGTTTTTGTTTTTTTGTTTTGTTTTTTTGGGTCTTTTGTTTATTGTTTTGTTTAGTTTATTTATTTATTTTTTTGTTTGTTTGTTTTTGTTTGTTTGTTTTGTTTGTTTTTTTGTTTTTGTTAATGTCTTAATTAAAAGTCTTCGTTTGATATTATCTTTTGATTTCCTCTCCTTAGTAGCTAGGTTTGTTAGTTTATTTATTTTTTATCTTTCAAATGCTTTGTTTTGTCTTTGTCTTTCTTCACTATTATTTCTTTCTTAAATCTCTCAATTCGTAAGTTCATATTTTTCTGACCTTATGATGGTATATATCAAAGCGCAGCCTCTTGCCTAAACTATCTAGGGAGACGATCCTATGGCTATGGACAGGGTCCACAATTGCGAGGAACACAAGGAGAGGATTGAAACTCTCGAGCACATGGTGGAACAATACATCAGGATCATCGATGCACAACTTGACCATCATAACTCTTTGACGAGGCAGCTTCGTCAAGAGCTTCAAGAAAAGGATGCAAATTTGAAGATGTACCGAGAAGATCCTGTTAGAATGCACAATGGAAATGCTGTAGAGAGCAAAACACAGAAGAGAGAGAGAGAGAGAGAGAGAGAGAGAGAGAGAGAGAGAGAGAGAGAGATTTTATTAACGTCTTCCAAAAGACCGAACTCGGCCTATGAGACAAATCGGTGTACCTGTATGGGGTATCCTCTGTCATCCCAACAAAATGAAAAAGTACTAAACTAAAAAGCTGAATCTGGGTGTGCAATAAGTACAACGAGTGGTGAAGGGGATGGGGCTCTACTACTAGGAGAATGCAAAGCTATATGCATGGAGTATACAATCATGATATGCAACCTAGCTAGCTCCATCCTGTACCATACTGGGGGTATAAAATGGTATACATCAATGAAGGGGGTGTCCACAGCTCCCTGAAGAACATGCCTGGGTGTGCTCTGAAGCGAGCCAGTCGCTCCGCACCCTCTTTGTGAAACTGAGCTCTGATCTCTGTCATCTCTCTCTGGGATAGGCGTGGTGTCTGAAAGCCAGGTGTCCTCTGTCTCCTGCGGGCTCTGAGTGTCTCTGCTCTCTGGAGAGTAATTCCCTGCCGTGAAGGGGCTGGGAGTGGGATGGATCTCTGAAAAAATGTTGTAATCTGTGTCTGTCGTCCCCCCTCTGGAGCTGTCTGAGCCTGTAATGATGTCTCTCTGTGGCGCTGTATGTCTAGAATAAATCTCCCCAGTATGCACTGGTCTGTTGCCTCAAAGATCTGGTGTAGGGAATGTGGCTCTCTGAATAAAATGGGATATTTCTCTCTGATGGCTGTATATGCTCTGCATCTGCATACATAATGCTCCTCACTCTCCACCTCCTCTCTGCACAATCTGCATACCCTCTCCTCTCGGTGGATCCGTGCTGCTCTGCCAGTCTCAATCTCCAATCGGTGTGATGAAACTCTAAGCTGACCAATAGCCACTCGGGAGCCGTGTGGTAAAAAACCCTCCATGTATCTAGGCCTCTCTATAAATCCATCATCAGTAATACTCATGAAGTGATCTCTGTAGTATAGCATCTTCGGTGGAAGAGGCTGTGTAGGCGATATCCATGTCTCTCGTGTATAGAGCTGCCATAGATCCTGTCTCAATACTTTGTTCCTCTCACTATGAGAGAGACGGATATGTGGTGCATCCCTGTCATACTGGAATGGTGGTAGATGATCCATGTCTAGGCCATGCTGTGAGAGTTGTGTGACCCTCTGTCTCCTGCCTCAGCCAGCTGTCTAGATGCCTCAAAAGCTCTGTATGACAATCTGTCCTGTGGCCTCTCTCTGAATCTGTCTAGCAGGCATATAGTTTGGAATATGCCCTCTACCATCATAGGAGGCCGGATAATGTCATGAGGTACTGACGGTTTGCTGCGTATCATGCGTGCCATCATGAGGGCCTGTGGTCTCTCTATCTGTGTCCACCAATGGGTAGCAAGGCCTGGCGCCCATACCGTTGCTCCACTAATGTGTCAAATAGCCACCCCTTCGTCCCAGGCTCCTGAAAATGAGCCTGGTGGCACTGTCTCTCTAGCATAGCCAATGCTGCATATCCCCGTGTCACTCTGGCTGCTGAACCCATGGTGAAGCGTGTGGCTGCTGCAGAGAAGGTAACCCCTAGGTACACGTATGATGTCACCACCTCCACCTGGCGTCGTGCGAGAGTGAATGTCAGCTGACTCCTGCCCTGTCTCGATGTATGAAAGACCATAACCTTGGTTTTTCCAAGGTTCACAGTAAGACCCCTCTGTGTGCAGAAATCATCGAGTGCATGTAGATGCTGCTGTAGACCACCTGGAGACTCAGACAGTAATACAATATCATTAGCATAAAGCATAATATGTACTGAGGTACCTGCTAAATCAACTCCATCTCCGCCTCCCCGTGTAATGAAGTCAGCCACCTCATCAATGTATAACCCAAATAGCGTGGGGGAAAGTGGGCATCCTTGCTTCACACCAATGGTGCTAGCAATAGTCTCGGACATACCTCCTGGACATCTGACTCGCCCAAAAACCTGCTCATATAATGCATAGATGCCCCATGTCATATCTGCTGGTATGCCAAGAGACTGCAGGCGCTGAAAGAGCCTCTCTCGTGGTACTGTGTCAAATGCCTTGCGGAAATCCACAAAGCAGCAATAGAGCTTTCTCTTCCTCACTCTGGCCTGATCAATCATACATCTCAAAGTGAATACATGGTCAGTGGTAGAGAAAGCTCTCCTGAAGCCTGCCTGCCCTGATGAGCGTAAACCTGCTCGCTCAGCATATAAGCTAAGCTCTTGCTCCAACACTGCACCATAGAGTTTGGCCAGCACGTGGAACCATAACCGTCCTGTAGTTGCTCGGATCGAGCATATCCCCTGTTTTGTGAATCGACACAATGGTGTGCATCGTCCACTCCGCAGGCAAACCCTCTGCTAGTGCCGTGTTAAACAGGTGTGCAAGAAAAGGAGCCAAAGAATCTACTGCATATATGAGATGCTCACCCTACAAGCCCATATGGTCGGCGGCCCATCCATGCTGTAGGCGGTGGATAGCTTCCTGTACCATCGAGTGGGTAAAGAAGCTAGCTGTGGTAGGTCGAGGCTCCTGTGGCTGAGGTTTAGGTGGCTACTGTGGGGCGTGGTATAGGCCCTTTGCATATGTGTGCCATGTCTGTGGGTCTGCAATAGGTGTCGGTGTCCGGGGCTCTTTGAAGTGCCGCCATGAGATAGGGCTATCTCTACTCATGAAGAAATGAAAGATCTCTAGCTCCTGTATCTCTGCGAAGGCCCGCCTTTTGCGGCGAGTAAGTCTCCTCATCTCTCTCCTCGACTCCTGCTCTGTGATGGCTCCCAAGGCTCTTTGTATGCGGAGCCGTGAGTATAGGGCTCTGCACTCGTCATCATACCATCTGTTCTGGGGCATAGTCCCAGATCTCGCAGGCTCTCCTGAGTGTACACGATGTGGGAAGCTTTGTAATGCAGCCGTGTGTAGGAGTGATGCCAGCTGGGCTGTAATGGTATCCATAGGTGCGAGGGGATCCATGAGTAGGAGCCCATCCTCTACTCTGCTAGTGTATATGTCTGCCATGTCATGTGTGAAGTAGATGGTAGTGTGTGGCATCGGTATGTGGGGGGCTGGTGATACTGGTGATCCGGCTAGTGAAAATGCCAAGTATGTATGATCTGCCCCAATAGGACGAGGTGGAATGGAGAATGAGGTGACAAGCTGTGATGCCTTCAAAGACCCCATAATGCAGTCTACCACCGTACCTCCGGTCCGTGTATGACCCCCATGTGGGAAGCATGTCAGCCCTCCTGATCCCGGCCACTGTAGCATCCCGTTATAAATAACGAGACGAAACCTGGCTCCCAACTCTAGTAAGTGGTCCCCATAATGTCCTCTGTCTGGTCCAGTGTCCTCTGATGCCCGACTAGCCCCTCTCTCCTCTGGATCCACAGGGTGGAGGATCTCCATGTCATCATAGTCATACACCTCACACTGTCTGCTCTGTGTGTGGGCATTGAAGTCGCCCGTAAGAAATACTTCCCCTAGTGTAGAATAATGCATAATCTCCTCTGACAGACAAGTGTATGGCGAGGCTCCTGTCTCCTCCTCCTGTGGCATGTCCTCTGTAATGACATAGGAGGATCCTGATGGAGCACAACAGCTCCATGTCCACACAAAAATAGGGAAATATACATGAAAAATAGGAAAAAAATGGAGATACACCTAACTGGGCGGGCACACCCACAACAGAGGTCCTAGTGTGTAATGTACAGACAGGAGATGACTGCCAACACCCTCTCTTAGCTCTTGGATGTGGAACCAACCCTAGCGAGGTGGAGTGCTGCCTGAGCATAGCCCGAGGTAGAGACTTCGTGAAGAGGTCTGTCGCATTGTCCTCCGCCGAACAATAAACAAGCAAGATGTCACTAGCCAAAATCTTCTCACGAACAAAGTGATATTGTATCTTTATGTGCTTGGTGTGGGCATGGAAGACCGGGTTTTGAACAATAGTGATACAACTCTGGTTATCGCACTGGATGACCGTGGGCTCCTTCTGTGGAAACCCAATCTTGTCAAGTAACCTCCGCAGCCACACAACCTTGCAAGCAACACCACAAGTAGCCTGGTACTCTGCCTCTGTAGACGACAAGGCAATAGTTGGTTGCCTCTTGTTGCTCCATGAAATAGCTCCTGAGCCGAGGGTAAAACCATAGCCTTATGTAAATCTCCTCGTGTTTGGATCTCCTCCCCAATCTGAGTCACTCTAGCCTTGGAGTCGGACTCCATCCGTCGTTCCCCCTCTAGTGTCATAGAAGAGTCCAAGATCCTTCGTACCCTATAGATACCGCAAGATCCGCAATCCTACGTCCCAATGAGTCTTCAAAGGTGTCTGCATGAATGAGCTCAACAACCCCACAGGAAAGCTCAAGTCCAATCTGGTGTTCAGCAACCAAATCAATGAACCAATAAGCTTCCGATACAAAGAGGCATCAACCTGCTCACAAGGATCATTCACTGTAAGCTTCATGTTTAGGTCCATCGGTGAAGTAATAGGCTTGCAGTTCTTCATCCCAAAGGCCTCAAGCAACTCATGAACATACCGTTGCTAAAAGACAAAGAACCCCCTCTGGGTCTGTCAAATGTCCAATCCAAGAAGAAGTGGAGTAAGCCTAAGTGGGTCATCTCAAACTCCTTTGATCAGGCATAGCACATAGTCTATGCTCTGCATGATGGAGTTGATGGTTTGAGGCATTGTGAGTAACATCAAAGGTCACACTTCTGTTCTTGTCAAGCTTGGGAAATAATGTAAACTTTTGATGGATATACAACTTGCAGAATTCTTTGAAAATGTGGAGTTCTTCATCCAGTCTTGGATTCGGCTCGTTGATGTCATGTGACAAAGGCGGTATTAGGTGATGTTGATAAATCTTATCTTAACTACAACTTACAAGAAAACCAACATAAAAGCTCAGTAGTCACAAAAACAAGAAAAAACATTCTACCTGATTTTCAAAGTGTTTGATGAGATTAAAGCAGACTAGGACAGCCGGCACTCAAAAATACCAAATCAGTAAAGACAGGTTAGCCTTGACTTATGATATCATAACATGGTTTGTTAGCATGTAAAAGGATGGGATTTTGCACCTACTATAACATGGGTTATGGCACCACAATGTGATAATATGTATTAACATGCATATCAATAAAACAAGACAATGTACAAGGAATTTCGTAAGCCCATCATCCACAATGATTGTGATTATGTTTCTTATGTGTCCAATCTCACATATAGAATGCAGAGGTGTGCTTGTGTTGGAAGATCGCCATGATGCTGTTCTCGATGAGGCAAAAAATTTATATTTGATACTATACTTTGAAACTCTTGGTGTCATATAAGAGAAACGTTTCTTCTATTAGTTTGAAAGTTGGTGAAGTAAGTATGCCACTAATCCCACATCATGGTGCAGGTTAGTTCACCACAGAAAAATAATTTGCACAAATGTCCAACAATTGAAGAGTTGGACAGCAAAAAACGTCCAGCGCTCCCTTACCTTTTTGTAAGTTGAACACTCTCAACATGGTTAACTTTGTTGAATAATATTGCCAGGACCGGACAAATTTAGCATATGCACTTTGTAAGCAAGGCTTAGAGGCTGGCTGCTTGACCTTGTTTTTGTGTACTAAATGACGCTGATATACTGATGAGAAACGGACATTGAATGGTGGTGAGAGGCCATTTGACTGGAGTTTTCAGACCCTTGGGTTGAGCTGAGGTTGGAGGGCTAGATGTTATTTGACAAAGTAAGAGATAGGTTTATCATCACATGCTATCTTGTCTTTTCTTATTATGACGTTTTGGCAGGAAGGTGGCATAGACCTTAGATACGTTTATCATCACATGCTATCTTGTCTTTTCTTATTATGATGTTTTGGCAGGAAGGTGGCATAGACCTTAGACCATTGACATCTATTCTTTCACCAGCTTCAGAGGTTCTATGTTTCTCTCAATATTAATTCTCAATTTTTGAACAAATTTTTCATTTCCATGTGTATTCTGGTGATCTCAATCAAGCTTATGGAGAAATATTATTAGCATTAATTTGAGATTTCAGGTATTTGAAGCTGACATGCTTTGGGACTTTGACTCTGTAATGGAAGAGGTATAGAGTGCCAATATCTCACATTCTCGAACACTTTGATAATGATATATTTTCACTATTTTAGAACCGCATATAGGTAGCTCATGCCCTGACCGTACCCAAGAGGTGGTGAGTTGGGAGTCTGCGGGGTGAAGGGGTGTGCGCGTGTGTGGAAGCATACATGGACTGGTTGATCTTGCTTTGTTTTTTTCTCTATTTGTTGATAGCTTTCATCTTTGGAGGTCAAACTGAAAACCAATGAGAGAAGGGACACAACTGCACATGTTGTTGATTGCAATAAGGCTTAACTGTTCAATGGAAGGTAGTGGAAAACAGCTCAATGTTGATTGTCTGCTCATTTCATGACTTTGAATACATCTCTCAATATGTCCGGTACATATGTGGTGCAAGATGTTCTCCTTTGCTTCTTGTGTATCCGAAGTAGAGTTTGCTCTCATAGCTAGTGAATAAATAAGATAGAATCGATTTCTTAGCTAGGAAACAATCTGTTGGTTTTTGGGCTGCTTTTGTAAAAGGAGAGAAGTCTTAGCTGTTTGTAATATTTGCTTAGAAAACAACATAATACTGAGAAAAAATGTTGGTGGTTTAAAAAATATATAAAAATGTATATTTAGTGGAAGTACTATTGTGGTATCATTAAAGAAATATTGAGAACTCCCCATTATATCTTCTCTCTCTCTCTCTCTCTCTCTCTCTCTCACACACACACACACACACACACACACACACACACACTTTTTTCTTTTTTCTTTTTGTAAAGCTTCATGTCATTAATTACAGGTGGGAAACCTCAAAACGAGGAAAACCCACCAAAAAGACCATATACAAGGGAGACTACTAGAGTGTTCACTATGTTCAGTGTGAACATAGTTAAACATCTAAAAACAATTTGTAAAAAGAGCATACAGAGATGAGTCAATCTCATGAAGAGAGAGACAGTCATATAAAGATTGCTGAAGAGAGGAACGGAAGAATGAGTAAGCATCCAAATGAGGCCCAGCAAAAACTATCCTGTTGCGAGACTGCCAGGTAGTCCATAAAGCCCAGTAGCGAACCCAATCAAAGAAGACTTTATAGGATCTAAGGGGTGAAGGGAGAAGACCGAAGATCCAAAAGTATTTCCCAAAGGGTGCCTGTCGGAAGCGGGCTCTCAAACGTGCAGCAATCCGATCCAATAAAGTCCTAGTCAGAGGACAAATCCACAAAAGATGAAAGACTGTCTCTTGAGAAGCACCACAACTATGACAAGTTGAAGGTGCCAAAAGTCGCCTAGCCAAGAAAAGGCGGATTGGCAAGACTCCAATCAAGCATCTCCATAAAAAAAGTTTACTTTTCAAAGGAAGACTGCATTTCCAAAGAGAATGAAGCCGCTGTTTCCACCAAGCCTGACTTTTATGAAGATGCCAAATCTGATTCGCATGTTCTTGAACCCAAGAGGCAGGCAACAAGAGCTGATATATCGAATGACCCGAAAGTTTAGCCATTGGTAAAAGGCCTCGTTTAGGTTGTTCTCTTCTAAGGCTCCAATCAACCAAACGATCAGAACGATCCAAATCTGCAATTGGTTCAAAAGGAGCAAGAAGCTCTTGAATAAATGCCAGATTGATCTATAATGCATCCCCAGACCAAATTTTCTGGCGGCAACCACAAAAGAAAGCACATGGCCACCAGCATCCAAAACATCATCAATAAGATAAACTCCTTTCTTTGAAAGGAAATATGCCTTCCTAGGCTCACGTAGAGCCAAGGGTACATCAAAAGCCTTTGACCAATGAATACTCTCAAGGCGAAGCGAAGAAGATTGCGCATTAAGCCTCGGATTCCAAAAAAGATACTGCGTAACCTGTTTCCAGGCGAAAACTAACTTAGATGAAAGAGGGCAGCCGACAATTTTTCCATCGAAATGGCTGAAAATTGCATCCCAATACGTAACAGTCCACTTTCCAAAAGCAGGTGAAGACATAGATATACACATATGACCCAACATAATAGCCCATGGCTGGCGTTGTTGTACAAATTCCAACAGCAAAGTGGATTTACGAGCAAGCACATGAAAATGAATATTCAATATGTTCAAGCCACCATGTATCTTTGGAGAACACATCTTTGGCATTGACAAAAGACGAAGACTCTTTTTACGATGTTGAGTTTTCCACACAATTGCCATTGCCAGAGACATAAACGATCTATATCAGCTTTCCTCCACATAATCAATGGAAGAAAGAACTGTATGTAAGCCATTACAATAGCCTGCACTATCCTGAGACGTACATGAAGAGGCCAAGTGGAAAGCTGCCAATAATCAATTTTGCGATTCAATTTTAGCATAACCCATTGAATCATTTGTGAAGATGACAGCTGCCAACCCAAAGGGTAACCCAAATGACGAACGATATGTCCACCAGGAGGTATTCCACCGGGCCACAATACATGATGCCATTGCTGTACGTTAAGCGCAAGCAAGGTAGACTTACAGAAATTCACTTTCAAACTAGCAGCCAGACCAAAAAGTTCCAAAGCCTCCATTAATCTCTGAAGATCTTGTTGCGTATTCACACACACACACACACACACACAAAATCTGTGTCTTGTTGAGAGCTGACAGAGGTAGAGCCAGTACCACAATAAGCCATCCGCACAGTTGTGGCTTTTGGTTTAGGGTCTTATGAGAGACGAAGCAACATACTGTGTTGGAATGCCCTGCATATGCCCCTATTCATGTGCAATATTCTCACATGTTTGGGCACGGAGATAACATGGACTCTCTTCTTTCACAAGGATTGAGAGAAGGAAAGACTCTTAGTCATTGCTACCTTCATTAAGGAAATGCTACATTTGACAAACAAAATTCAAGAAATCATGGAATATATAAAATTTAGAAAATGCGTATGGATCTGTGTAGGTATATAATTCATGAGCTTATTGATTTTTTGTTTTGACTGGCCTTAGGCCAAGATCCTCTTGTAGTTACCATTTTTTCGCCGCCGGTAGGCACTTTTTATCTGCTTGCCGATGCCGCCGAGGAAGCACTATGTGGGGTTTTGAATGTAGGACCTCTTGGTCCTAGACAAACATCTCTACCACTTGAGCTATCACCTCATTGATGTTTTATATTGTTAAGTTCAATATTATCAATCATCATATCATCATTTTTAAAAATAAATACACAATTACATATGTATATTTCTTTGTGTGATTTTAATGCAGGCAGCTATGAGGCGACAAGTGGAATGTTTGCATACGTTGGGTGAGACACAAGTACGACAGATTCGATTATGCAGTGAATTTGCACCCTAAGGAGGGTGCTGCATGATGTCAAACATCTATGCTGTTGCTGTTCTAGAGTAGTTGGCAGCCAAGGTGGAAAAATTATGGTGCAAGAGGACGCTTTGTGAGAGTTGGAGTGAGCATGAGAAGGACGCAGGTGCATTTGCTTTAGGTTGTGGCAGGAAATTACGGTGCAAACAGCTGAGGAGTTGGTGTAGAGGAGGCAAAGGAATGGCCCTTGTTTGGACACTCATAGAAGCTGGCCACGGCTTACAATTTCCACAGGAAATCCTGCATTTGGAATCAAACATGAATGAATGTAAAGAGAGTAGCCAGGTCACAAGGCTCATATGCTTAACAAGAAACAGGGAGGTATAGCAGCTGATGCAAATCAAGTTCACCACTTCAAGGATGCCAATTAATCATGTGGAGAATACTTTTAAGTCTCGCTAAAATCTGCATTGGCTTAATCAGTTTAGATGTGTGGTCATTTAGATACACATGCGATTATGCAGTCTTTGACGTGTAGGGAATGACAACCATTTAGGGCCGATTCACACATGGTTTACCGCCCATCAGCATGGGAGTGGAGGGTTAATTCCTAGTGGTGTGCTGTGGGATCTGTGGGCACAACAAATACACACTTCTTTAGAGGCCCATTGCACCCCATGAGAGGTGGCTGCCATGCACCACCCGTTAACATGCAAATTCATAGACATGCAGGGATTGCTGGAGACATGACAGGTGGGTGCAAATGCACCAATCACATCTCCCTGCTTGATCGGGTCGCACCAAAACTGTCTAGAGCCACCCTAATGCTTCTTTGCACTCGTGGGACCTACAACTGGACTCGGCAGAGGGTGGGCAGACCAGTCATCAAAAGATGGATCAGAATCTATATTTGGCTCATGCTCTAGAAGCTCCAACTTTACCCCTTCCATTGGAGTGGAAATGGGCTTACTGCCCTGCATATGAAACATCTCAAGCAACTCTTTTGCATACTTTGGTTGAAGAAAATCCAAATTTTTAATCTGCAACACTTTGATGCTAAGAAAATTTGTAAGATTTCTTAGATTGGTGAGGGGATAGAGCTTATTTGAGAGCATCTATACGGGGTTTATCGTTGTGAGAGAGAATCGAATCATCAAAACACAACATAATGATTGCAAGGCCATCTTTTGAATGCACATGAAGACTTGGATCAACATCACTGTTGTTGAATTTCTGGTCTTTCGAAAGGTATGTTTGTATACCATGACCATGGTGCCTGTTGGATACCATGAAGAAACTTTCGGTTTATGCTCATCCCTTAACCTTAAAGCATGATGGTTGCTCTATGTAGACTTCTTCCTTAAGGTCAGCATTCAAACATGTAGACTTAGAAAACGAGTGTGGCAAAGAAATGCTTTGTGGGCGAAGTTCGGTCAAAGCCTGCTTTCCTCATGCTCAAAAGGAGCGGCAACATCATGAATTTTAACACGGCGATGGATAAGCTTTCGACCCTAGTTTTTCAAGTCTGGCTAGTCATCCCTCACGCCCCCCACTAAACTATTGAATCCGAGCTTTCAATCCTCTGTCATTGCCAAAATCTTCAAGTCACATGCGTCCCATTTCTAGGTTGGTAAAACAGGGGAAAGGAAAGAAGAAGATAAGTTATATGCATCTCTTCCCTTGGATGATTTTGGTGAGAATTAGATGCATCTATTGGCAATGATAGATGTGATGGTGAAAGTAGCAATGAAATATGTTGTGGAAGTATTTCAAGGAATAAGTGAGATCACCAATAAGAGAATGACGAGTCCACTGTTATCAACACTTGACGAACATGTTTGCATATCAATTGACGATGACTCTGGCACTGAATTGGATGAAGCCATTAGGAAACCAATCTTCGGACGTAAGGTTTCCAAATGGCTAAAGAAAACGCGGAAACACACCGCATCCTTCTAAGAGAATAAGGAGGAGATAAGCTCAACTCACTAATCTAAGGAACACAAGATGGACTCCACAACTTGGGCTTGAGGGAAAGTGACATCTCCCTCACCCATGCTCTCTATAAACAGTAAAATGTAGGGCTATTCCATATGCACAACTGCCATGAAAAGATATATATGAAGCTCAATGTTACCCAAGTATCCTATGGCAAATATAGGATATGTGCATCGAAGTGATATGTATATAGAAGTGCTTGTGCACCATCATATGGAGAGGGTAGATATGCTAAGCTATGTTGTACGGAAAGGCGTTAGCAACCATTATCCTTGGGCATTTTTCTTTTGAAAGAGCATGTAATGCATGTCTCAACTCATTCTTCGAGAAGGGGGGTTCCAATGAAGAACACTTATCGTTTGTGATAAGTATGGGCATGCTTTCCCAAACTTTTTGTTGTGCAACATCTCTCTGCAGAGAGGGGGGCTTTGTAGAAAGCAATATATGATAAAAAAATTTAGATGCAATACTCCTCACTTTATCTGGCTTAGTTTGAATCTCTCCATGTGATTCTGTGCAAGTATTTCACACATTCCCTACTATAGGTAGACTTGTGTGTTGAGAAGTGTTTATTGCAACGACCACCCATTTGTAACCAAAAGGTCTCATTAGCATGAAATGAGAACTCAATGTGCCTATCCATGGCCATTTGAAGCTCTACTCTAATTGTAGACAAGAGGAATGGGGTCCAAGGAGATTGTGAATGCTTCTCATGTTCCTTTTGAAGCACAACAATCCTATGCTTGATAGCTCTCTCATTGTTCAAGGCTTGTCATTTCTTGGTCAAAGCAACACTGTGATAATACTGGCTGGTCCTCTCCAGGACCAATGTAACTCTATCGACGAGGGTGGAGATCATCACATGACCTCCAGGTCTCTTTGACCTCATGTGAAATCTTTACACCTAGATAGAGAGTCAGGGAGGATGCCATCTCAGTCTCCACTCCTTGAGCACAAAACAACTAGATAATGATTTGACTTGGTGGTGCCAGGCATGATAAGAATGGTGCCTCCCTTATCTGGTCCCAGTAACCACATATCTAATATGTGCAAAGATACATCCATCCTCGCTTTTGTGGTTATGCCAAGAGTAAGATAAAGAGTTAAGCCTCCTCTAGATGTCATCCTCTTTCCAAAAATCGTTACCATAGAAGGAGATCGTAAATCTCTCCCTCTCTCCAAGGGGTGTGTTCTACCCTCACACCCGCCCTTTTTGTTGGAGGTTGGTTCAACCATGTTGAAATTTCTTCCAACTATCAAGGGGAGGAGCTTTGTGATGCTGATGGTTTCCCAAAAGTCCACCACCTCACCTCTCATAAATATTCAAGATGCCCAATTTATGACCCTTATGCATTACCATAATCTCATGCGGTCTAGCAAGTAACATGAGGCATAAGTAACGCTACTTGCAACTAAAATGCATACACCGCCTTTTGTCCCATTTATCGAGGACCAATAAGTGTAGCCATAAAGAATCTTTGCTAGTTTCACCACATTGATGCCTATCCAATTTGTGCTCCTACAATAAGAGCACATCCATAGTTCCACCTGTCATAGTAGGATGAAGCTGGTCCTTCACGAGGTGCCTATTGTGGGCCGATGGGAAGCCCCCAAGGCCTTGCACATTCCATGATACAATCCTCATGGTAAAGATGTGGTTTTGACCTTGGACCAAAGAAAACACTTGGTTGATATCTGTGCATGCCTCTCATAATACCAAGGAGGAAATAATCCTTGGAATAAAGTCCATTGCCTTTCCAATATCCAAAAGTTTGCATAGTCTCTGCATACATGTGTAAAACATGTATGCAGAGACTATGCAAACTTTTGGATATTGGAATAAAGTCCATTGCCTTTCCAATATCCAAAAGTTTGCATAGTCTCTGCATACATGTGTGAAACATGAGCACCTTGCAAGGGATTATGTCCAAATACATCATGATTTACATCATGCAAAGCCTCATGAGAGGGCGGCATGTCATGGTGTGCATCTACATGATCCCCATACCATCATGTACATCCTTCATACTGTCCAACCCAAGCAAGGAGGATTCAATAAAGTCATTCTTGCATGATGCATCATCCTTTTGTGAAGATGAATCAACAACCTCATCACTTTGATCTAATACATCATCAATTCATTGATGCATAATCTTATGTCCTGGCATTCTCAATAATCCTAAGGGACTTGATGCATCATCCTTTTGCAAAGATGACTCAACAACCTCATCACTCTAACTGAATACATGGTCAATACATTGATGCATGATTCTATGTTCTAGCATTCTCAACAAGAGGGTGGCCATGAGAGATGACTCGCCACTCCTTGTAGAACACTAGTCGAGACAGATTATTTAGCAACAACTATAGCAACGCAACATAATCGATGTGACAGGCAGTCTGTAGAAAACAAAAGCCCAAGAATCTGAAAAGTAAAATTTGAAATCTACACAGTTTTCCTACCCATGCCATTTGATCCTCAATAAACTTGATAAGATGCCACAAGTTCTTCTCGATGACATTGCTCCACATCACCAACTCGAAGCGCCAATTCAAAACACTCAAAAACTGTATTAGGCCAGGTCTTAATGACACAACATGCTACCCTACTTGATGCACTTTTCCTTTATGCCAATGTGGTACCAACTTGTACTAACGCTTCAACAACCCGCCATTTAAGTCAAGAATTATCAACTTTTTCCTCAGCCTCCCTAATTGTACAAGACCTGTAGACAAGGTTGCACACAACAATGTACTTGTACAAAATTAAAAAATGAACTAGTAGCAGGTTAAGCAACTGTTTAAACGTGTGGATGAGTATGGGGAGATTGCGAGTTCAAGCCAAGGGATGGTCTTGGGACAATTTGCTCTACCTGTATGGGGTGCAACATGGTGCCTTAAAACCCTTTGCATAAAAAAAAACAAAATGCAATATCATAAAAAGGGCCATCAAATTCTATTAATTTTGAGATACCAGTCTGATATTTCAGAAAGTACAAGGTGTAAGAAATCATTTTGCTTTGGATCTTGTCCTCCATGTAGGTGTGGAGGTTTTACAAGTCTCAAATAATGTGGAGCTAGCCGAAGGGAAAAATTTACAAAATGCAATATCAAAAAAGGGCCACCAAATTCTATATACTAGTTTGATATTTCAGAAAGTACAAGGTGCAAGAAATCATTTTGCTTTGGATCTTGTCCTTCGTGCAGGTGTGGGGGTTTTACAAAGCCTCAAATAATGTGGAGCTTGTCGGGGTGGGGCTTTAGCACCTTTGTCGAATGTCTCTTCAGCACCCTTGTTCTCGCATCATTTTGTTACTCCTCTTCGTATACATCACCCTCTTTCACACAAGAATCAGCAACACCCTTTTTGCTGACTTCAACACTCTTGTTTACTTCTTCACTAAACATCTCAAATATTTGTGCCCCTTGCGGCATATGAGTGTCCAAGGGCAATGTTGTCTCCTGATGCTGAGCAGGAGCATTAGTATTACAGGTCTCCTATATCATCTCATTGTCTAAGTGCTGAGTATAATTTCATGATCTTCAGTAGTAGCAGCTTCAGTATTGGTCTCATGTTCCTGCACAAGAGCAGAGAACCTTCCACAAAATGATCTATAATTAGTTGTACCCTTTCTTCATTACCATTTGCATTAGACGAGTCGATCTCTTCCTTGCTCTCCGTTTCCATCCGTGGCTCAGGTATTGTATCTCGGCATATAGAAAATGTGTCATGCAACATATTATATAAGAATACACCATGGCATGTGGAAGAAAATACCTTTCTTGGACCCTATGTCCTCTTTTTCTTCATTATTCTTGTACTTTTCCTTCTTGTTCTTGCTCTAGTATAGCAATTGGATAGCATTGCTCTTCTTTGCAGATCCCCGTTCCTTCATATTTGTAGCGGTCTTCTTTGCAGACCACACCTTCTTTTCCTTCGATTCAATTTTTACTATGCCAAAAAGCAAGAACAAGTCTTAGTACAGTCCTACAACACTATTTACATATGTTTTATTATGAATGGAAAAAATGAAATCATCTATCACCTTCATCAGGTACAGTCTGGTGGTGGAGCACCCATAATTCTTGGAGACCTATGTGGAGTCTCAATAGTACTAATTAGTACACTTATTCAGTAGTATATGGCTATATAGTACTAAATAAAACTATTTAGTACTCATATTCAGTACTACATAACTACAAGGAACTACATAGTACCATGTAGTCATAGTGTGGAATAGTACTCATACAATACTGATTAATATGTATCGTATCCTATAGTCATATACTATGTAATAGTACTCATATATTCCTATTTAATACTATGGTAATATGACTACAAAGTAGTACATACTATTTAGTAAACATATTCAATACTATATGACTACAAGGTACTACATAGTAGTACCCTATAGTCATGTTGTTCTGAATAGTACTATGTAGTAACCTATAGCTATGTTGTACTCATATAGTACTAAATAGTACATATAGTACCTTGTAGTCATATACTATGTAACAGTAGAGTCCTATTTAATACTATGAGTATATGACTACAATGTAGTACATGCTATTAAATAGTACTATTTAGTAGACATATTCAGTACTATATGACTACAAGGTACTACATAGTAGTACCCTTGAGACCCTATAGTCGTGTAGTGCTTGATAGTACTCATATAATACTAATTAGTACATATAGTACCTTGCAATCATATACTATATAATAGTACTCATGGAGTCTTATTTAATACTATGAGTGTATGACTACAAGGTACTATATGTAGTACCTTGTAGTCACGTAGTACATGACTACAAGGTACTATATGTAGTACCCTGTAGTCACGTAGTACATGACTATAGAGTACTAATACATAGTACATGACTACAGGGTACTACATAGTGACATGTAATCTTATGAGTACTAAATAGTACTAATGCAACGCCATTCAATAGATTGCAGTCATGTAGTAGTAGATAATACTCATAATGTGCTATTTAGTAGTATCTTGGTACTTCTCTCAATTAGTTGTTGCATAGTATTACTAAAATATGACAAATAGTACTACTTCTAAGTGTTAATTAAATAAGTGATCACCTTCCACTTGACTGAATCCCATGCTAGCCACCCATTCTTGAGGTACATTTTCTTCTTCCCCCACAGAATGGTGCTTGCATGACAATGAAGACTGTTGGAGGAATGAACTGCTGCACACAGCATATGGTAGGTATGGAGACATGGAGTAATAACTACATCCAATGTCTCCCTACTAAACCGAAGTCCACAAAATATACACATCATACATCAAAATGGTCAAACTTTCTTCATTCTACTGTTGAAATCATATATTACAAAGTACCTATGTGCAACATATACGTCATTGGTAAGATTTTTTCCTATCTATCTTCACAACTACATCTGTGACATGAGCAGGATGCGATGCCATGCTTCATGGCAACAAAGGCACGAGCAAGCATTGTGCCAACTTCATTGTTCATGATTGATGGTGAATCATGCATACTAGTTTTTGCTAGCTACTGCATGTCCTTGATAAGTATATGCATATGAGAGGGTGAGAAAGACAGCTGAGAGAGAGAGAGAGACTTGAGAGAGAAAGAGAGATTACATCATTGAAAAATTTAAATTTTGCCTATGTAAGGATGGGTAAGAGAGAAATAGTTCTCTGAGCAAAATAGAGAGAGAGAGAGAGAGAGAGAGAGAGAGAGAGAGCTCTGAATGATTCATGCATCCTAGTTTATGCTATACTGCATGAAACTAGTATGCATATGAGAGGGTGAGAAAGAGAGCTGAGAGAGAGACCTAGAGAGAGAGAGAGAGAGAGAGAGAGATTACATCATTGCGTGTGTGTGAAATGATGAGAGAGATAGAAATAGTTCTCTAAGCAAGATACAAATAGTATAGTACACCATTGGGTAATAGTATGTACACCCTTTCATGCTTTCACCCTTGTGTCATTTTTTATTCTACTACAATTTAAACTATGGATTGTATCTTTTGTTGGATGCTACCATTATTTTGGAACTATGGATTACACCTTTTGTTAGACTTCTTAAATGTATGGTTATAAAGAATGGCATGGTATGACCTTGAAGGATTGAAGATTAGTGCTTGTCCCATTTATGAAGTGTCATGAGGCAAATCCCAGAAGATACTATTAATGCTTGTAGTACATGTTGATTGAAAAAGAGACATAGATGTTTGCAAATCACATTGTTTCATACTTGATGTCGGAACTATGGTTATTTTCTACTTTTATGTTGGAAGTATGGATCTTTTGGATCTTTTTCATACTGCTATTGTACTATTTATGAAGTTTGTTGAGGCTTTACTCACCAATGATAAGTTGGTTGCAAAAGACATGTAAATGCTCATGTCCATCTTATTGAAGTAAAGCCTCACCCCCGTGAGATACTTTGACATTATTGCCATTCGGTCGTCGTCCATTCCTTGTCTGAAGCTTCAAAGGTTATGGAGCCACACAGCTTATAGCTATACCACACATCTGTAGTAGCACCCAAATCAATAGATCACATTTCACTTTCCAGCAAGCCAAAACAAAACTACAAGCGGACACTGATATGCTTCATTGCAGGAAAAAGACCACTCTACAAGATGGAGAAAACAAATGATTCTCATTGAAAGGAAGCTTTGTGAATGGATCATAAGCCATACATAATGCACCAGAGAAAGGGAAAGCAAGACTCTGTGTTGATTTCTGACAATTGGCCTATGTTCAGATCCGCCCAGCCTTGCATTTGCTTGTGAAATTCTTTTCAATGATTCATACCTTGGCATGCATTTCATGGTAAAATCAAGAGCTTGTATGAATCCCCCTAATCCTACATGCTAAGATAGGGTGCTTGCATGAATCCCCCTAATCCTACATGCTAAGATAGGGTTCTCATTATGATTTCCACCACTAAGAAAATAAGGTAGAAATTTTTTTACTTATGCAATTGCTTTACTTCCTCCTCGTGTTTAAATATGAAGTGATTTACCGTTTGAATGCTTTTGATGATAGGATTAAGGACATGAATTATCAGCCAAGGGAATGGACATGCCCCTAGCTGTAAGGTGGTAGTAACATGATTCCAACCGCATGCATGTCACAAGTAGGATGACTCTTTAGTGATGAATGTTCACTTTCCTTGATGGGATAAGCCTTGTGTTTTGTATATTTACTTGTACATGGTCTTGTTTTTTCACAAACTAGCATGATCACACAAAGCATAAAAAAGTAGTTGTAAACCAACTGGAATTCTCACTCTTAGCATACTCCAAAAGTACCTTGGATGGGTAGATATCTTTATTAAAAAATCATTCAAAGAGCACTTCGAAAGTACCTTGGATGGGTAGAGATTTTCATTCAAAAAACATGCAAAGAAACTGAGCACACAATACTAATGACACTCACATGAAACTGCCACTTGTGTGAAGAGTGTATTCCACAAAACACACAAATTGATGTAGTCTTGCAAATCATCCATTAGCTTACTTTATGTTTAGCCAGTGTCCGAGGCCCATGACAGGGTGGTGCCAAAATGTGCCCTTACACCTTGCCTGCACTCTCACGTGAGCCCCTTCTCTTGGAGCAGCCCCAATGCTGGGTGTAAGGTCCTCTCTGCAGTTGACAACAGAGCTAACTTCCTTGTGTGAGTACAATGGGATTGATTATTTATAAAATGAGTGGTTGCATGTTTTCAAGAAGGGTCAACCCAACAAAGGTATAGGTCTTCAGCCAAGGAGGGATCAAGACGGATAGGTGCATGTTTCTCAATAGAAAATAGAGCATTAGAGAAAGGAGCAATCCAAGGTTTTCGCAGAAGGTTTTCAAGACAAGATCCAAGGGGTCAAGAGTGCCTGAAGTTTTGGAAGCAGGATGCCAAGGATGTAGCCCACATGCAGTTAAGGGGATGATGTCAGACATCCAAGATCAGTTGGATTTCCCATCATCAAGCTTAGCAGGAGGGGATGTCGCATGCACAACATATGGACATGCTTAATCCCCAGTTTTAGGCTGTGATTAGGAATCTTTAGGGGTAGTAAGCGGCCCAATTTAATGCTAGGTATTTTATCCAAGGCACTCAAAAGGAGCTGGAGGGCATTTACAGGAGCTTTGGCATTTTAGGTGTATTTATGCTTGTCCTCTGTTGGCCGACAATAGGTAGGGGTATTTGGGAGCCTGAAGAAGCTGTCAGAACATCTTCCTCCTTGCCCAACTGTAGGCTCTGCTCTGCTCTGCTCTCACTGGCACATCTTCCAGTAGTAACTCTACTGGAACATCTGTCTCGGAAACTGCTGCAGCATGCATCTCATCCTCCTCCAGACTGGATTAGAAAAGACACCCCTAAGGTCCTTGGAAACTTGCTGACCTACTTGCTCTAGCAACCGCACCTCTGCTAGTCCTTCTGAGATAGCGTCATCCAAAAGCTCCACCAGACTCAGAAGCTCCTCCATCTTGGAGGTCACTCGGACTAAGTCTCAATCCTAGGTAACTCTGCTGTGGTACTTACCAATTCTGCCTCTTTGGCCGAAGTCTTCTTGGCTTCCTCAAATCTTCGGTATTCACGCTAGCTGTACTTCTATCTCGTTAAGCCGCTCACGTCTCTCTCCTTGTCCCCGTTCAGACTCCTCGGGCAGTGACAATGCCCTGGGATCAACCCTAGCACTCTGATACCAATGAAACATGCATAGCAGAAGCAAAACTTGATAAACACTAATTAATAGATTAATTAGCACTAATCCTAAAGATCACAATAGAGAAGACCAGAGATGACCTAATCTACTGTATATTGTAAATCATGAATAGATACAATGGAATTTACAGACCCAAGCGCAGATCTCTTGTCGTATGCTGTGCAAGACATTGCTACATGCATAACCTACTGACCTTCATACTCCCTAATGATGAGTACCATAACTCAGGGACTAAGTACTGCTTGCTTATTTACCTGCATAAATGCCCAGTCGAGCACCATAATGGCTGTCGGTCTGTTCTGGAGGACCCATGAAAAGCATAAACGGTCCATGACCTGTTTTGGTGCTGCCGACTTGCATCTGGCATGGGTGCTTCCACACGTGGTCTTTTGTTTGTCCGGCTGCCCATACATGGCCTCTGGTCCTGCCCTTTAAAACTTAAGTAAGCTATGTCCATGTGCACACAAATTAGGGTGTGCACGTGACAAATGCCTTGATTCTCAGTGTTTTGCATGCCTCCATCTTCTCTTGATTGAAATTTTTATGCACGCAAGCCGAGACAACACATTTCTGAACATCAGCAATATGCTTGCTTACAAAATGAATTACACCAAAAAGCATAACATTACAAGGCCACAGGGAAATTGGCAAGGTACACTTCAAAACAGAAGCTCATCTTGAGCTTTTCTGGAAGCAGAGGACTATTAGAGTGAGTCCCAGCTTCGAAGCTGCAAATTCCTTGCAAACAGATTTGATATTCAAAACTGTAAACGAAGGGATTAATCACAAGGAACCCAGCTCAAGCTATTTTACAATCATGATAGGGTCTCCCTCCTGGGTTCTCTATATGCGATGAAAGGCCCCCATGTGTTCAATTTCGCCTTGGTGAGAGTTTGTGAGGTGACGGTGGCAGCCTTCGAGGAAGTTCCCCTGTCCTCAGTCTTTTGTTGATGTGAAGAGATGGAGACCTGTGAATCATAAGAAAGCTTCCATTTCATCTATGAAAGTATAAAGCTTCCAGCTGCAATCTTGATGTAGCTTATCTACCCACACAAATGCTGAAAGAAAGCTTACCTGGGAGAATGCGTCCGCTTAGGAGGAACTCGTGGCTGTGGATTCGACCTCAGACGTCTTAACACATCTTCTGCTGCCTGTACACAATGACAAAGTTTTAACCCTCAGCATTTGTAGACAATTAGAGATCATAGCATGGTTTCCCATTCAAGTGAGTTAGCAATGTCTGCAAAGAAATCCTAGATGTGGTGAAGAAGTGAATATCACCTGCTGCTTGGCATCCTCCCACGTCCACCCACTGCCCCTCCCCATGACATGGCCAGCTACTTCAACCTGTCATCAAGATAAAAACACAACCACATAAGTTCCATCAATTATCAATTATTATTGATAATTGAGCAGTAAATACTACATGAAATACCATGGATCTTGACATGAAATGATTAGTGCCACCTGACAGATGAACCCCTGTAGTTGAAATTCCAAAGAAGGCAAAGCTGGAGACATGTCATTGAAGACTACATTGATCCCCTCTGTGGTACACTGAAAGTTTAAATGCAAAAAAAAAAGAGCCCAAAAAAAAACTTAGCATCCAAGCAGTATGGATTCAATAATCTATGTATGAGCTTTAATGCCTATCATTCCAAAAACAAACAACAATTTGCAGAAAGACTGAATAATCTTGATTGGTTTTAATGCATGCTAGCAGAAAAAAACTCTTTACATATTCTTTCAAAGCAGCAACTGGGTTATAAGCTCTTTTTGACTCCTGAAGATGCCGAAAATCCAAAGGCTTGGACTGGCCTGAGGCGCGAGCAAAAGGTGTGCCTTCATCAAGTGTCGTAGGTCCGAGACCCGCAAAGTATCGAGGATCTCTAGTGTTTAACCTCGCAATAGGTTCATTATAGGAATCCACCAGCTTTTCTTGCCCATGTATATTGATAGCTTGCATGGGATGAGAGAAGTATTTACCTACAACCATGCAAGTGAAACACAACTTTTCACACACAGACTCTTAGGGGTCCAATTAAAAACTTGTATCTAGCACCCAAGGATTTTGTAAATAAATTTTTAGAGAAAAGGTTGTTTGTAAAAATTGGGGAGAAAAAACTTGTTTGGTTGGGCGCAGTTCGTTTCCTAAGGCCAAGGTTCACAAGTAAGGGGCTTATATGAATAGCCCTCAAACACACGCTAACAGACACATATGTGCATACATATAGCAAATATCAGATCAGCTTTTATGCATGCAGGGCAAGTTTATGCTTGCAACATACTTGCCATAAACCATACAGAACTGTCAGCTGCCTTATATTGAGCTTCTTTCTTTGTTCTTCCAATGCCTTCTCCAACCTTCTCTCCACCAAAAAACACCTGCAGACTTTAACACTTAGATATTTCCACGAGGCATGATATTGAACGAGTAACACAAAAGCCACTTGCAATATAGCACCAAATTATCCCTTTGTTTCAAAACATGAATCACGCCCATTCATGGCGTTCTGTCATCAATTCAACATCCTCATCTTGAAGTGTTTGTAACTGGCACATTCAACATGCACCATGGAACTAACACCTTGAAACTCAAATATAATTAGTATACCTCCACAGAAAACTGCAACTCCTTTGTTGTGGTATTTAGTAAAGATTTGAATTCCAACTGAGAAACAAAAGAATCCAAAGAGGTGAGCATGCACTAGCCACAACACCACTAGCAACAATGCTTTTCTAGAAACCACATTTAATTGTATAATATAATGACCAATCACACAACATGTAAATATATGCAACATATATTATAGTACTATCATTGTCATGGCATAATATTGTGTATATAACTATTCATTCATATGAGGCATGCCAAGGCAGTGTTTAAAAGGTTACATTTGTATTGCACTTCTGGGCAATCTCCTGTAAAACACTAACGGGATTTGCTGTGTTTGTTCCAGGATTTGCTATTAGTTGGCCAGTGAACATAGATTCAGATCTTTGCCTCTCACCTCTGGGGTAAGCCTGTGTGATGGAAATGGTAGCAACAACCATGTTAAATAAAGACTGATATGACAATCCAAAGGTGCGAACATAAGATATTCCATTGATAATGTTTTGCATACTTTATGATGCTTTATAAAAATGGACTAAAAAGGAACGCTGACCTCTTCTGAAATGCTTTTCCTCAACTCATGAGAGCTCCCATCAACACTTGGAAGCTCTGAGCTGCCAAAGAAAGAATGCCCATGAGATCGTTGCTTGCTAAAAGATGGCGATTCGGACTCTAGAATGATCCCCGACAAGGTCTTTGAAAGCTGTCTTGGGCTCATCTCTTCCTCTGCTCCTAGCCAACCACCAGCAGGTGCAGCAGGAGGTGAAATTGTCACACGTAATGGTGCTTTCACAGACAAAGATGGATCGATGGCATTTTCTTGAGAGTTGTGAGGGCGTTCCACGTCCTGTCCATGTTGCAAGATTAGCAACCTTCTACGTGTGTCTGGGTCCAACTCAGACTCAGGAACTTCCCCTTCTTCTCTTAAAAGCGAGCTTTGTAGTGAAGGCTCAAATGTGTGTACTTGAGGTGGTGTCATGGGTCGTAGCATTGGCAAGTCATTTGGAAATCGAGAAAATCCATGTTTTTCATCAAGCAAAGTTTCGTTGAGAGATGGCAGGGGCCTTGTAACTGCAGGAGTTGAATGCAGCTTCCATTCTTCATTCTCTACAGTGGCAGCAATCGGTATCGGTATCTGGATTGGAGCAGTTCTTGTACCCTGTAAACAACCATGAGCCGATCAGGACACTCCTTCATTGTTAACTTTGAAAGACAATCAAGATAGAATTATACTTCCACTAGTCTCGTCTTGGTTTCTGCATCTGACATGCCATCCGAAAGCTCTTTATTGCCATTCGCAAGCTCATCTTGAGGCTTTGCTTCTTCCTGGACATAAACAAAGATTTTACTACGAGCAGCCAGAAGGGCACTAAGAAGAAGTAACCAACGAGCTTTTAACTGGTTTTTACACCTCTGCTACTAAGTAGTTGCTAAGAACTGGTGGCTGGGGCAAGGTTGAAACATCCACATGGTAGTCAACCTCAGCCATCTTCTTTAACAGGCCCTCATCAAAATCCCTATGGATTCCCATGCAGAAAGAGCACAAATCAATTAACTTTTATAAAAGAGAACTCAAAGACTAGCTACGGTTGGAAACTTAATGAGTTGTCCATATGCTCACCTGAAAAAGCCACTACGCACATCGCATGCTACATTTCTAGCAACGCAAAGAATTGGAAGAGGGATGTTTGTCTGCCAAAGAAAAAAACCACTTGTGATACAGATTTTTGAAGCTAAATCGTTCTCAAATAATAGAACTTAATGAGGGCTTTTAATACCAAATTCGTGCACCTCAGCCTGTGGAGCGTAATAAGGTGCAAATGCAGGCACAACATGGACGTGAGACTGATCCCTATCCTCCCAAACTTTGAGTCGGTCATCAATCACCATGGCCATCTTTGGATGACAATTGCCACTTGAAAACACATTTGCTAATGACTTCCTTGAACCTGCTTCACATAGAGACAATAATTTAAAAACATTCCTTTTCTGTAGTAAACCTTGCATGCAATATAAAACAAAACAGCACCAAAAACCCGAGGGTAGCACACTACCTGACTTCACACAGACAACCCGCTCTAAGATCTCGTTTGCTTTTATCAGCTGAACTTGAGGGTCAAGTAGTCTCCACATTTCTAATGCATATTCTTTCTCTGACATTGTACAGACAAAAACCTCAAAGCGCTTACGCCCTTTGGCAGTCAGGTAGCTTCGAAGCTCTTCCCAAGCCGGTCGCAACCTTACCAGAACACTTGTATCCCGTATCTGCAAATAACTTCATAAAAAGAGGTCATGCTGCTCTAAATCACCATCAATGTTATCATATGTCAGAACATATGCAGCAGTCTTGCACACTCACATGTGGATTTATCCGAGTGAAAACCATATTACGGTCCTGCAGTCTGACTATTGGACGCATGAGGGGAATACCACCTTCAGCAGATGATGGCACCACCTCAACTTGAGCACTCACATATTTGTCTGCCGTGTTGTCCCAAACACAATCATTATCAACATACTGCCTGAGCAAAGCCCTGTCTTGTATATACCGTTTCAGTTCCGCAGACATCCCCGAGACCTTCTGTGCATCAGTTTCACCTTTCATTTTGGAGCCGAGTGCATCTATACGATCTTCAAAGGACCGCATTGTGTTAGCAACAATCAAAGTTTCATCTAGATCTAACACGAGAGCAAGGCACCTCAGGTTTAGCATGGTCAGGCAGGAGCTGTACAAGCCAGGCAACAACATGAAACCCCAGAAGCATGGCCACAGATTTTTTCTACCATTCATAGCCACTAAGTGAAGTTCTGTCCCTCCAGCAAGAGGAATTACAGCCGTCTGAAAAACAAAAAAATGTTGAAACGTGAGATGACAAGCACAGAAAAGGGCTAGATTTAAACATCAAAGATCAAAACTATTAATCTATATTTCTAGAAAAAGTTACAAAGATAGCATCTTGTAGGCCAAAGCATGGTCTTATGAAATGGGGGTGGGGGCTCTTTACATAGAGCCAACAGCCAGGCAGCCTCCCCATAGCAAACCCTAGAATAGTGACTGCCAAAGCAAGGGGCTCACTGGCTCCCCATCTGTACTTTGGCCATAGTCTGAGCAGTGTGACCCATGTTAGGCAACCTGTTTGCTGTCTATTGACAGACCCCGAGGTAAAGGCCACCATCAGTATCTCCACAGAGCCTGGCTTATGCAATGAGAACTGGCCTGGATGTGAGATGTCTCACATTCTCCCCAACAAAGACAGCAACAGGCCTCAGCTCCATAGCTAGAGTTCTTATCAAACTAAACTATCCAAATTCCATTTGAATTTCAACAAAAATGGCAGCTACTCACTTCTGGGTTCATGCTAATAAAAAATGACCTGGTCACCTCCAAGCATCTTCATCAAGCAGAAAAATGAACTTTGACCCAGGAGCACCCAGAGTATTCAACAATGGCTCGGTAACTTTAGATGAAACTACAAGGGTTTTCATGTCGTGGTTCCTGCTTACTCTTCTCTCCCCCGAAAAAAATCATTCTATTGGTAAATAAAAAGTACATTTGAGAAAAAAGATAGCAATCCTCCACTGAATCTAGAAGCACTTCCATCATCTGCCAGGGTATGCATGAGATATGTCGACATGGATTGGACAAACTCAGTAGGAGGAGTTGCTAACCCCTTCATGGTCTAGTGGCAGTGGGCCTGCTAAATTTGCCATGTGGCTAGACTGCTGATCACCTCCTAGCAGGAGTTCAAAGGCATGACCGTATCTTGTGCCCCTCACTGCGGTCATCTGCTGGTAAGACAAATGGAGCGTCAATCCTCTTCTGTCCTCCTCATAGTAGAGAGCTAGCTAGGCCTGTCTCCATTGCCAAGGTAAAAGCACCCCATCTGACAAAATGATTGTGCTAGCAGTCCTCGGTGAAAAAGGCACAGATTCCCCTCAAAACCTGCTGGCTGGTGGAGCAATCCCATAAAGAATGGTGTTTGGTCTCCCACAGTGCACTGCAACGGTGACAATTCACTGTCTGAACGTGAGTAGCTATGCCCTCATTGCTAGGCCCAGATGAGCTGTGAACCATAGGAAGGAAGAAATCTATGGTGGTGGAAAATGCTCCATAAATACCTCCAGAACTTAGAGAGGATGAGCCCTGCCATGCCCTTGGACAAGCCAAAGCTGCTGGGCTTGGGGGATAATGCCTCTGATCACTCGTCTGCCTCTGGAACGTGAGTAGCTATGCCCTCATTGCTAGGCCCAGATGAGCTGTGAACCATAGGAAGGAAGAAATCTTATGGTGGTGGAAAATGCTCCATAAATACCTCCAGAACTTAGAGAGGATGAGCCCTGCCATGCCCTTGGACAAGCCAATGCTGCTGGGCTTGGGGAATGATGCCTCTGATCACTCGTCTGAGACAGGTTGATATGTGCTAGGCCTATCTATATAAGTGCAAGTGAATTAACAAGAAGACTTCAAAGAATTCACAAGCACTAATATATACCTAATCCACTGCTGTACTGCATTAATCTAGGAGAAACTTTTCTATATACAAGCCTACCAAAATATTATTGAAGGCTGAAAACTGAAGAGAACCAAACAAAAAAACTGACTGTAAAATCATTCCAAGAGAAACCCAAGTCAACCCCTGAACCTCTAAGCGATATCAGAGAGATGGAGCTCTGGCCATGATCGGCGTAATCCCCCGCTCGCCCGCGACATGCATAGCCTGTGCCCAGCGCCTCCGCTTGCTCCCTCTGCTCGCCCACATCTCCTGAGCGCTGCTTGCATGCCCCCTGCTTCCTGTGTGCCCCCTTCGCCTGCCCCCCTCTACTTGTGTCGTCCACCGCCTGTGCATCGCCCCTCCTCCCCTCCCCCTTTGCCGCCCCTGCCTGCCTCTTCCGCCTCGGTCACCCTTTGTAGCACTGTGTGCAGGCACCCCGGTCCCACCCCTTTTTACCCTTGCCTGCCTCCTCTGCCCTATCCGCCTTGTTTGCCCTGAAGGACCAGCAGATCCTAGGGCTAGGCAATGGCTGCAACACCTATGGGGACTAGAACCTCCATAGCGTGGAGAAATGAAATGAAATGATATATTAACGTCTCTAAGAGGCCATAGTGGCCTATGAGACCAAAATTGAGAGTACATCTGAAGTTGGTGTCTCATCAAAGAGAACAACTAAATGAGACTAAAAAGTACAATGATGCACGAGTGTTGGGCACAAACTCACATAATGCGAGAGAGAGAGAGAGAGAGAGAGAGAGAGAGGGGATATGCTAGAGAGAGACAATGAGAGAGAGAGAGAGAAATGAAACGAAATGATATATTAACGTCTCTAAGAGGCCATAGTGGCCTATGAGACCAAAACTGAGAGTACATCTGAAGTTGGTGTCTCATCAAAGAGAACAACTAAATGAGACTAAAAAGTACAATAAACTGATTGTCCTACAGTTATAAGAACAGAATTGTAAGACTCCGAGATGATATTGAGTAGAAAATATTGGAAAATACTGAAAAATGTATATCAGGTAGATCCATGTATGCTGATCAGTTGAAGTTTTGTAGAATGTCTTTAGAGAAAGAGGGCAGTTTGTCAAATGCTACAATGAATGCCAAAGGTTTGCCATAATTTAGGAAAGGACCGAATACTCCTAACCCTAGTAATTTCAAAATAACCATCTAAAAAATGGAGTTTAGATTTTATGGGTCCCATTTGCCCAGCTATTAGGGGACCCAGGCACGTTTTATCATCGTCACCACCACCGATCATTTCACAAAGTGGGCAGCAACCAAAGCTATGTAGAAAGCTGACGTGAGAGCTACTTCCAAGTTGCTCTACGAGAATGTGATCACCCATTTTGGTTGCCTACTAGTAATAGAGAGCGATCGCGGTACACATTTTACCAATAGTGGTAGAGTTCTTGCTCAAAGAGTTTCTTGTGGTGCACAAAAAGTCGACACCTTACTATCCGAAAACAAACGGCTAAGTAGAAAGCACAAATAAGACCTTGTGCACTATTCTCACAAAGATGGCGGAAGCATTGAGAAGTGATTGGGAGTAGCACAAGTTGCACTCTACTCTATGGATGGCATACAAGGTGGCTGTCAACACCATACCTTTCAGCTCGCATTCGGGCTTCACGCTATCATGCCAATAGAACCCAAGCCTCGAAATTGTGGCCATACATAACCTCAAGGGAAACGGAGAGGTTGGTTGCCTTAGAGCAACTTAGTGAGCAAAGACTGTGATCTGCTTATGGATGTACGGTGCAAGCAATGGTTTGATGACCAACTCAAGGATAAGTGTATGGAGGTAGTGTCGGGATCTTTTTAATAAGGCTAGATAAGCCTTAGTCAAGGCTTAATGAGGAGGCAACAAGTGGATGGCTAGGAGTCAGCTGGTGTAGGTGGCCACACAAAGATCGAGAGTTCGTGCCTCTCTGACCCTACCTGAGGGGCACACGAACAGAGAATGCAGCATGCAGCAGTGAGCAGGTGGAGAAGATCAAGGCGCAAAATCTAGGCACCTGAGTTGGTAGAGAGGCCAAGAAGCACACATGTGTAGGCAATGAAAACCATGCTGACTGAGGGCAGTTTCTGAAGGTGTGCGACTGAAGGTGATACAGTGCTGATGGGGTACCAACTGAAGATTGAAGGCGATTTCGATAAGGTTTATAAAACCTTCTAGAAAAGCGATGGGCTGCGCAAGATTGAGTTGATGGTGAGCAAGTTGCACTCGCCTGAGGTGATGGTGCCCTCTGATACCAAAAGACTAGGAAGTCCTAGGGTTAGGCAATGGCGGCAGCAGCTATGGGGGGTGAAACTCCATAGCATGGAGAGAGAGAGAGAGAAAGAAAGAAAGAAAGAAAGCTGTGTTAACGTCTACTAGAGGCCAAACTCGACCTATGAGACAAATCAATGTACAACTGTCAATGTCTTCTGGATGTCCAGAAAAAAAAAAGGACAAAATGAACATGAAATAAACTATGAAAGTACTGAGCTAGTGGGGGGGTGTGATGGATGGAGCACTACTGCTAGAGGCTCAGTATGCAACCTATATGCGCAGGGTATACAAGACTGCAATGTAGATCTGTCTAGCTCTAGCCAGTACCATAATGGGGGTGTAATATGTGATACATAGGCGATGGCGAGGCAAAAATACCTCGGAGCATGATCTCCGGGTGTGAGTGTAAGTGAGCTAGCCGCTCCTGGATATGGTGCTGATGTCGAGCCCGTATCTCTGTGATCTCCCTCTGATGTAGTCTGGGAGTCTGGTAGCCTGGTGCTCTTGGTCTCCGCCTGGCTCGGAGGTCCACAGCACGCTGAAGTGTAACCCCCTCCTGTGTTAGAATAGGCACTGGGATAGATCTCTGGAAGAAATCAGTGAGCTGGAGCTGTCGCCCACCTCTCCCTGTGGTATGAGTCCGTAGCAGTCTCTCTCTGTGGCGCTGTGTCTCTAGCAAGAACTGGCCAAATCTGCGCTGGTCTGCGGACTCCATGATCTAGCGGAGTGAGGGATGTCCACTGAAGATGGTGGTGTATCTCTCTCTAATGACACTATACCCATCTATCAAATCCACATAGTCACGTATCAAGGAACCCAGCTCAATTGAAGCTACTATTCCTCAAACATATAACCAAAGAAACAAGACAAAAACAAAACCTTCTCAGGTCCTTGAAGAACATAAACCACTTATGGAATTGGAAACCTGAAATCGCCAAGACAACTATCTACTAGCTACAACATAATACCCATCCTTTTCAAGATCTTGGTAAATCCTTGTACCTACAGGTTATTATACCTCCCTCTCAAAGACTCCTAACTATTAGGCACCACAATTGTGTCTCCCTCAAGCTATCAAAGTCTGAGGGAATCTGGGTTTTAACCCAACTCCTACCAAACATATTCTAGCTATTGCTAGAACCATATGTTTGGCAAACTCGACCATAGAGATGTATCTCTGTGAATAAAATGGTCGCTTGGAGCTGTATGCATAAAGCATAACCTCCAAAACCTGATCCCACCCTCTCCGTCTGCCCCGATTGGACCGAGGATGATCAGAAAAACACAAGTCTGTGGATCTCCGGCTGACCTGTTGTAGGAGCGTCATGATAATCACAAGGAATTCCTCTCCTAAACCCAGCACAATCTAGCGCATGACTCTTATCATTCCGGAACAACAACTGGTTCCAAATGAGGTACGGACTACCTTCCACCGTAACAAGTGGAATGATCCATGAGTCCTAGTCTGAATCAATGGAGCTTCCCGCCTGGACCTAATTCCCATAAGGATAGGACATAGGAAGGCTAGAAAATATAGACACACCCAAAAACTCTACATGCTGCAGATCCTAGCGTCCCATACCCATACCACTAGGATACACACCATATAAAATTTTGTTGAGATCTTTTAAAGCCAGGTCAAGGTGATCAATCCTTCCTAACTACACCTCCACTCCATGTCACGGTCCGCCCTACAGGTAAACCATTGGAATAACAGTGAATTAATTCACACGTCCACACATCTGACAACTCTCGTCCTAATGGAGATTCCACAAGGAAATATACCATATAATCTATCTCAATCCTAAGATATTCTAACTATCGTAAGGCAATCTCCTCCTCCCCCAGCTGGCTCATCCTCAAAGGTTGCGACCCTGAGATCAAACAAATGTTACGTTTGACAGACAGTGCAATCAAGGCATGAGCCTGCGCATCTTTACCATCCCAACGAGCTTGTTCAGCAGGGTACTGTGAGTGCAACCAGGGTCAGAAAAGGATGTGCAAAGTCTCCCCTAACACCAAATTATACATACATATCAAGTTGTTGGAATCGAAGACTGCCATGCTGAAAACACATTCCATGCAAGCACTCTGAACTAAAACAATAATCTCTACAGAAGAACCTGTGACTTCGGTCAAATGAGCCACCTTGGTCTTTGCCTTCGGACAACTCGCCTTCATATGGCCTTTCTGACCACAAGAGAAACACCTGTTCTAGAGGATTTGCTCGTGCTTCTTATCTTACGTTGGACTGGGTTAACCAAAGACTGGGTTTGGTTCTGTGGAGACTCCTCAGACTTAAACTTTCGTTTACGCCTCGAAGCCTGCTTAGAGGCTCCTTTGTTTTAAGGTTTCTCATCAGAAATGTTCTTCTGAGTCTAGCCGGCCATTGTCTCGTCGTAAATCCTAGCATATCGGATGGCATCCTCTAGTGTTTTTCTATGATTGTTCTTTACTTGGAGCTTGTATTTCCGTGCCAATCTACGGATAAAAAACCCACACAATGTTGTGGTATCCATGTGTGCCACTTAGGACTACAACTCTCTGAATCTCTATAAGTACGTGTCGAAAGACAGATTCTTCATGTCCAAGTCCATAAACTTGGTCACTATATCAAGCTCATCCTCCGCCTGGAGGAACTCATTGAGAACACTATCTCAAACTGTGCCCAAGTACTCGGTTTATTCCTGAGTTCTCTCCACCATGTTAGGAGGGACTCCTCACAAGGATGACCTAATACACAATGCCCCTCATTCTAGATGGCAATGGAGGGAAGTACACCTTGAGAGTGCTATATGTGCCAGATTTAGGATTTCATCTCCTTTCTATACACGAGATTTGCAAATTGGGCACTAAGGTGGAGTTTATGGAGCACTCTATGATCATTCGTGACCCTACCGCAAGGCATAGAGGACCATGACATCTACAAACTCACAGCTCTTTACTCTCACACAGGTACCCGCACAAGCGATCTTTGGCATGCTAGATTTGGACATCTTCATTTGGAGGCCTTACGGAAGGCTTTTCGGGAGCAGCAGGTGGATGGATTGCCAAGTGTTGGCACACATGAACAAAGGGAAACAACATCGGGAGGCCTTTCCAAAGAAGGCTACACAGCGAACTACGACACCTCTAGAATTGGTTCATGTGGATTTGTGTGGCCCGATGTGCACTCCGTCTCTTGGTTCTGCAAGTTATGTTTTTCTTTTGGTTGATGATTTTAGCAAGTATACCTGGGCCTATTTTCTCAAATCCAAAGACGAAACTTTCAACACATTCCAAACATGGAGAACCTTGGTGGAGAAACAGTCGGGACACTCTGTCTTGACATTACAGCCGACAAAGGAGGCGAGTTTACTTCTCGCCAGTTTAACCAATATTGTGAGCTCCATGGTATTCAATGGGAGTTTGCCAACACATGTACTCCTTCAGAGAACGGCGTGGTGGAGCGGAAGAACCGAACAGCGATTGAGATGGCTCGGACAATGTTGGAACATTGGAGTCTTCCTCAAAAGCTTTGGGCGGAGGCAATTGCTATTGCTGTTTACATTCTTAATTGGTCCCCTACCACTGTTGTTTTTGGGCAGACCCCCTTTCAAGCCTACCTAGGAAGAAAACAGTCCCAAAAGTCAGCCTTCAATCACCGCCCGTTGCACGGCCAAATCTGTGAGAGAGAAGAGCACTGGCTGAAACCACACATGTGGGTATTGTACGGTTGTACGGGTGGTGAACTGAAGCTGCTGTATGGCTGTCTAAACTGACCAGCTGAGAGAGGACAAGGGAAACAACCAGCCACAGTGTACTGTAATGCCAGCGCACAGTAAAGAAACACCAGAAGGCAGCTGCTGTGTACGGCCAGCGCCCAGGAGAGAAAACAGATCAGCTACTGTCGCCTATGTACGGCCAGTGCACAAGAGGATAGAGAAGGTGCAGTACGGCCAGCTCGGGGGGGGAGAGAGAACCAGTCGGCTGCTGCCTGCCCTGTACGGCCAGCGCTCAGAGAGAGAACTCAGCAACTGCTGTACGGCCGCGCTGAAAGAGAGAGAGGAAGAGAGCTGCTGCCGGCCAGAAGATAGGGGCGCTCGCTGATGATCCCAAGAGAAGCCTCTTCCGGCTTTTTATAAAGTCAACTAGCTGCCCTTTTTGGCTTGTGCTTTTCCTCTCTACCAAAAGTAGCTGGGTTGGCCCAAAATATCAACTTTATGCTTTTCCCAACTTGTTGCCCAAGTTTATGCTAGGTGCCTTCTTCTGTCCATGGATCCATATATACCTAGATGAATCCAAGAACATGCCCAAATTCACCTTTTAGGAATGTGCATGTTATATACTCATGGCAGTCAACCCACAAGACTATATAACTATCAACTCCATTATGCATAGTATGGACTAGATACTACAACATCCCCACTAACGTCATCAGTGCCCAATTTTGGGTATCAAGATATGCTCTCTCTCTCACACACACACACACACGAGCATATATTCACACAATTTTGGGTATCAAGATATGCTCTCACACACACACACACACACACAACATCCCCAATTTTGGGTATCAAGATATGCTCTCTCACACACACACACACACACACACACACACAAGAGCATATATTCACACAAAGGCCTTTGTCTGTCCCGGGATCCATGCCCAAAATAATAATAAGTCCCATCCTTCATTAATGATGTGTAAAACACTAACTTATAATCATTATAAGTCACTTTGATAAATAAAATCCCATGCTGCTCATGCTCTGTAGCCATCTTTAAGGCCAAACTTTGCCAATAGATGCTTCAGCTTTCTTCGGTGGAAAATCCCCATTCACACCTTGGCTCTGCTCTGTGTGTTAAACACAGGTCAAGACTGGTGAAGGGACCAAATGGTGACAAATGAGAGTTCATCTTGCACTGCAAAGGGGGTTTCTTCATCATCACGGGCTGATTTGACCAGCCTCTCCTTGGTTCCTCGTTGGATCCTCCTATTCCTCTTCCTAAGCTTGCACCAACACGTCCTCTAGCACCTCCGACAGAGGAATCATCCGACATTGATCAAGGGGAGGAAATTTCAGTGGATGCTCCACAACAGGCTATACCTCAGGAGCGGAGTTCCAACTTCTGAGGGGGGATCTTGTATTCCCAATCGGTTGTACCATACATTGCGGGATTCAAGGGTAACATGGTTACCTTCACCTACAACAGGGGGTCTCTGTCAATCGGGCGGTTGCGTACCACGACATCACCTCAGGAGAACCGTGCGTCAATTATGCACTGATGTCATGCATCCAAAAGGACTTAGAAACTACTTATATTGGGGAGGCGCTTTCCAAACCGACTTGGAAGCAGGCCATGAAGTAGAGCTTGAATCTATTGAACAGATTCAAACTTGGGAGTTGGTTCCTAGACCGGCAAAGCGGATGGGTCTATAAGACCAAGTACAAATCGGATGTGGGACTCTGGATAAGCACAACGCCAGGCTTGTGGGGCCAAAGGCTATTCTCAGAAAGCTAGCATGGATTTTGATGATACTTTTGCATAGACTACTCAGATGGTGACCATACGGACAGTTCTTTCTCTTGTTGCACACTCTCATTGGCCCATCTTTCAGATGGATGTCAAGTTGGCATTCCTCAGCTGGGAGCTAAAGGAGGAAGTTTATGTGGAACATGTTAGCAATCATCTCTTGTCTATACCGTGAGGGCCTTCGTTGTGGGTGTGCCCGCCCAAGAGCTTTTCTCATTTTTCCCCATTTTTTCGTGTTTTTCTCCCTATTTTTTTGGTCGTGGGGGCAGTCTTGTGCTGGCCGACTGGTGATTTTGCTTTGGCCGACTGCATCTATTTTGGCCAGCTGCATTTATGCTGGCCGACTGCATTTTTTGCTAGTCGTGGGCATATCTGTTGCTGTCGACTGCTTTTAGGCTGGTCGACCAGCACTGTAGGGTGGTATAAATACCACCCTTGGTCCCCCACTTCCTCTTGTATCGGATTCTTGTGTATACAGCAGAGTTTATACAGGTTCTCTCTCTCTACACTTTTGCGTTTTGTTCTCCACAACACTTGTCTCATTTTCCGCTGTGCATTATGACTTGTGTGGACCTACGCAACCATCCTTGGGAGGTTCTTTGTAGTTTATGCTGCTTGTTGATGATTGTAGCAGATTCACATGGGTTTATTTCCTTTCCCAGAAGGACCAAGCTTTTGATCGGTTCAAGGAGTGGCATGTTATGGTGTAGAAGGAGTTTGGATTGTAGATAAAGACTCTTCGGGCTGACAAAGGAGAAGAGTTCTCTTCTAATGCATTTGTGTGGTTTTGTGCGGAACATGGCATCAAGCGGGAGCTGGCCAATACAGGTTCACCTTCAAAGAATGGAGTGGTTGAGCGAAATAACCGGACTGTGGTGGAGATGGTGAGGACGATGCTGGAGCATTGTGATCTTCCTTGTCCACTTTGGGGAGGCTGTGGCTACGACTGTCCATATCCTCAACTGATCTCCGACGACTTCAGTACCAAAGATGACTCCATTTGAGGCTTATTTTGCCAGGAAACTAGAGTCTCCCATTTTCGTGTGTTTGGGAGTGATGCCTATGTTCACATTCCAAAGAAGCAGAGGGGGAAGCTTGACTCGAAGTCCCAGAAGCTTGTATTTGTGGGATATAATTCTCTTTCCAAAGGCTACAGGTTATATGACCCAGAGCGGAACGAGGTTGTTGTCAGCAAAAATGTTGTCTTTGATGAGCATGTTCCAGCGTCCACTGTTGATGAGCCGCCACTTCTTGCAGACCCAGATGAGTCTGAGGATGATTCCCAATCTATTGTTCCGACTAGACAGCCTCAGTCAGTTGTAGAGGTTGAGCCCGTGGCTGGACATGAGCTCCACTAGCAGCAGCAGGAGGCTCCGCGTTCTGTTCGAGTACCAAGTTGGTTGTTAGACACTCTTTGGGAGTCAGGTGTTATGGAGCATCCTCCAAGTGGACCATAGAGGACAGACCTCGAAGATCGCACAAAGTTCGTGACAAAAGTCATTCAGTGGAGCTCTTATAGGTAAACTATGCTTTGATGTCTCGTATCATTCGGGACAAAAAGCCCACTTCCGTGAAGGAAGCTCTTTCTCAGGTGACTTGCAAGAGGAGGTGTATGTTGAGCAGCCTCCAGGCTTTGAGGTTCCAGGGTCAAAGGGGATGGTTTACGTGTTACAAAAGGCCTTGTATGGTCTTAAGCAGCCTCCCCGGGCTTGGAATCAGAAGATTGATTCCTTCTTTCTACAGACAGGATTTCAGATATCAGTTGCAGATCCTAACTTGTATCTCTTTTGGGAACGCGGTTTGGTCACGTTGATTATCCTTTATGTGGATGATCTCAATCTCACTGGCGGTCATGTGGAGCACATAGCAATGATGAAGATTGCCTTGTCAAAGGAGTTTGAGATGACCAACTTAGGCTTACTCCATTTCTTCTTGGGATTGGAGATTTGGCAGACCGAGAGGGGTTCTTTGTCTCTCAGTAGCAGTATGTTTATGAGTTGCTTGAGGCCTTTGGGATGGAGAACTGCAAGCCTGTTACTTCACCAATGGACCCGAACACGAAGCTTAAAGTGAATGATCCTTGTGAGCAGGTTGATGCCGCTCTGTATCGGAAGCTTGTTGGTTCATTGATTTGGTTGCTGAACACCAGATTGGACTTGCGCTTTCTTGTGGGGTTGTTGAGCTCATTCATGCAGACGCCTTTGAAGACTCATTCGGATGTAGGATTGCGGATCTTGCGGTATCTGCAGGGTACGAAGGATCTTGGCCTCTTCTATGACACTAGAGGGGGATCGACGGATGGAGTCCAACTCCAAGGTTGGAGTGACTCAGATTGGGGAGGAGATCCAGACACGAGGAGATCTACATCAGGCTATGGTTTTACCCTCAACTCAGGAGCTATTTCATGGAGCAGCAAGAGGCAGCCAACTATTGCCTTGTCGTCTACAAAGGCAAAGTATCAGGCTGCTTGTGGTGTTGCTTGTGAGGTTGTGTGACTGCGGAGGTTGCTTGGCGAGATTGGGTTTCCACAGAAGGAACCCACGGTCATCCAGTGCGATAACCAGAGTTGTATTGCTATTGTTCACAACCTGGTCTTCCATGCCCGGACCAAGCACATAGAGATACAATATCACTTTGTTCGTGAGAAGATTTTGGTTGGTGACATCTTGCTTGTTTATTGTTCGACGGAGGACAATGTGGCAGACCTCTTCACAAAGTCTCTACCTCAGGCGTTGCTCCAGCAGCACTCCAGCTCACTGGGGTTGGTTCCACATCCAGGAGCTGAGAGGGGGTGTTAGCAGTCATCTCCTGTCTGTACATTGCACACTAGGGCCTCTGTTGTGGGTGTGCACGTCCATTAGGTGTTTCGCCATTTTTTTCCTAGCGCCCCAAGTGTGGACCGGTGACCGGCCAAGAGCCTATAAAAGGGTGGCCAAGGTCAGTCAGTTGGTCATAGACTCTCGTGAGTCTTTGCAAGAGCTCTACGGTCAGAAGCCTGGCCTGGATCTAGTGCAAACGTGCACCTACTTCATGCAGCCGAGGCCGACAGCAATCTCGAGGCCTACGAGGGTAGCTCCGTGCCGATATGGGACGTCATGGAGGAAAGATTGGTCCGTGCGTCTTGCTAGTTAGCTCAGCTCGTGGCTCGGTGGGGACAGCCAAGACTTGTGGGTTTTGCCCACGGCTATCATGGTTGGGTGGTGAGTCAGGCCTGCACTCCCTTCACGTTGTTTGGCTTTGTTTTGCGGGTTTTGAGTCGTGTTTAAGGATTGCTTTACGAGGAGATCCATGGGGATTTAACAAGGTGGCTGTTGAGCAGCCTCCAAGCTTTGAGGTTCCGGATTCAAAGGGGGTGGTTTACAGGTTTCGAAAGGCCTTGTATTCAGCAGGTTCCCAAGACTTGGCATACCAAAATTACAGTTGATGATCCTTGTGAGTGATGCCTCCTTGTATCGGAAGCAGTTCGGTTCATTGATTTGGTTGCTGAACACTAGATTGGACTTGTCACATTTGTCACATGCACTCTGCACCGTAGTGCATGGTGACAAGCTGGCTCATCATCATCAGTGCAACATTGTACATTATTAGTACCTTTTTAGGATGATAATTGTTGTACGCCGTGACCCCATTGTAATCCTCAGTCCAAGATAAGTCAGGCACGAGCTACATAGGTCATTCTCAGCCTTAGACAGTCAGTCAGTCAGTCCAAGTCCCTTAACCCACTTGAAGAGATGCATTCATACATGTAGAGTCAGTAGAAGCCTTAGAGTTTGCATCAGGACATGTGTGCATTTATGCATAGCATTCATTCCATATGCATATAGGCCATTTAGACCATTACAGAACCCTTCAGAAATCATCTAGTATTTATTCGAATTTATCTGGCATTTTTCCCATAATTTTCAGCATGTAATATCATTTATTTATCATGCATCAGTCGTGGTGGAGAATAAAATAGCTACAGTTGGCCAGCCCTTCAGCCAACCGACCAGCCCTCAAATCAATATAAATAGGCTTGCTTTGCACCATTCATTCATATCATCTCAGCAATCAGCATCAAGCGCTTCAGCGTTTCAGTATTCAGCCCATAGATCACATCAGCCTTCAACGTTTTGGAGAAGCGTTTCATAATACAGTCCCACCAGCATCAACACATGAGCATCCAGCCCTCCATCAGCAAAACGCAGCAGTCAGCCATCAGTAAACCTTGCGTTTTCTGCATAGAACCAGTTTTCAGCATTCATCTCTTCATTGTTTTGCTACAGCCATCCGATGAAGGTAACCCGCATGCATTCATTCATTTACAGCATTCATACATAGCCTAGAATAGTCCCAAACAACCCCTATCTCAGCCTCAGATTTGCAGCCTTCCCTCATTCCATTGGAAAGAGTGCATAGGCTCAAGATTGGACATCATTGGTGCTTCTACAGCCATGTACAGTTCAGCCCGACTCTTGGTCTTCCGAGATCTTGCGTTTGGCTTATCGTCAGTCCACCGTCAGTTTCTTCAAAGTAATAAAGCAATTACTATTCTGGTAACGGGATAGGGGCCCCTTCAGTGGGTAATTCGGAACCCCATACGGTGTACAGTTTCCATCTCTCTCTCTCTCTCTCTCTCTCTCTCTCAAATCTTTTTTGAAGTCTTAAAGTGGATTGCTAAACTCACAAAACTCAGGATACAGAAGACAATGTGAGCATTTGTGTGACAGGATCCTCAATTATGAATACTTCCGCTGCATGTAACAGGACTTGAGCTTCCCGATGGGGCTGTTGAGCTATTCATGCAGACGCCTTTGAAGACTCATTGGGACACAGGATTGCGGATCTTGCGGTATCTGCAGGGTACGGAGGATCTGTTAGAAGTCATCTCCTGTCTTTATCTAGACACCAGGGCCTTTGTTGTGGGTGTGCCCGCCCTTTTAGGTGTTTTCTCATTTTTCTTCACTCCCCGTATTTTTCCCCCATTTTTCCAATTTTTCTGTGGCTTGGGGGACAGCACTATGGTGGCAGGAGGACCTATTTGTTAGCTGACTGCATCAGTCTACTTGCTGGAGGTGGCCAACTGTATTTGACAGGTCGTGGACTTCACAGTTGCTGGCCGACAGTACACAGCTGGCCGACTAGTGTTTTGTTGCTGGTCATGGAGTTCTAGAGGTCTTGTCGGCTGCCTATGAGGAAGCCGACTGCAGTATTGGGGCCATATAAAATGGCCCCATAGCCCCCTTGTCATTTTGTCTTGTATTCAGGATTCTTCTCGTGTATATAGAGTTGAGTTACATGCCTCTCTCTCCATTGCTGTCTATTTTCTGCACTTGCTCTTGTGTTTCCAGATTTTGTCATCATCTCCACTGCGTATTCTGACATGGTATCAGAGCCCTAGGCTCTTGATAGATCTTGGGAGTTGTGTGAGCAAGAGGGGGACTGTTGCGTTGCTGATTGGTGGACTGTTCAGGATTGTTCGGGAAGAGGAGAAGCAAGAGGACGGCGGGCTGATTTACTGGACAGCCACTTGCAGGTAAGTTCTTCTTTGTTCCCACTCACCCACCCCTTTTTCAGTTATATCCCCGCAATGGCATTAGAGATGGCTGAGAAGCATGTGAAGATCCCTACACTCCCCATGTTCCCGGTGGACCGTCACTTGGACGGAAACAACTACGGCATATGGAAGGTTATGATGGAATCTGTTCTGGAGTCATACGACCTTGCTGATTTCATTGTTGTTGGGGTTCCACGGCCGGAGGTAGAGGAAGGCGAGTTACCGTCGATTCGTAAGGATCGGGAGGCACAGGCACAATTGTGGGATCGTGTCAACGCCAGGGTCCGTTCATTTATCTTCCTCAACTGCACACAGTAGGTAATCAATCATATAAAGCATATGATGCTGGCCAGATGTATATGGCAGCATTTGGCTTCTCTTTATAACAGGGTATCGCCCATGACGAGGATTTCCTTGGAAGTACAGATGCGGGTTATGAACCCTGCAAAGTTATCGACGATGCAGGAGCACATTAACAAGCTGCAGGCTCTTCAGCAAGAAGTTCTTCAGGCTGGGAAGGAGATATCATCAGAGGATATGGCCATAACGTTGTTGTTGCATTTGCCCTCTCAGTACTCAACATTTTACTTGTCTTTGATTACCAGTGGCAGGCTCAGCACCATCACGTGGGAGGAGCTTGTGCCCATGGTCTTGGACCAGGAGGAAAGATTCTCGAACCCTCCACAGGGCGGAGGTTCGGAGGCCTTAACTGGCCAACGGTCGAAAGGCCGTAGCAACAAGGGCAAAGGGAAGGCTTCATCGGAGAAGTCTTTTGAGAAGAAGCCCGACGCTGACCGCGAGAAACTAAAGGCAGAGAGGACCTGTAATGATTGTGGCCAGAAAGGCCACAATTGGAGGCAGTGTCCCAAGCGGAACACCGAGAAGGGTGAAGACTCCCCAGCAGCAATTGTGAAGACTCCAGCATTTGTGTACCTGGAGGTGATAGATACCGATGTTTCATTTTCTTCGGGCAGGGAGGAGGTTGGAGGACTCGCCGCTACAGATACTCGGGAGTGGATTCTAGACAGTGGTGCTTCCAGGCACATGACTCCTTCCCGTTCAGATTTACAGAATCTCTGCAGGTATTCTGGTCACATTCTTACTGGGGATACATCCACTATCCCAGTTCACAATGAGGGCAAGTTGAAGATAGTTCCCGATGGCAGAGGGGGGAAGCATTCCTCCTAGGTGCTGCATGTTCCGTCACTTGGTTTTCATCTGTTGTCAGTGCATCAAGTTTGGAAGACTGGCGTACGGGTGGAGTTTGATGAGCATTTTGTTGCTCTCCGAGACAAGGCAACAGGCCAGGTAGTGTGGGAAGGCCGAGTGGAGAATGGAGTTTACAAGCTTTCAGCACTCTCTCTCCCAGGTCCTCAGTTTTGTGATGAGTGCCAGTCTGGTAGTGGCCACTTAAGTGTGGATACACTGCAGGTGCAGGCTTTCCCGAGCCAGATAGAGGATAGCTTGCCAGTTGATGGCAGCAATTGGCAGGAACTTTCCAGTACAAATGTTGGTAGTTCTTGTGTTCGTCAGTCATAAGGAAACTTTACAGGTAACTTATGCTCTGATGTCTCGTAGTATTCGGGACAAAGAAACTCTTGTAGATGAGGAAGTTCTTTCCACGGGGACCTATTGGAAAGCCAAGTAGGTGGCAATTGATTACTTGCAGAAGGAGGTGGATGTTGCACATTCTCTAGGCTTTGTGGTTCCGGATTCAGAGGGGGTTGGTTACAGGTTTCTGAAGGCCTTCAGTGTTCTTCAGCGGGTTTCCAGGACTTGGCTTTCCACCGTAACAGGTGTTGATCCTACTGAGCAGTGTGATGCCTCTTTGACTCGAAAGCAAAATGGTTCATTGATTTGGTTGATGGATACCAGATTCGACGGGAGCTTCCTGATGAGGCTGATGAGCTCGTGTTTGCAGATGACTCTTTGGGAGGCAGGATTGCGTATCTTGTGGTATTTGCAACATGCGAAGGATCATGGACTCTTTTACACAAGAGGGGGATTGATGGATGGAGTCTGACTCCACGGTTGGTGTGACTCAAATTGGGGAGGAGATTCAGACACGAGGAGTTCTACTTCAGGCCCAGGAGCAGTTTTATGGAGCAGTACGAGGCAGTCATCTTTTGCCTTGTCGTCGACAGAGGTAGAGTACCGGGCTGCTTGTGGTGCTGCTTGTGAGGTGGTGAGGTTTTAGAGGTTGCACGGCAGGATTGGGTTTCCACTGGAGAAACCCACAGTCATCCAGAGGCACTTTGTTCGTGAACAGATCGTTGTTGATGACATCTTGCTAGAGTTTTGTTCGACAGGATAGTACGGTGGACCTCTTCACGAAGTCGCTATCTTAGGATTTGCTCAGGTAGCACTCCAGCTCCCTATGGTTGGTTTCATAGCCAGGAGTTGAGAGGGGGTGTTAGAAGTCATCTCCTGTCTTTATCTAGACACCAAGGCCTTTGTTGTGGGTGTGCCCGCCCTTTTAGGTGTTTTCTCATTTTTCCTCACTCCCCGTATTTCCCCCCTCCCCCATTTTTCCCATTTTTCTGTGGCTTGGGGGGCAGCACTATGGTGGCAGGAGGACCTATTTGTTAGCCGACTGCATTAGTCTACTTGCTGGAGGTGGCCGACTATATTTGACAGGTCGTGGACTTCACAGTTGCTGGCCGACAGTACACAGTTGGCCGACTAGTGTTTTGTTGCTGGTCGTGGAGTTCTACAGGTCCTGTCGGTTGCCTATGAGCAAGCCGACTGCAGTACTGGGGCCATATAAAATGGCCCCATAGCCCCCTTGTCATTTTGTCTTGTATTCGAGATTCTTCTTGTGTATATAGAGTAGAGTTACACGCCTCTCTCTCCATTGCTGTCTATTTTCTGCACTTGCTCTTGTGTTTCCAAATTTTGTCATCATCTCCGCTGCGTATTCTAACTGTCGGCTGCTTTTAGACTGGCCGACCAGCATTGGAGGGTGGTATAAATACCACCCTTGGTCCCCCACTTCCTCTTGTATCAGATTGTTGTGTATATGGCAGAGTTTATACAGCTTCTCTCTCTCTCTCTACACTTCAACGTTTTGTTCTCCACAACACTTGTCTCATTTTCCGTTGTGCATTCCGACAAAACAGCCCCCGGGATTTCAAGTTCCTGGCTCCAAAGGCATGGTCTACAGGCTGAAAAAGGCCTTGTATTGTTTGAAACAATGAGAAGATTGATGCTTTCTTTCAACACAAGGGTTCCAAGTGGTCGGCGGGGCTGATCCAAATCTCTACATCTTTCCCGAGAAAGGGTTGCACACTCTTATCATTCTCTATGTGGACGACTTGATCATCACAGGCAGCCATACAGCGCACATTGCTCAGACAAAGGTTGCCCTCAGTAAGGAATTTGAGATGACAGATCTCGGGTTACTTCACTTCTTTCATGGATTGGAGATTTTTCAGCGCTCAAATGGCATATTCATTTCTATGTTACAGAAATGTTAGAGGCCTTCAGGATGACATACTGTAAGCCCATCACTTCTCTCATGGATCCCGGCATCAAACTCTCCTTTTTGGATCCTATCCAGCAGCAGCAGATACACTTATGTACACGAAATTGGTTGGTTCCTTGATTTGGTTACACCACACAGCCTCATTGTGCATTTGTGGTGGGAACTCTCGGTGCTTTCATGCAGGCACCTTTGGATGGTCATTGGTAGGCAGCACTCTGCGTGTTGCGGTACTTGAAAGGTACCAAAGATTTTGGTATTTTCTATGGAAAGGAGGCCACTTTACGTGGCTGGAGCGACTCTGACTGGGCTAGAGATGCAGATACCCCACGGCCTACTATAGGGTATTGCTTTACTCTTGGATCTGGAGCAATTTCATGGACGAGCAAAAAGCAGCCTATGGTGGCGCTTTCATCGACTAAGGCAGGGTATCGAACGACCTGTTCGGTTGCTTGTGAGGTGATTTGGCTGCGGCGGCTACTTGAGAAGATCGATTTTCAAACCCTTATCTCATGCAACAACTAGAGTTGCTTGGCTACTTGAGAAGATTGGTTTTCGACAGCACCAACCTACCCTTATCTCATGCAAAAACCAAAGTTGCTTGGCTATTGATAAGAATCCAATATTTCATGCACAGACCAAGCATATAGAGATCCAATACCACTATGTGTGGGAGCAGATCTTGGAGGGAGACATGATCCTTGAATATTGTCCTACCCAGGACAATGCTGCAGACTTATTCACCAAAGGATTATCTCAATCAGCTACTAGCGTTCATGGCAGCTCCTTGGGCCTTGGGCCACTACCACCCCCACGACATGAGAGGGGGTGTTAGCATATATCATCTCCTGGTGGTGGCTATTCTAGTGTCTACAGGGACCCTTCCCATGCTCAAGCACTCCCCTATTTTTTCTTATTTTTATGGGCCTTTGATGTGGGTTGCCCACCCTTTTTATGGCTTTTATGCCTATTTTCAGATCATGTAGGAGATTAGGAGGCAGTCGGCCAGCTCATATGGAGTATATATATATATACTGCCCTCTTCCTCACTTTTCATCATCGCTTTTGGTCATTTGGTGAGCACCTTCAGCCTTCTGCCTACAGAGTCCACTCCTCACCTATGGGCTAGTTGTATCCATCTTTTCTTGAGGATTAGTGCATCAGTGTTTTGCTGTTTTTTCTGATCTCTCTCTTGGAGCTTCAACGTTTTTGTCATTCGTCTACATCTTTCTAGTGCCCTTTGACACCATGGAGCCCTGTCGGCCAGCAAGAGGGCTGTCGGCCAGTATCAAGAGCAACTAATGTCACATATGGGAACAAGCATGCATTTAATGCTATTTTGTCCTAGTCCTAAGCAGATAAACATGCCGACAGCAGTAGTAGCAAACCGACCAGCATATGTGGAGCTTATATAAGCGATGGTCAGCCCCAAGCATAAATCATGTCATATTCTCTGCAAGCCAAGGGCTAGAACAGCCAAGAAAGGGCTGAAGGCAAGGTGGAAAGTGTAGATCATCTTCAGGCTGAATGCTATCTCAGCCAAGTGAAGGTATCCAAGTCAATTCAGTCCTTGTTATTTACAGCCAGCAGTCAGTCAATCTACTCATTCAATAAAGCAAATACACCATACATGGTGGGGGCCCTTCAGAGGGTATTTGGGACCAATCCTGTGTATATGTCTCTCCTCTCTGCACTCTTATCTTCTCTACATTATGCTATTCATCGCCAAGAACAAAGGGCTGAAAGTATTTATCCTTTCTGTAAGCTTTGCATGTTACACACAAACTCTGCCCACGAACTCTATACTGACGGACCAGCAGATATGCACCTGTTTAAGGATGGGCCATAGCATCTACAGTCACCTCTGCATGCACTGCCAGGCCCTAGAGTAGCAGAGTCAAGTGTTGGATCACCAGTTATGCAGCATCAAAGGCCAACTGGTTGTAGATTTTTGTCTAGCCGTCCGTCTGTGGGTGAAATGCACTGGAAAAACTGGAAAAATTCAATTTAGTACCAAAGTTACCAAATAATGCCCTCCAAAAATGATTGGTAAACTTGGCATCTCGGTCTGACACTATGGTCCTAGGAATCCCGCCAATTGGATACCAATGCCGAATGAATAACTGGGCAACATCCTTGGCGGTTACATTGGCCTTGCATGGAATAAGCATAACAAATTTGCTAAATCTATCAACTATAGTCAAGCTCAGAGTATTACGCTTACCCGGACTAGGAGGCAGATTCGTGACAAAGTCCATCGAAATATCTTGGAAGGGTCCCTCAGGATTGGCAAGGGCTGTAACAACCCTATCTTCTTCCCTTTTGACAAATATCACAGTGTTGTACATATGAAAACACATCTCGCCTCATCTTTAGCCAATAATATTGAAGTTCCAATTTCTCCAAAGTCGAATTCATGCTTCTATGACCACCAGTTAATGGTGTCATGGGCGTCATGGAGAAGAGCTGCCCTAAATGCCTTCATGACACATAGTCGGCCTTTGTAGAAAAGCCAACCATCGCGTATCAAAAAGTGGCATGGTCCTGTGGCATCCAATGCCTGTTCCCATTGTGTACTGAATTCCTCGGAATATATGTGCTTCATGTCGTCAAGTTCTGTACCAACAAGGTCGAGTCTAGTGATCTGAATCAAAGTCACTTGTCCCTTCCTGCTCAAAGCATCAGCCCACTGGATTGGCCTTTCTTGGAAGGTACTCAATCATACCACCAAATTGCTGGAATATCTGGCTCCATCGGTGTTGTCGATCACTCCACTATGCACTTGGCATTGTTTGAATCCAACGTAGTGCCTGATGGTCACTGCGCACCTCAAAGTCATGGCCATAAAGAAAATGTTTCCAATGTTTCAAGGCATGTATTACTGCCAGGGGTTCAGGATCGTAGACTGAGTAATTCTTCTCTGTGAGCAGTAACTTAAGAGACATTTAAGCTACTGGATGACCATTTTGTTGTAATACACTTCCAATTGCGATGTTACTCACATCGATGATCACCTGAAATGGCTCGTCCCACGAGACAAGTGCTAAACAAGGCGCTTCTGCTAAAGTCACCTTGAGGTTCTTGAATGCCTCCAACGCTCGTGTGGAGTCATTCGAATCCGTTGCCTTCTAGTCTTGATACCCTTTAGCAGATCGGTGAAATCCGCCGAGAGGTCAGAAAACTTGTCTATGTGGGTGGAGTATGCCTGGCATATAGCCACAAAGGATCTGATGTCATAAGCAGTTTGAGGTACTTCCCAATTGACAATCTCGGCCACCTTAGCCACATCAAGTCGAATGCCTTCTGCACTAATTATATATCCAAGGTAATGAACCTCGTACAAATAAAATTCCGACTTCTTCTCATTGACGTAGAGCTCGTTGCTTTCTAGCAACTTCAGGACTTTCTCCACATCAATGTCATGCTGCTCAACCATAATACTAGTATGTCGTCCAGAAATATGAACACACACTTTCCAATCAATTCCCGGAACATACGCATCATCATGCGGTTGAATGTGGTTGGGGCGTTCGTCAAGCCAAAAGGCATGACCAGAAATTCATAGTGGGCCGGTTCCGTACGGAAGGCTGTCTTGGAGATGCCCCCCTCCACAATCCTCACCTGGTGGTACCCACTCTTTAAATCGAGTTTCGAGAACACCTTAGTCCCATTTAGCCTCTCAAGAATATAATCTATTCGAGGCATCGAGAATCTACTCTTGATAGTCAGCTTATTGAGTGCACGATAATTGACACACAAACAAGAAGAGCCATCTTTTTTCTTGACAAATAGGATTGGTGCTACAAATGGCGACATGCTGGGGCGGATGAAACCAAATTGCAACATTTCTTGGAGTTGGTGGTCCAACTCCGATTCCATTGCCTTGGAAAGGCGATATGGAAACTTGCTGGGGGGTTCCGAGCCTCGAAGGAGATCGATCTTGTGGTCCTCCGGTCTGGACGGGAGGAGCTGGGGAGGGAGATTGTCCCGAAGAAAAATCTTTTGGAGCTTGTCATGGAGACCTAAATACTTCTCGGAAGCACTGGCCACCGTCTAGGTAGTCTGGATGTATATCATCGCACAATGTGCACCTTTCCTAATTACTCGTTTAGCCTGCAAGTGGCTTATGAGCGGAAAGTTCGGAATTCTTGGCTCACACTTAATGGTCACTGGGGTGTTTAACACATTCCGATTAATCTGGAAAGTGTGCTTGTCCCACTTGACATCAAGAAGTAACTTGTGAAACCACTGAATGTCCAATATTATGTTTGCTCCTACAAGAGAAGCAACCATAAAATCACGCACAAACTCTATGCCCTAAATAACTAACTTAGCACCTAGAGCTTCATACTTGACGCTCATTGTCATGCCTATGCTAAAACCCTCAACTTGTTTGTTCACTGAAGTCAGGACGAAACGGGCACGCTAAGCGGCCTGTTCCGTGACCACATCCTCCGTGTTGCTGCTATCAAACAAGATGACGACTCTCTGGCCACCTATGTAGCCAAAGGTCTCGAGCAATTGGTTGCGCTCATACTCCTAGTCATGGGCACCCTTCTGCTTATCTTCGAGCTCCCGGCTAATGATTGCTCCAACTGAAGCATTGGGATTTGAAGAACTAGGGGCAGCCACTGAGGTCTGTGTGGGAGCTGGGCTCACCACGAAAGCTGTGGAGGCTGAGGCGGCAGTCTTTGGTGCGGTAGTCTTCTTAGGACACTCCCAAGAAGTGTGTCCTTTTGTATGACAAAACACCTACCCTCCTTCTTGTACTGAGCAATCTCCTCAACACTCAACTTGCCACCTGTCTTGCCTGCCTCTGCTTTTTGGTTTGGAGTAAGCTTGGACGCATTGTTCGAGGTCTTGGGGCCAGAGGCTCCCGTGCTCTGTCCTGGGGAAGACCCTGTTTGGTTCTGGCCTTTCTCCCCCTGAGGCGGTAGCCTTGGGAGTAGCCGGTTGGGAAGTCTTGGGCTTGCCACCATTGTGTTTCATTTCAACACTCTGCACAAGCGAGAGTGCATCTTCGAAGGTGGCTAGCCTAAACATACGCACCTCCCACTGGATTTGTGTGTCAAGGCCATACAGAAATTGCCCTTTCTTGTCCGTATCAGATAAGCCTAATTGCAAACATAAACTCAAAATTCTATTGGCAAACTGAAGAACTGGTTGCGCGTTCTGACGCGCTCCCCTGAACTTGTCTTCGAGTCGCTCAAGGTAATGGGGCGGTAGAAACCGCTGCTTAAGGTCGCAGACAACCTCTTCCCAAACATAAGCTGCCATACCTAATCTGGTGTGGGCATGAGCCCACTGGGTCCACCAAGGAATGGCCTCACCTTCCAAGTTACCAACTGGCTAAGATCACTCTGTCAGTATCATTCTTTCTAACTGCGGCAAAGTAAGCTTCAAACTAATGCAGCCTTGGGGGCACTTGAGAGGCAGTGTGCACACAGTTTTAGGAGCCGCGCACCAAATTGTGGCTATTTGATACGCTTGTCACACCGACCCTCCTGTACGGAGCTCCAATTTGGGGGCCCAACATACATCACAGATCTCAGAGAGGGACGGAGGCAAATGGAGAGACCACTGATTATGATGATTGCCCACATGATTCGGAGCAAATCATCAGTACACACGAGATTGTTCGGGCTGAGCTGGGTGCCGCACCAGTAGTGACCGAGGCCCTATTCCAGGCAGCTACCTTTTTACAGCGGCTATGGAAGCTCCCTCAACAGAGGTACTCCCGATTGGCATTGACCTCATTCATACAGTTGGCAGAGGATGGAGATACTCATTGTTGGTACACTCAGATGAGATCATGGTTTGACCTACATGGTTTGCGGATAGAGGCACTACCACCCTTTTAGTATAGTCTGGATTGTCCATTTTTGGATCTCACCCGCTCAGAGCAAAACCGCGTGATCAGGATGGATATCATCAGAGTGGACACAGAGAGGACATGGACTAGTCCCCTTGAGCCCTTAGGCACGAAAATGGCTCATTACAAGAGCCATTTTCTACACCTCTCACCAGATGATTTTATCACCCGCCCGACGTACATGGATGTACACCTATCACATGGGATATGTTGTGCCATTGGACAGATCCGGACCTCATCACACCAGCTGTGGATTGAGATAGGGCGATATGTGCATCAGATCTTGGATGACCGCATTTGTCAGCTATGCTACCAGGAGGCAGAGACAGAGGAGCACTACATTTGCCGATGTACAGTCTATTATGAGATCCGAGGGAGATATCACTACCTCTTCCGAGAGACCAAGACGGTGTTCAGAGTCAGGGGAAGAATGGATTGTGGACTAGAGGGGATAGATGCGTAGATCTTCGTCTGAGACAGAGTGGTTTGGAGAACAGGCTAGGCTTTCAGAGAAAAGGGTTGCCAGGGATGGATGGATGACAGAGGGACTTCGGGAAAGGATTGGGATGATAAAGGTCATCCAAGAGCAGGTTGGATTCCCGTCATCAAGTTTAGCAGAGGGGGATGTCATGTGCATGATAAATGCCATGGACATTTTCAGGGCTAAATCCAGAAGGGGCAGCCAAGAAAAAGAGTATGAGAACTAGGACATGGAGCACAAAGTGCTGTTTGGCAGTAGGACCAGACGGCGATGATTATGGATATAAAGAGGGCAGTCGGCTGGCCGACCAGCAGTCGGCCAGCAGCCCAATATTCCCAAGTGACTATAAATAGCATGGATGCTCATCATTGTACTCATTCATTCCTTTATGGAGTGGATCATTAGGGTCCTAGTTTAGGACAGGATTTTGGGTGTTCACCACCTTTTGTACAAGGCAGTCTATGGCTATAGTAGAAGTACCTTTTTGTACCATATGAATATACTGAATTTCCAGCACATCTCTCTCTCTACTCTCTCTCTATATCTGCGTTTTGCATCAGATGGTTTCCAGGAGTGTTTAGGGCTGAAAGAAGACTCCCAGAGCTTCCGCATGTTACATTAGAGACGTTAATGTATAATTTCATTTCTCTCTCTATTTTTCTACACATCTACATTCAGTTTTTTGTGTTAATTTGTTGCGACAAGTGTGCTGTTTTGGTACGGTATCGAAGGCTTTGCGGAAGTCTACAAAGCAGTAGTATATCCTTCTCTTCTGTGCCCTGCCCTCTTCAATAAGTGCCTGAAGTGTCAGTATGTGATCCAAGGTAGTAAATCCTCTCTTGAAGCCAGCCTATCCATGTGCTCAATGACCATGCCTCTCTGCCCAGCGGCTTAGCTCCAACTCCAATATAGAGCCATATAGTTTGGCCAAGTAATGACCAATCATGATCGTCCTGTAATTGGTTGGTACCATGGGGTCCCCGCTCTTAAAGAGTGGTACAATGATATGCTCTGTCCAGCTTGCCGGGAAACCCTCACAAATGGCACAATTAAACACATGTGCGATGAGCGGAGCCAAAGTGTCGCGCGCATATGAGAAGTGCTCTCCAACTAGCCCATCATGATCCTGGGCCTTTCCATTCTATAACCTGTCTATTGCATCTAGCACCATCCGCATAGTAAAAAAGGTGTTGCTAGCCGGTCTAGCTCCCAGTAGAGGGGGGGTGGGGGGCTGTCCTGGTGCATCATATAGCTCTCTAGCATAAGTATGCCATGCCTCAGGTGCAGTAATCGGAGTACCAGGCTCTCTCTCCTGTCATGTGCACGGTGTGTATCTACCGTGTGCTACACGCACACAAGACTAGCTTCGAGGTTTGGGGAAGCTTGGAGCTAGGCAGGTTGATCGGCGAGCGGAGTTAGGGATAGACTAACGGGCGGGCACCCAAGTGTGGACGCCCAATGACCGGCCAAGAGCCTATAAAAGGGTGGCCAAGGTTAGTCATTAGTCATAGAGTCTCGCGTGTCTTTGTGAGAGCTCTATGGTCAGGAGCCTAGATCTAGTGCAGACGTGCACCTGCTTCATGCAGCCGAGGCCGGCAGCAGTATCGAGGCCCGCGAGGGTAGCTTCGTGGCGGTATGGGACGTCACGAGGTAGAGATTGGTCGGTACATCTATCTAGTTAGCTCAGCTCGTGGCTCGGTGGGGACAGCCAAGACTTGTGGGCTTGCCCACGGCTGTCAAGGTAGGGAGGTGAGTCAGGCCTGCACCCCTGTCATGTTTGTTTCGTTTGTTTGCAGGTTTCGAGTCTTGTACCAGGAGCGTTCTACGAGGAGATCCTATGGGGATTTGACATCTCCTGAAATATCTTCCATGCCCTCTTGCTGTCCTTCCCCAGGAAGAGTTGGTAGATCTCCTCCTCTAGCTTAGCCAGGTAGGCTCGTTTCTTCCTCTGCACAAGGCGTCGAAAGATCATCCTGGCCTGTCTATGCGTGTGAGTCCCAATGGCAATCTCATGCTGTAGCTGTGCTCGTGTCTCACGACACTCATCATCATACCAACTGTTCTGTGGGGCAGTGCTGCGGGGGGGGGGGGGGGGGGTGTGGAAGGGATCATAATGCACAGGATGCATTTAGTACACCTGCCAATCCTCTCGTGATCTCGTCCAAAGGGCTATGCGGGTCTAAAGCAAACAAGCCATCAGATACTGCATCTCGGTAAACCCCAACTGTCTCATGTGTAAACTGATATCTCAGGTACCTACGTAGATGAGTGGCTGGCCCATCTCTCGGGGATCTACCTACTAGTGTGAAACTCAGCCCTCAAAGTATCCTGCATTTGTTCTAAGGGCTCCATTGCAATTCCACACCATGAATCGCAAGGTCTCATAGGCCGCGCACCGTCAAGTGGGCCTCCTCTCCGTAATGATGACTCCGCCATCTCTGTATACCGCCCATTTCCCCTCTTTCCTTGCCTCAAGCACACGCGGCATGTGTTCCTTCCGGTGCGCTATCTGTGCCGGTGTAAGGTCCTCATCCAAATAAATCTTTTCCCCCTTAAGGGCCCAAATACCCTCTGTAGGGCCCCCACCACGGATGGTGTATTTGCTTTTATTAGAATGATGCAAAACTGAAATAAAAGACTGAACCTGAACCTTCTGGGCTGAGGAGAATCCTCTGCCCGTGACCTTCAATCCTTCACCCCTTCTGCGTTAGCTTATCCTTGGCTCCTCCAGGATGCTGGTCAGCTGTCTAAAACCCAGGCGGCTGTTTATAAATGCCTCACGACCTGAATAAAATCAGCATTAAATGCTAATAATCCTGTGCATCACATATATGGGTGCTGGCCACCATGCGAGCATGAGGTTCTTGCTGCTGAGCAGCCTGTGTGGGCTTCCCCACACCTGGCCTGCAGCCCTCTAGGGGCTGGGTACCCTGTCGGCTGCCCGTCTAGGGGCCCTAGGGCTGTCCTTCCAGCCTGCCCTTCCAGCCCATCCCATGGCTGGTGGGCTCAGCCAAGGCCATCTTGGCCCCTATGGGGGTGGTTCTACACCTCTCCAATGCCCACATATCTATCCTTGGGGTAGCCCTATGGGCTGGCCCCTTTCCTATATGCAAACCCTAACTGTCTACACAGTGGTCTGGCATCCAGTATCATACCAGATACATAGAACCACTGACATCATTCTAGAGGGAGACTCACAGCGCGGACTGGCACTGTTTCATGTGCAGGACAATGCACACCTGACCTTGGACGCATGTACAGACAATGCACACCTGACCTCGGACGACTAGAGTGGGACCCTGGCTAACTCGTCCCGGACTGGGCTCACATGGGACCAGTTTTCCACCCCAGGTCCTGCACCTTCTGTACAGATATGTCTACGTGGCATCCAAGTGCGGGATGCACGTGACATACATGGTGTCCATATAAAGTGCCCTTCCATCAAAGGAAAAGATCCAAGCAAAGCTCATCCAAGATACCCAAGATCCCAAACATTGCGAGACCATTTTGTATCCACTACAAAGGTTCACATTCCGTCCTCACGGGCATACAGCACAAAGACCTGGAAGAAAACCTACAAATGATCAACTTCCACCTTGAGCACTTTCTATCTATCCAACTGTCCATAAAAAAACATTGCAAACCACTGACTATCCTATGGTAGCCCACGAGAAGAACAGTACAGAGAATGGCCAAGCAAAACTCAGCTATCCAAACTTTGGCCACTAATGCATCGGATTAGATGGAGCATGAGAACTGCTTGCAACCGCTCCAATGCACCCTAAAGGAAGAAAGCAAAATCAAGAACAACACTCCTCAGAAACCAAATCTAAATCCATCAGTCCTACTCGGCACCTATATGTCTAAACCACCCATATCTTGTGGAACGTACTCCAAGTAATACATCCCCGTTGCTAATACACCGAAGTCGAAACTCCAGTTGTTGTCGGGACAGTCTCCAAAAAATCTGTGAACTGTGAAGATACACCAATTAGCCTATCCTCCCATGACGAAGACAAATCTGATGGCATGTACTACTATGGTGTCTGCATGACATTAGGCACTAGAGACATGTACTCCTATGGTGTCTGCAAATAGTAGGTGAGAAAAGTCCTCTTGAACGACCCCAAAAACTTCAGCGATCGCCAAGACTGAAGCCAAAGATTCTCCACTGAGTGCAATGCCACAACACTCAAGATACTCCACCCAATGCATCAGACACTAAAGATACTCTACCTAGTGCAAATGGTAGATGATGAAAGTTTTCCTGAAGGACCCCAGAAACTAAAGCGACCGCCACTAAAGCCAAAGATTCTCTATTGAGTGCAAACAGCAACTATGAAGACTCTCCCTCGTAGACTTGGCAGAAAACTTTCTCTATTTGTACTTGAGACCTACTGCAATGAAGCACCCTGGGTGTATGCTCAACCCGAGAAATGAAAAAAGCTAAGACGTGCACACATGCATCTCCCTCACACTCATCCTCCGGTTTTGAAGAGGCCGCCTCCTTGGACTGCTCCTTCGAGTCTGAAGAATCCGCCTCCTCGGATTGCTTCTCCAAGGCCCTCGGACAATCCTTCGCGATGTGCTCGGTGGAGTCACAATAAAAAGCACCGTCTATCCAGCAACCATCGTGATGCAATGCTCTTCAAGAGTGAGGCGAGTCACTGAGGCTCCCCACTTGGCTTAACCTCATCATCCTTGGCCTTGGACTGGCTACCGTTGTCTTTGCCTTTCTGCTGCCCCTGTTGTTGAGTCCCAAACTTGAAACTCTCCCACATCTCAAGGTTGTAGCAAGACGAACTGCATCTGGCCGATGTGCATGAACGTCTACGTGCAAAGATGGTTTCAAACCATCCACAAATCGCTCAACCTACTCCGACCGTTGAACTGTCCTTGAAAGCATGAGTAAAAGCTTCCAAAAATGAGCAAGATAGTCGGTTATCAACTCGCCATGTTTCTATATAAAATGCTCCCATGGATTCTTCAATCCACACTAGTAATCTACAAAGAATAAACTGCTTCAAGACCGCCTTGCGGGCAGTCATCCCACCAAGTCGCGGAGTGGTGCCTAAGGTGATCTTCCCACCACAAGAGAGCAGCAACTGTCAAAGCTGTATGCACCAAATGGAGCTGAAAAATATATGAACCACCTACTGTGTTGCCAACATGGCAGCCATCTCACAGGTCCAATTCGTGACGCCTTCTCTATCCATCTTCCTGTTGAACTTGGCACGCTTTAGAAGCTTTAATAAATGGGCTTCGTCACGAGGTATGATGGAAGAACTTGGCAAACCGGTGGTCCCCTGTCTTCGAGCCGGTGAAGGCGACCGAAGAATCCGGTGGAGAGGAACTCTACGAAGGAGACCATCAATGATGCGAACTGCGTCTATCCTGTCGACTACGCGCAGGTGTAGAATGATGACTGCCAAACTAGGAGCGAAGCTCGTCCAGTGCATCCTTATCTGTATCCAAAGGATTGAAAAATCCTCCTCCACAAAGTTTTGCCACTTCGTTCTTGGAATCGTCCAACACTTGCTCCGATGCACGAGTCCTTGTAGATTCCAAATCCGCAATACTAGGTGCTTGAGGTGCCGACTCCATCCTGTGAAGACGGGCAAAGATAGCCTCCATTTTAGCCGCATGCGTGTTCATGGATGCCTTTATGTTGAGAAGCAAATCAGTGAGTTGTGAATCCATGACAAATATCAAGTGATCAAGGACCGGGTGAGGGATCTCATCCCCTGCGTGATGAGATAAGGGTTTGGTGGGAAGGGAAGCACAATATATCTCAATTAACCCACGTGCAATGAAGAGAACCCAAATATTCACTTTTCCCAAACCCGAACTTATGCACTCTTGGAATTTAAGTGCTCTATGCTATCCAAGCAATCGTCGACACACACGTGCCAGAAAAGAAAAAAAAATTGCAGGTTCCCTAGGCTTTGATACCAACTCTAGAACATTTGCACCTATGTGCTAGGGTTTTCCAGAGATAGAAAGAAGAGTGCGGCAGAATCACACATACAGCACACACAAGAATCCTAAACTATTGCTCTGTATTATGTACAAGAAAGAAGTAATACAACTAAAGTTGAGGTACAAGATGTTAGACATCATCCCCTTCTTGCTGGCTTCCTGTTTGGTGTCCTATTGTAGCCTCTAGGTCTGACCATGTTAGCTAGAGGGGCTCCTCACATATGTTTTTCCATATTATTCCCCATTTTATGGAGTCTTGGGCATTTTTCCCTAGTCATGGAGGACTTTTTCCCTAGTCGGCTGCCTTCATATGGGCATATATATAGCGAGCTTGCCTCCCTCATTCTTCACTGCTTGCTTAGCATTGTTTGCTGCAGTCTCTCACATCCAAGGTTTTCTCCCCTCTTGCTCGGGACATGTATTCCTTTGGATGATGATATTGAGAGCAGGTTCTCACCTGTGTTTCCTCTCCATCTCTCTCTCTCTCTCACTCTCTCTTGTGTTTCCACTTCCCTTCTTCTGCTGCACATTCTATCATGGTATCAGAGCGCCGGTGATCTTCAGTGTTGGATGCTCCCTCCTCTCCCTCCTGCGTTTTTGCGTTTTCAACAAGGTGGACAGATCTTGTGTTTTTTTCTCAGAATTGCTGCTGGTCGCCTGCCTCTTCCAAGCGTTTCTTCTCAGCAGCCCGTGGTCTTTGTTCATCAGTTTGACCTCCGAGAACCCCTTTCACACCTGTTTTTTGCACTGTTTTCAGGGCAGCAGCACCTAGTTAGCTGCGTTTTTCTACAGGTGGTTGTCATCAGCAGATTGCAGCAATTCTCAGTATTCATACCCCCTCTGTAGTGTCGGCCGCCTGTTTTGTACAGGCCAGCAGCAGCATATTTGCTGCGTTTTTTTCTTCTACAGGTTTCTGATGCTATTTGCTGATCTGAGGACTTGATGGTACCATATTTCTTATGCGTTTCCAGATTCGGTCCTATCTATTGCCCCGAATACCTCTGTATTTTCAGATTTGCAGCCATAATTGCTGCGTTTTTCTGAATAGATCTTGCTGGTAGCTCTACCTTCACTTGGGCTTCATCTGTTGGACCCGAAAGTACCTTCTTTTCAGGGTTTTTCCTCATAGGAGGTGTGGACACTGGTTGGCCTGAATTTTCAGGTTTGTAGCCCTTGTTTGGCTGCATTTTCTTCTCCAGTGGACACAGATCACTTGCAGAGGGGGGTTTCTTGGTTGGATTGTGGCTTTGGAGGCAATTTGGTACTTGAGGAGGATACTGAATTTTTGATTTCAGTCAGCGTTTTGCTGATTTTGGAGCATCTATATTTGTGTTTTGTTCCTAGCCTACATGGTTTCCCGGTTTCTTCATGTTCCTTGCCTTCTATTGGCGGTGGAGTGCTGTTTTTTGTTGGACAGCAGTGTTTTGGCTGCATTTTGCTTCCCACATGAGTTTTCTACACTCAGAGGGGGCCTATCTCCAGCTACTTCACTTGAGGATTAGTTTCGGGAGCTGTTTTGTTTCTGTGGAGACTCTCTTCTATGACAAGAGTTTACAGATTTTGGAGGAGAGAAGTGATCTTTTCAGAGATCTTGAGCAGAGTTTATTTTGTTCGAGCCTATGTTCTTTGCAGTGTTTGTAGAACAAAGAGGGTGTTTTGCCTATGAGGTGTGATCCTTTCACATGGATCACTTATTTGTTGCTGATTCTTGGGATCTGATTCTACTTATGGAACAGTCTTCTACTATCAGTGATGCTCTTGAGGACTTTGTTACCACTGCAGTTTATATTCCTGCTTCCCTTCCTCATTGTGAGGAGTCTACCTCTGCCTCTCTTTGTGATGCTTCTAAGGATGCCCCTCCCCTTGCTAGTTCTGCAGGTTTGTTGTTTTGGAGGATGGTTTTTTGGACCCAATGGGATGCTTTGGATCTGTGGTTGCTAACCGTGCCTGGGCCACAGTGGTACTTCCATAGTTTTTTGGATTTGGATCAGAATCAGGTTGGGCTTGTACCAGTCCAACGACATCAGTTTTCAGAGGGGGATGTGGAGTCATTTCATCTTGCGATGCCCACCTCACTGGCGTGTACTTATGTACAGCATTGGGCAACTCATGGTACGGAGTTTGGGCAGACGGACCCCATCTTTTCTACAGAGTCTTTACATCTTGCGATGCCGATCTTTTTAGAGGATTCTTTTGTACAGCATTTGGCTACTCTTGGTACAGAGTTGGAGCATATTGACTGTATTTCTTTTGAGGGTTCCAATGAGGAGCAACTTGCTTCTCCCATGATTGGTTATATACGGGATCTGATCTTGGTTGGTTATGAGGTTTTTCATACCTTCTCCAAACTGGATACACGACATTTGACTTCGGGGAGTGTTCTTACACTTGGGTTTGGAACCATTATTTCGAGCACACGTCGCAACCTACTTGGTTGTTTTCTTCCAGAGGAGCGGTGTACCTGGCAGCTTGTTCTGTTGATTTTGTAGCTAAGTTCCTGAGGAGATTGCTTGTTGAGCTTTCTTGGTACCTGTTTCTGCAGTCTTTCATCTTTGATTGAGGATGGCATCTCTGGCTTCTTGGAGTTCACTCACCATCCGGTGCTGAGAGGGGGTGTCAGACATCATCCCCTTCTTGATGGCTTCCTGTTTGGTGTCCTGTTTTAGCCTCTAGGGCTGACCATGTTAGCTAGAGGGACTGGTCACCCCTCACATATGTTTTCCCATATTATTTCCCATTTTATGTAGTCTTGGGCATTTTTCCCTAGTCGTGGAGGACTTTTTCCCTAGTCGGCTGCCTTCATATGGACATATATATAGCAGGCTTGCCTCCCTCATTCTTCACTGCTTGCTTAGCATTGTCTGCTACAGTCCCTCACATAAGAGGTTTTCTCCCCTCTTGCTCGGGACATGTATTCCTTTGGATGTGATATTGAGAGCAGGTTCTCTCTCTCTCTCTCCTTTGTTTCCACTTTCCCTTCTTCCACTGCACATTCTATCACAAGATGTGGCTGAGAATGAAGATGTCAAATCACAACCCTGTGACATACTGTACACTCCTAACTAGCATTCCACCTTAAAAAACGCTCTGTGAAGTCTAACACTCAGGAAAGCAGATGAATATGACGATTTGGCTACCCACGTATATATATGCACCAATGCTCCTAGTCGGCTTCTAGTAGTATTGATGTTGGCCATCTGTACCCGATTGCCACATCACCACCACCACATCATCACTACCACGTTGCAATGCCACATGTCACCTACATTGTCTGACTCTGCCCCGTTAGCTCATATCTGATGTCTGGCTCTCCTACATACTTGTAAGTGTGTCACACGAGGAGCTTACATCAAGCAAAGTACAAAGTAGCATTGCATAGACAAGGCTTTAAGGCTTCACAGGAAGAAATTGTACACCATTGCCTCAACATCGAGCTCTATTCAACCGGACATACAAATTGGATGTGAGTAATGCGCCTACTTGCCGAGCACGGCTTCCATATGGTTTCATCTACCTTTTAGTGATATGAGTGGTGTTGTATCTTTGAGCTTTATTGCGTCTTTGATAATTATGTTATCTCCTACAATGTTAAGTCCACCATGAAATCACCACCCCCACAATAACTCAACACAGAGTAGAGAGGAATACATATCCGATGACCTTCTAAAGAAAACATTTTTCCCATAAATGGATAAGGACATCCAAGGTTATACCAATCAAGTGCCAAACATGTCATATGGAAGGTAGAAGTGGATTGATTGACAAAAATTACTTATTTTATTCCAATAAAAAGAATATAAACACTCCCAAGTTAGCTCGACTATTTGTAGAGGGTCTTATAGGCAACCATCCACTTTTGTCCTCAGAATGTTGGAGATTGTGAAGGCTCCAAAGTTGAGTTACATGTAATAAAGAGATACTTATAAACTTCTAGTTCTCTTCCTTTGGTAGTTTGCTTCTAGTGCTTACCAAAAGAAAAGAAGGGCCGGGCCCCGCGGGTGTTGGGTGGGGTGTGGGTTTGATATATAAAGGCTCGTGAGCTCCTTCTAGAGGAACACGTAAAAAAAAGAGGGTGGGGGGAGAAAAGCTCCAATGTGGAATGCCAAGTAGAGATGAAATGCAAGCAAGGGATGCCAGTGTGATCCCAATAGACAGTTGGATACCAATAGAGAACAAAAGAGACCAATGGACGACAATAATATACCAATGCAGTAGTACTACTATAGAGTCTCTATTACATGAGGAAAAATGTAGGGAATTTGATTCTTTTTACAGGACACCTACATACAAAGCTGCCTCTAATATAAGTTGCACAAACAAAATACACTTGCACTTCAATTCAAATGCCTGTGCATCCATGTTACTGCAAAATACCCAATCCATTGATAAAGACACGTTCTTGAAAGAGCACTATTGATTGGATGTTTCGGCCATGATGACAGTAACCCCTCATGTGAGCAGAGCAACGCCACGCAACCACACATGAACACACATCTCTCTCTCTCTCTCTCTCTCTCTCTCTCTCTCACACACACACACACACACACACTTATGGAAGAGCACATAATGCACGCACATAGAAAGAGCTGATAGAACCACTTACCTTCAGCTCCTGAAGACACATGGAGTGCATCATTTGCAACTCCCTTGACTCGGCGGAAAGGTTCGCAGGCTCTAACTTGAGCAAGAACCCCTCATTCGCGATTGTGTGAAGGATTACCAATGGGAAACAACGATCACTTGCAGCTGAAAAGGAAGAGACTCTAAGCTCTTTCTCACGTTCGAAAGGTAGACAATTAGAAATTGGGAAGATGGACACATTGCCCATAAATTTTTCTCCATGGTATAGACCAGTAATGAAGCTGTCATGATCTCCCATAGTGGCCATGGATCTCCAGGATTGACCGAGGACCCCAAAACTTCAAGTTGTCTTGCAATGTGAGGTGATGACAAAACATTCACGAAGACCTCTCAATTCCAAACGATACCAATACTGCCGCCGCATCATGATGTGAGACGGTAACATGTGGCATGTACATGTCATACGGATGTTGGTGTTGTACATGAGTGTGAGGGAGAGAGAAGTTCCAAATGGGTATCTTGCTTTTAGAATGACCAATGGTATGTTGTATGCATATGGGGCAATGGAGTGTCACATTTTACTGTTGTGTTGTGCTCAAGTCCTGAAGCAAGAATGGTACGTTTGGGTTGTTTTGGACCTTTTGGCAATGTCAGCACTTAGCCCTTTTACAAGGACAATGTTTAAATGTCTCCAAAGCTCCCAGTTCTTCAAAGGGATCCGCAACCAAAGCTGTTTCTGCTGCTGGTTTGCTTAATGTTTAATTATGAATTAGGGCATAAACTTTCTTAATTACGTCATCATCTGTCCGGTAGCGTTAGCCATAGCCTAGATGAGGATGGATCTAGGGTTGAGTGTTAGCGTCCTGCGAAACCCTAAAACGAGGTTAAGTGCCAACGCCACAAAGGGGAAGAATCCAACAAGTAAAATTGGCAGAAGGTGAGTGAAAGGTCAGGACCATGGGTGAACAGGGATGGAACCTATGTCGACAGTGGGCTCAGCAAGGAAAACTGACACCGAAGGAAGAAAGTCAGGGACAAGCTTAGAAGGTTGAAGGAAGGGTGGGGCAATAAGGTTTGGGGCAAAGTTGGACCAGTGCCAAGTGGTAGAGGAAGGAGAAAGGACAGCCCTTATCGAAGGCGCCGATAAAAGTAAAACTGCAGTGCACAATTGCCGCCATTAAAGCTTGATATATAAGCTCCTTTTATAGTGGAAAAGCTAAATCTCCTCTGTTGGGTCAGAGGGGTCCATCCAACAGATGAGCGGCCGACTTCTAAGTGCAGGACCAAGGATACAAAACCTAGTAACACTAAATGAAAAAAAATAGTACTTCTAATTTGCGCTACTTATAATAATATTAAAAAAACAGGTTTATTGTGATCACCTTGTTCCATTAAGACTTAAGGGCTAGGTCCAAGCATAATGCTTCTGTAGTGAGGTGAATCTTCTTTCGTATGGGAGAATGAAATGTGGGATGTTGTCTGCAAATTGTTGAACCCCACATAGTTGGATGGCTTTGTCTCTTTAGACGGTGTAACAGAAATACTGATCAGATTATGGTGTAATCGTGGGTGTATATATAGATATATATATACATACATACATACATACATACATTTATTCCCAAAAAAGAGAGAGAAGCTAAGCATTCTACCTTAGCTTCCAATCTCTAAGAACCCTCTAGAAGCTCATGAGACAATAACCTTGCTCTAACAATACTACAAATCAATGTATTGTCGTTGTTGGGCCAAAATGTTTGCGTAGGGAGTTTCTTTACAGATTTCCTATTCACAGCAAAGAAAATTGATAGCTTTCAATGTTCGGGCCAAAATTCAAGGTTCAAGTTATCCTTAGTCATTGTAGCACTAATTATGGAGCAAAGAACATACTGAGTACCAAAGAAAAACTTGATACCTTCTAATTTGGAAGTCCAATTGTCCTTATGCCAAGCAAGTGTGCCAGCAAGGAGACTTGCCACAATAGTGGCCTCACTTGCTTCTTGCATTAACAATGCTAACTAGTTAGACTACCTCAAAACCTAAAGCAAAGCATTCACAAACTTAAAAACGAGTAGTAGGATTTGTCATAAAAGGAGAAGAACATGACTTGTCCACTAGTAGACACCTTGCACAAGGAATTGCTTATATTCCATTAGAAGTGTTGTGTTGAAAGAAGCATTCTCCCATGCCTTCTAGTTATCTTGGAGAACATTGGCCTCAATTTCCCCAAAGCATGCCATTACTGACACTTTCTCCTCTTATGGAGAAGTGCACAAGGAACTGCTTATATTCCATTAGAAGTGTTGTGTTGAAAGAAGCATTCTCCCATGCCTTCTAGTTATCTTGGAGAACATTGGCCTCAATTTCCCCAAAGCATGCCATTACTGACACTTTCTCCTCTTATGGGAAGGTATCTATGTTTATCCACCGCTTTAGCAATCTTTATAGCCTAAGACTATACAAAGGAACACAAACACTCTCTCTCTCTCTCTCTGTCTCTGTCTCTGTCTCTCTCTCTCTCTCTCTCTCTCTCTCTCTCTCACACACACACACACACACACACACATTATCTCTCTCTAATTTGTCAAAAAAGGAGAAGAACATGACTTGTCCCTGGTAGACACCTTGCACAAGGAGCTGCTCATATTCCATTAGAATTGTTGTGCTGGAAGAAACATTCTCCCATGCCTTCTAGTTCTCTTGGAGAACATTGCTCTCCTCTACAAAATGAAGCTAATGGCTCCCATCTCAAAAGAAAAAGGGAACTAGGTTTTTTAGAGAGAATATGATTTTGTATTAAAAACATATGCCAAGTTACACAAAGTCCAATCACCATAAAGCTCTCTCACCATAAATAAGAGACATTGAGACCCTTTTGATGAGAATAAATACTCCAAAACATGATCCAACTAAGTAGGTCCTCCATAAATCCATCAATAGCAACTTCCCAACAACATGGCTCTTGAAAAGAAAAAGAGGAACATCACCTCAAAGACAATAAACCCAAGCATAGAGCAACCCAAGTAAACATGGCTCTTGAGAAGAAAAAGAGGAACATCACCTCATAGAAAATAAACCTAAGCATAGAATCTCACAAAAGAGGAACCTCCCACCACAAGATCCCAAAGAGGGCCATGGCAGCATCACCCTAGTGTCAAGGACTATGGCAATAACTCCACATTGACAAGGGCTTCAATAGTAATTCTAATGTCTCCATGTAAGGTCTTGCCTGAGAGGAACCATGAAGGGTCAAATGATCTATTGTAGTGTGTGATAGCCACTTGTCCACTTTTTAGAATCACCAAGGCATAACAAATTTAAGCCACCTAAGAAGGAATCATAAGAGACCATTATGTAATGCTAGCAGCCATATAACTTTGAGGTCTCATTTATGTGTAGGCCATTAGGCCCTCATGGTGACATTAGATGAAACATACATGGGTATAAGCACGTTAATGTGATACACTTTTCATGTTAATAAGCATACAAAAGTAGGACCTATTATTAGCGTACTCCAAGGTAGATTTTTGGAGGATTTTTTTTAAACATGTGTGATATGTCATTTTTGCATGAGAGCACTCCACTTGAAGTAATTATTACATGCAATGCTTATTCTTTTCAACCTTTTGGTAGGCCGAGTCGATCTATCTGCATTTTGAAAGTAAGAGGCCATGAAGAAGGAATGGGCTTCATTGCAGTAAAACATAGGCGCGAAAGTACGCCAAAACCTTGGACAAGAGCTACACCACTAAGAAAACCTGCTAAAGAGGAGGTCAAAATAGACAGCATTAGCGCAGGTCCACCAACAAAGGGTAGACCCAATACCAAAAGGATTTCTTCTACAGAAAAGAGGAGAGGATCATTGGGCTACTCCTCTAGTGCAAGTATGTTGTTTTCTCTCTTTTTCTCTGTTTTCACTAGCTGCATGCATAAATGGTTTTACTTTAGATGTGAGAGAGAGAGAGAGAGAGAGAGAGTGTGCACCCAAAGCTTGTTAAGGTTATTTAATAAGGCAACTTTGAGTGCTAATTAGCATTGATTATATTGCTTCTATTAGAGCTTTATATGACAATAGGGCAGCTGAATGCAAGAGAACTTTTATTGGCCCACTGTTCTACTCCAAGACTTTCTGCTTTCCCTCTCTCTATATGTTTTCACATACATATGCATGCATAAATGAATTAACTCCTCCTGGAGAGAGAGAGAGAGAGAGAGAGAGAGAGAGAGAGAGAGAGAGAGAGAGAGAGAGAAACAAAAAGAGAGAGTGTGTGTAGTTAGTAAAACAAGTTAATGTCGAGCTAAAGGAGAAAAGCTACTTTGAGAACCACTTGTTGAAATGGCGGATAAGAAATCAGATGAGGACCCCTTTACGAGGGTCGGGCGTTGAGCCATTCGAAAACATGAAAGATGAGGTGGGCCATGATTTCCGTAAGAGGCCAAGTGACACCACACCTTGCTTCGTAGAGAACGCAGAGGCTACCACATTTGTGCACTATGAACCCCACAAAAGGAGGCATTTCCTAAACTCCAGCACACTTGAAGTGGAAAATATTGTGAAGCATGTAGAGAAGAATCTGCACAAAGCTAGAGCTAAGCTTGATGATGTCACATGAGCTTTGGAAAAAGCAAAGATAGAGGAGAGGAGCAATGAGAAAATGAGCGAAGCCACTAAAGTTTTGAGAGGACAGCTTTCTGCAGAGTAGCAAAAAGAAGAATCGAGCCTCAAACTGGGGGGGGTGAATATGTGCCAAATTGAGCTTCAAGAAGCGATCATTCCAAATGCAAAAACAACATTGTTGCTACTCAGCTATGATCCCAATCCATTGGAGGGACACAAAGATGGATAAAGTTCTGTCTCAATGGGTGGTTGCTTGACTCCTAGTGTGTTGTTGACAAAAATGTAGCATACCCAATATTGGCATCCTATATTTCTGTCCCAACCCATCCCCCTCCACCACGAACCTTGATCCTCCCTTTCTCTCTCTATCTATTACCATCTTCCCTTCCTCTCCTCCCTCTCTCCAACCATCTCACATCTCTCCTTTGTCTCACACTCCCCTCTCTCTCTTTCTTTCTGTTTCTATATCTTTCTTTTTGTTCACTCTCCTCTCTCCAACCATCTCACATCTCTTCATTGCTTCCCTCTCTCTCTCTCTCTCTCTCTCTCTCTCTCTCTCTCTCTCTCTCTCTATATATATATATATATATATATATATATATATATATATCTATCTATTTGCTTACTCTCTCTATTTACCATTTCTCTCTCTCTCTCTCTCTCTCTCTCTCTCTCTCTCTCTCTCTCTCTCTCTCTCTCTATCCTTCTCTTTGCTCCATCTCTCTCTCTATCTTTCTCTTTATTCACTCTCTTTATCCTCCCTCTCTCTCTATATATCCTTCTCATTTCTCAACATAGTACACTTAACTCATGTTTTGCGTATAGATCCTTAGAGTCTACAAACTTAACACTACCTTATTCATCCACACAATACATAAAAGTTAATTCTTTATTGCGTTGTATGACATGTTGAGCACAAACATTGTTGAAACTATTAATGATATCTTATTACAAAACCCCAACATGCATTGCTCTGGCCCCCTCTCTCTCTCTCTCTCTCTCTCTCTCTCTCTCTCTCTCTCTCTCTCTCTCTCTCTCTCTCTCGCTCTCGCTCTTTTCATATGTAAAATAAGATCATGACATAATCATGAATAATTGTTAAACCCGATCACTTGAATATTCATAAACAAATATGGTCAGTGCACTACAATAACATCTTCATCAAGACACCCTCCACAATGTCCTCTTCGGGATCAATACAAACAATGTTCATTCCTAATTTGCATGCTACCATAGCACATTCTCCACATCCTACATAAACCTCAATATCTTTATAATGTAAAAGTTATTGTAATGGAAACTCTATTTCCCTACATGACTACATTTTTCACTCCATCTATACATTCCTCTTAATTTTGTTACATCTTATTAGATTATCTCCTGTTTTCAATTTTGTGTACAAGGTATGTTATGTGTTTTTTTGGTTACACATTCCGAGATTAGGGCCATGTCTATCACTTTGGCTAAATATTGACTTGTGTATGAGAAGCACTTGAGATTAAGAATACGAGTCAGATTGTGAGGGTGCACAAGGTCCACCCATTGCACATGCCAATTCACAAAGCCTGGAGGCTGTGAAGAGGGAAACAACCTTAAGCAAGCTTAATTGTGTGCATCTATCCAGAGAAACTATTCTCCTTGAGACCCTACCTATGCCTGAATTTCAGTATGTGCAGAGTCTCCTAAAAGAGGAGAAAAGTGCTATAGTGCTTGACCTATATGGGTTCTTATTGAAGGTTGTAGAAGGAAAGTTTGGTGAGCAAGCCCTAATATATGCAAAATATTTGGAGCATCGCCTAGTAAACAAGTTTCGACATGTCTATTATCGGAAAGACTCTCATGCGTTTTTGGAATGGTGCTTGAAGTTCTTCCATGCCTTAGTAGTATGGAGTTCTTGCGGGTATCAAAATTGGAGAGCATATTGAGAAAAGTGTATCTAGAACAGAGATCGCATAGAGCATGTTTCTTTTCTCAGGAGTCCTATGATATAGTTACTTGGGAAGTCAGGTCAAACCTATCTTCTTTAAAAACTTGAGTACATTATGGAGAGTACATCTTGTATTTAATGCCAAGAATACATTGATATTGAATGATGATATATACAAAGTCCACCACAATCCAAAGGGCACCTAGATGACAGTGCCGATATTAAAAAACTAATCAGAGAAAGAGCTTAACACATTTCTGTTGGAAGATCTGAAGTCTTGGTTGTGGCTTCTAATTAAGATCGATGTCTTTACATAGCTAAAGATGTTTGGTTCATCTCATTTTGCTGCTCACTTATCACAAAAACATGAAACTTACAACACTTAGGGACAAAGAGATATTCACAAATATGTGCTCAGTATGATTGGTTTTGCTTACGATTTGTCACAAAAATTCTAGTTACTATCGTTGTTTCCTTTTGCGGGCTGTTGTATTGCATTTTTTGGTTTTGGAGTGGGGTTCATTTGTCTTTCAACCTATCTTTCTCTATCTACTTCCATCCATATTTGTTGTCGCTCTCGTCTCTCGCTCTCCTCTGCTTCCCTATTTTCCTCCCTTTGGTGTGCCCTCGTCTCCTCTTCTAGTCTCAATTCGAAACACTTATTTTCTACACCATTGTTGAAGGGATCCTCTTCTACCATTGTTAATTAGCTATATACCATATATAAGCAGGTATTAACTAGCAATTTTCAGGTGTTTACATAGGGTTAACCGGTGTTAATTAATAATTTGCCATGTGTTAATGAGCAGTATGTGTTATATAAGTAGGTGCTAATTAGTAGTTTGCAAGTGTTTACTCAGGGCTAACATGTGTTAATTAACGGTAGCCATATATCAACATGTGTTAATTAGTAGTCTACCATATATTAACAGGTTTTAATTAGCAGCCTACATTATTTCAACAAGTGTTAATTAGCAGCTTGCATTATTTCAACAACAGGTGTTAATTAGCAGCCTGCCTTATTTCAACAAGTGTTAATCAGCACTCTGTTAGCGCTAACTATAATTCTATTGCATGCTTAGTTAACCCTAATAGGTGTTAATTAGCACTTTGCTAGTGTCAACTATAATTCTAGTGTATACTTAGTTAGCCCTAATAGGTATCAATTAATAGTCTACATTATATCTATATGTGCTAATTAGAAATCTACCTTATATCTATATGTGCTAATTAGCAATCTACCTTATATCAACATGTATTAATTAGCAGTCCGCCTTATATCAACATGTGTTAATTAACAGTTTGCATTATTTTGCGACAAGTGTTAATTAGCAGCTTTTATTATTTCAACATGTATTAATTAGCAATTTGCCTTATTTTAAGTGTTAATTAGTATCAACTATAATTCTAGTGTATGCTTGGTCAACCCTAATAGGTATTAGTTAACAGTCTACCTTGTATTGAGATGTTATAATTAGTAATCTGTCTTGTATCAACAAGTGCTAATTACTAGTCTTCCTTATATCAACATGTGTTAATTAGTAGGCTGCATTATTTTAACAGGTGTTAATTGTTAGTATACACTCAATGCCCGCCTCTCAGCATGTATCTCAATTTAATGTATCTCAATTTAATGTATAATGCACATTTGTTAGGCCCCCATTATGAGGAGTAGCCATGGTGCATATGTCTTTAGTGGGAACCTCGGCTTAGACGCCGATGGGATCATTATTGTGACCATTGATGATGGTTAGGAGATGGTCAGGGGTACGAGCGTTAGCTGTGGGGCAACGAGACGAGGAATATTCCCTAGAATATTTCCCTCAGATACCAGGACGGTGGGTCGCGTTCTTAATACGCGGGCGGTGACCGTGTCTATACACTGTGTTAAGGAAAGCCTACCCTAACTGTGTTGTGGGAAGTTGCTTATTTGCCGAGCTCAAGCATGGCTCAAGAGCTCCACCATAGCCGCTCGTCACCGCCATCCTCCCACATTCATAGCCACATCGAGGCTGTTGCTCTAATCCAACGAGTGATGCAAGCTCTCTCACGCGAAGATCGTGTGGAAACTCCGCAGAAGAGGATCGCATATTGGTTAGCCTAATCACGAGAGAGAGAGAGAGAGAGAGAGAGAGAGAGAGAGAGAGAGAGAGAGAGAGAGAGAGAGAGAGAGAGAGAGAGAGAGAGAGAGAGTGATTAGCACTAATCACTCCCAAACCTTAACCCTATAAGCACACCACACATGCTAGATTAGATTTGCAAAAGAGAGGGAGAGAGAGGACACAAATGGGAGAATGAGTTACAAACAAGAGAAATTGGCTTTTATAGTTCCAAGCCTTTTCCCAGTAAACTGCCCACGGGAGGAGTAAGTGACCCGGGGCGCCCAAAACATAGTTACAAGGCTTTTCTCTATGGTTTGGCCCACTGACCAAGATCTTCTTGTTTGTCCTTTGAAGCTCAATACTTGGGAGCGTCTTTAGGGTGTTTTCCTCATCAAATGACAGGATTTACAATATAGCACGGGCACCCATTACATAAGTGTGTGGACATAGTTGTCATAGGAATGTGTTAACTAATATGTGGTTAACATACTCCCCTTCTTGAAGTCGATCATGTCCAAGTGATCGGTGAGAGGTTGGTGAGGCAAGGGGGGAAGGTCGCACTTGGTTGGTTCTCCTGTCTCTCCTGAAATGAGAGTGGGTGGGGGAGTTAGTATGATGGAAAGAAGTTATTGGAGTACTGGCTAAGTATCCAACTAGTCTGATGGAATTTTATGAGCTTGCTTTTTTGTATGTGCCCAATAGTACTCGTTATTTTGTTTTTTTTTAATCACCTGTGTGGCGGGAAATCCTCATTAGAGGAGTCAGAGTACTTGAATGAGTAGACTAGCACATAATACTTAATGACTAGTATCCCAGTGGTAGGTGGTATGATTAAAGAGGAGTCAGTAAAACAATGGGGTTAGTAAGCAATTGGCGAGGGGGGAATCCCGGAGGGACAAGGAGGCAATACACATGGAGACTGCTTGCGCTCCGAGATGCTGTATATCGATTGCGATGTTCATGAAGCTCTAGCATCTTTGTCAAGACACTGTGATGGGTACCTTGGCTCCCATGGATGTTGAGACATCAAGTTACGGTGTTCTCTCTTTTCTTTTTATGCTTTGTCTTCTTCTGTTATTGTGCAGCTCTGGGATCCTGTGCGATAGGAGTGGTAGTCGATGCCGAGGATTCATAGGTGTTGAGCCGAAGAAGAAGTTTTGGGTAGGATTCATGAGACATGGAGCACAGTTATTTGGGTGCAGTAGGGGTGATTAAGAAGATCCAGGTGATGGGTCATACGATGGACCAGGTTTTTTCCCACCATGGTCCCCCCATCCAGAGATGTACCTGGATGGTTGTCGATGATGAAGCTTTATGCAGTGTGTGCGCATAGGACAGAGCCTAGTGAGATTTGAAGGTGTTGTGCATGGGCAAGGGCAAAAGGTGTGCCCGTGGTCCTAATCACTTAGATCCTAACCACCCAGAGACTTTTTTTTTGCATGTGTTTATTGGTCAGCACCCATAAAGAGGGTTTTGTACTAAGTGGCCCATGTGGCTAGAGTTGTGAGCTTACCTTTGAGTTTATCTTTGAATGGTTGGATAAGCTTAGCCATGTGTAGCACTGCCCCTTGGTTTGGTGACGAAGTCGAGGGGCAGTGTTCCACGAGAACACTCACGGGAACACGGATTATGGAAGGAGGCCGGAAGCAATTAATGCAAGAGAGCGGAATTGTAGCCATGGGAACATAAAGACGCACATAATTTTTCCATATTTTTGTGCCGAAGTGCAATGTAAATCATTTTAGGCCAATGTGGGTTCTAAATGAGAGTTCTAAGTGTATTAAGCAAGGCTCACTTATGGGGTTGTCCGCCCATGTGTGAAAGAGGCCTAGGGTTAGGGTTAGTGACATCTCTACAAAAGAGAGGTTAGGTAAAGAAAGTGGACGTTTTTTGCCATTCTCATAAGCTATTGAGTAAAGCTCTTGAGCTCTCAAGCTATGGCAGCTCTCTAACTCTCTCTCTATTGTACTCTAATGAGCATGAAGCTCCAATGAGTATAGCTCCACTTCATTCTCTTAATCTGTTTTAGCATCATTGAAGTAGATTAATCTATGATTAGTTGAATGCTTCTTTCTTTCTCTTGTGTATGCTGCATGCTTGTAGTGTGTGTGTGTAGTCTCCATTGATGCAAGCTCTTGCCCACTTCTTTGGCAAAATGAGTTATTCATGGATAAACTCTTTCTAGGAGCTTGTGGGTTTGTGAATGTTACATTCTCTGCTTGCTTAAGCTTGTGGGTTAGTAGATGCACGCTTATGGATTTGCAGGCATTAGGGAAAGCTAAGATTTAATCAATGTTTGAATGGGATTAAGAGATTGCTATGCATTGCTTGTTGTCTTGATTAGTGTAGTGGATTTAAGGGATTGAGAGATTGATTGAGGTGTTGAATGGTTGAATCGTCAAGTGGTGGTTTGTGTATGTGAACTCTCCCTCATGGGATAAGCCTTCATACACTAATCGAGTCGAGTCCTCGGATTGACATTGTGTTTCTTAACACATTTGTTGATCGGTAGTACTCTATGAGCACTATATTGCACGGTAGAGAGAACCGCTCTACAATGGCGCCGCTGTCGGGGAGCGAGTGCCTACATTAGTTGAGCACCATACACACACTACCACTCCTTGTTAAGCTCCAATCGGTTGCAAAACTGTTGGATAGGAGAGCAGGCTTTGGGACTAATTTTGGTATTTATTTAAGACTAATTTGTTGTTAAATTCTCTTTATTTGTCTTGCAATTTAAGTGCGATTGGCGAGCTACGCTTCTCCCTTGAGGTCAGGACAAGGATTCAACACACAGGAAGGATTGCAGGTACGCGCTAAACCTGCAAATTTCAATTTTTGTGCGAAAGAGAGAGGCCTGTTTTTGCATTTTTGTCATTCTGTTTGAGAATAATTTTTACAGTTTCAATTTTCTGCATGTTCGTTTTATTTTCTGTTCTTAGCTTAGTTTAGTTTTCTGCATCTTTAATTTTGTGCATTTTAGTTATCTATTAAACTTGCATTTTCGTTCTCTGTTAAACCTGCACATGTAGAGAAACTGAAATCTGTACACACACATGAACATTAAACATTTCGAATTTGCTGCAAATTTCAGAGCTGCACATGCATTGAGTTCCCTGCACATGTATTGAATTCGCTGTAAATCTGACAACTGCACACACATTGAGTTCACTGCACACGCATTTCAAAAAAGAAAAAAAATAGTAATAAAAGAAGGCGATTGTGCGTGAACAGCGCACCGCGAGGAGAGACCCACACACTGCACCGTAAAGACCGCCACCGCACCGGATAAGGGGGTGCAGAAAAAAAGAAAAAGAAAAAAAAAGAGAGTCTGGAAAATTTTTCATTTTCTGTCGCAAAAATTTGGGAGGTTATCTAACTTTTCGAGAGGAGTTAGAAAACACCCATCGTCGAAATTTCGGTCCCGGAACCATTTTCCCATAGTGAGTCAGTATGGGAAACTGGTAAATTTTAGGCGATTCTCGATCCGAAAAAATACGCTATTTTTTTTGGCCTAATGTGTTCGAGGGGGTTCAAAATGGGTTCTGGCAAAGTTTGAGCCAACTTGAAAATTTTTGGATTTTTTGATTAAAAAAAAAAAACCTTAAAATTTGATCTTATGCACTTGCGGTCGGGACGTCATATAGACACTGCCATAGGGCCTAGGGCACCTTCTAGAGTACCTACGCATACGCAGGAAAGTGGGACCCAATCGGTAGGAAATTTGGCAGATATTGGTGAAACCTTTTTCGAATCCCAATCTGATACCCTTTCCAGGACAACTAGCTCATTGTCTATGGACAATCTAGGGCCGTCAAATAGTCATCCCTTAGCCCCAAATAGGACACCCACAAGATCTTTTAATCCATTTGAAGCCGACACCATGGGGTTACCACTCAATGTGAGACTTCAATATGTCTACACGAATGCTCAAGGAGCTGAGATCTTTAGGGATCCACAACAACGGTATCTCGTTAAGATCGCAGACTTAGCTTGATAGAGCACCTCTAGTCAATGACCATGGTAACATGTACATGGGTGGAGATGGTGTTCGCTCTACGAAGTCACCTATCATCCAGAGAATGTAGACAAATTAGGGGAGCTCTCTAAAAGTGAGTTCTTAGACTTATCAAAGCTTTCCAGAGCAAGGGAGTCTAGAGATGATTGGCTCATTGAGCCGGACATGCCTGGATCATCCAATGCCCAGTCCTCAAAGCCATCCATAGATAATTTACTTTTTGTAGATCTAAATTTGGAAAGGGATAGGAAAGGCAAGAGCAAAATGGATCAGGGGGCTGAGAACCAATGGGAGTTTGTACGACAAATTCCAGTGACAAAGGTCTTACAGGATGACCCACTTCAAGAGGTCTATAAGGACTCTTTAGAAGGATATTATGCCACAACTAGATTGCTAGAGCTAGATCTTCCTCTAGCACTTGTGGTGGTAGTTGAGAAGCTTGCAGAATACAAGAACCGAATTGTTGATAAATGGGCCAATGAATGCCGAACCTTAGATTGGAAGGAGATTCGAGAGCTCACGTCGTGGAAAGGACAACCATTATTCATGGAAGTGTTCTCAACAAATACAGCTAAACCAGGAGAGACAGCCTTTCTTGGAGAAACTATTGCTCCTCTCCTACGAGAGTTCACTAGAGAGGGACCCTCAACATCAAAGTGGACCACTTGAAGTAGCTCAACTCTAGCACCAAGATATTATCCTACACCAAAAGTGCGACCACAGATCACACCACAACAACGTTTCTCTCACTATGACAATCGGAGGGTAGGGGAGCCAACTCGACCTCCCATAAATGCACCTCCTGAAATGCGGGTAACAAGATCTTTGGAGGGGGTTGGTGAGGCAGGTAATAGGGGACCCACACCAATTTGGGATGCATGTGGACCATCTTACCAAAGAGAGGAACAAGTTCCCACTGAGAGTGAGAGGCCGTAGGCCCTATGATGATGAGTATTCAAGACAAGTAAGGCCATCAACTCTTCAGAAACTGGTAAAGAAGTATGAAGGGTCGGGAGATCCATATGACCATGTAGCAGCATTTAGGCAAGCAGTTCGAGCTGAGCAAGTGACTAACAAGCATACGCAAATTGAAGGATTTGGGCTCACTCTTGAGGGAAAGGCCCTTGCTTGGTTTTAGGCACTAGAGGCTTCAGACAAATCTTCTTTACGAGTTTTGGAAGAGAGATTCATTGCTGCTTTTTTCTTGATGGGCATTCAATGACACAGTAGCAAACATCTACTCTTTCAAGCAAGGCGAGACTGAGAGTGTTAGAGACTGTGTAAATAGGATGAAGCAGTACATTAATCGTTGCCCAGAAGATGAGAAGCCCACCCAGAGTCGATTAATTTCTCTCTTCTTAAAAGGACTCAAAAATTCAACACTACACACACATCTCTATGCAAAGAAGCACACAAATTTCAGTGAGTGTTGCCATGATGCTATGGATTTTATAACTTCAAATTCCAAGATGGTACTGGTCCTGAGGTGAAACCTAGAGATCAGTGGGGTGATGACCAAAGTTCAGGGTCTAGCGTGCTAGTAAATCCAGACCACATAGCTAACCTAGTACTAAGGAGATTGGGACAAACCTATCGCCCACCCATGCAGCCACAACAACAGCAGCAGCAGCAGCGAATGAGGAGTGTACTACCTATAGGTCCTCATCTTTGTGGAGTGTGTGGAGGTAACCATAAAACCGAAGAATGTAATACCTTTTCTCCTCTAGTCACAAACCAACCCATAAAGAAGTGGTGCCAGGCCTGTGCTTGGAATTTTACCCACACCACACAGGAATGTACTCGCATTGCAAGAATGAGACAAGAGCGTGAGCAATAAAGGGGTGCAGTGGCTCCACAAATGCATCAACAGTATACTAATTTTGAATGTAAGCCACCGATGGCACAAGAGCAAGCACGACCTGTACTTGGAGCTCAACCTCCTACTCCTGGGACTACTCCTGTGAGGTTTGTTGACTACGACAATTCAAATATGTGTAGAGACTTGGTAAACCCAAGCTATGTGGAGGAGGAATATGCATCATATTCATCCAAGGAAAATCTCCTTGAAAATCTCGCATATCCAAGCCAAGCACTGAAACCTCAACCAGGGGAACAAAATTCTTTGATGTTGCTAGGTGGCTACCAACCTAGGACTCCAGGCCCCTCAGATTAATGGCAGCAAAGGAAAGTAGAAGCCAAACTAATGGGCCCCTGTTATGAGTGCGGAGAACCCCATTGGGCTCGTGATTGTCCACATCGCCCAAGGCAAGCAGCTCGATTCAATACAACAGTACCACAGTTTCCACCAATTGAAAGATATTGTCTAGGGTGTTGTGTAGAACACTTTTCAAAGGATTGTTTGCTGAAACCACATGAGGAAACTACCTCTCAACCAAAGGTCTCACTCAACTTTGTAGAGGCAGTTCCATCGCCACTTCATCAGAGAATGAGGATGTCGTGCCACTTAGAGTCATGACTAGATCACAGACCACTGATGAGACACCTCGAACTAGGGATGCAAAGGCAAATCTAGTGGACAAGACCCTACATTCCAATAGAAAAAGGACCATTAGGAGGAAAAAGAACCGCAACAAGCAAACTAAGAGTGTATCCACTAGTTCTCAAGAAGTCTCTAAACAAAACATGAAGGATCAAGCTTTTACATCCCAAGAAGTGCATGAGGAGCATCAACCTCAACCTGGGCCTAGTGCTAAACAAGATGAGGCTAGTACAACCGAGGATAGTTCAGGGGGTTCTGTTTTTGTGGATAAGGTGAACGAGACTCTAGATGCCATCATTGATGCTCATAGAAGTCGCATTGCAGCTTTATCTGAGCTACCCAAGAAGCTTCAAGAATACCTAAACCCTCGTGAGGAGAAGATCAATCTAGCTGTACATCAGCAACTCATTAGGGAAGCTCAATCAATACTTGAGGGCCCATCTCCTCCTATCCCTCGGGGCCCCACCTCTCTTAAGCCAACATTAGAAACCATACCAGAAGTGTCATCAAGTTGGGAAATGAAAAGTGAGCTGATCTCACAAGCTCATTAGCGACAAGTCTGCACCAATTGACACCCCATTGAAAGAAGGCATTCTGCCACCACCTAGTCTTGCCTTCCCATGTAATGATGAAGTTATTGATGCTAACGAGGACATGGCAAATGAGATGTGGGTAGCAGTTCATGAGAAAGTTAATGAGAATATGTCCTCTATTATTTCACCTCCATTCTCTGAGGTGGATTTTACCAGGGGCACAGAACACAACTTTAGAGGCCCAAGCATCCAGGAGGAAGTTCAAAAAATTGTTTCTCCTAGAAGTAAGCATACAATGAAAACCTTACCATCTTATTTGGGAGAATATGAGAACTGTTCTCAAACCTTGAGGAGACTCTCCATGCATAGAAGGTTGACAAAGGAGATGGATATGGGTATCGTGCAAGCTATTTTGTCAGCACCAGTGGCTTGTACCTTACCTTTGCTTGATTTGATAAAGCTTCGACCTGAGTTGTGGAATGATATTGCCACATGTTTGTTAGAGCAAGTATTGCTACAAAAGGGTCACCATCAATGTACTATACACCCTGAGACAAAGCATGTTATGCCAGTTTCTATCAACAAAGTAGGAAAATTTTGTGAGGACGATCAGGGAAATGCTACCCTCCCATTAGAAGTGCGAAAAGTAGCTTCAACTGCAATACTTGACAGTGGTGCAGGAGTGGGCATTGTGACAAGGACCATTTGGGAAAAGTGGGGCAGACTAGCTATTAGGAGTACCAGAATGCGCTTGCAGCTAGCAGATGGAAGCTTAGAATATCCCATTGGGCTACTAGAGAACATATTGGTCACCACATGTGGGATTGAATATGAGCACACATTTGCAGTAGTGGATTTTGGAAAACATCCAAACTATGAAGTGATATTGGGTAGATCATTCATGCGACAATTTCAAATGATTCAAGATTGGGGATACAATTATTTGTACCTCCGACATGATTCTGTCATCGCAAGGGTCAACCTAAAGAATCACTCATATCGTGATGTAACAAGGTCTCCAATAGATGAGTTTGATTCTGCTTCATCTAAGGGCTCAAGAGTTACATTGTCAGATGGGTGAGAAGATCTGTGGATGTGTGGAGCCTCATGTAACGATTTCAACACTGAGAGACTTAAGGGTAATCGAAGTGTATCAAATGAGGCATACATTCCACAACCCTTCCCTGAGCACTTAATTGATCCCCTAGAATGGAGTCATGTCCTTGCAACATTATCGACATGTGCTTTACCTAAGCCAATTCAATTTTGTGACTCAGATGGATATGACATTATTCCTATACGAATGGTACAACCACAGCCTTTGCTACTGAAGATGGCATCTTTGCCTATCGTGTTATGCCATTTGGTCTAACAAATGCACCTACAACCTTTTAGCGGTTAATGAGTCATGTATTCAAGGAGTACCTTAGGCTATTTCTTGAGATCTTCATGGATGATTTATGTGTTCACTCACAAGAGCATGATGATCATATAGAACACCTCAGACTCGTGTTTCAAAAGTGTCAAGTTTATCGTATATGCTTGAATCCTGACAAGTGCAAATTCATGGTAAGGCAAGGGAAAATTTTGGGCCATATTGTTTCTCACAATGGGAGTTCAACAAATATGGATAAAATTGATGTCATTGTCTCATTACCTCGGCCTATCAACCCTAAAGGGGTACAAATATTCATGGAACATTGTGGCTATTATCGTCGATTCATCTACATGTACGATGTCCTAGCCAGACCATTATATGCTCTTCTTGTAAAATTTAATTGGACTGACGAGTGTGAGGAATCCTTTGAAAAGTTGAAGCAAGCATTAGTGTCTGCACCCATCTTACGGGCACCAGATTGGAACCAAATCTTTCATGTCCATATTGATGCTTCAAACTTTGCAATTGGATGTATTTTGGCTCAATCGAGAGAACATAATAAGGATTTCCCAATCTCATATGCTAGTCGACAGTTGAACAATGCTGAGAAGAATTATACCACAACAGAAAGAGAAGGTTTGTCAATGATATATGCAGTGAAAAAGTTTTGCCATTACCTTTTGGCAAACAAATTTATATTTTTTGTGGACCATCAAGCACTGCTATATTTGGTGAATAAGCCTTGTGCAACTGGAAGGATTGTGAGGTGGTTTGTCATTCTTCTTGAGTTTGATTTTGAAGTGGTAGTCCGAAAAGGAACAACTCATCTAAGGAGGGCAGATCATTTGTCTCTCGAATCACCTCTGGAGAAGCTCCTGTGGGGTGTGGATGATGATATGTTAGATTCAACACTTTTCCTTGTAGAGACAGCTCCTAAATGGTCTGAACCCATCTTAGAAATTTTGACAAGTGGGTAGATACAACTAGCTGGTCCTAATGTGGACCTATGGCGACCATTCAAGTTAATCTCAAGGAGATTATATTGTCAGGGTAATGATGGAGTATTGTGGCTTATACCTAACCCTGACCAATATGAGGAGATCTTGGAATGGACACATAAGGGTATTGGTGGAATCCATGCATTAGCTACTTGTGTGCGACGTATAACTCAAGATGGGCAATGGTGGCCTACCATGCATGCGGATGCTGAAAAATTTGTTCGTAACTGTGCTTCTTGTCATATTCAACAACCAATTCATAATGTCACATTATTCCAAATTTTAACTACACCAAGTTGGAGTAAGTATATTGTGGACTATCTTAAGCATGGTCATACTGATCGAACAATTTCTAAATATCGAATTTGTGCTATTGAAGTTGAAGCGGCCAACTATATACTGATAGAGGGCCAACTCTACAAGAGGGGCAAGGATGGCAACTTGCGCATGTGTGTATGTGAAGTTGACTACTTGAAAATCTTGACTCATGCACATGCAAGTGTTGGGGGTGGACACTTTTCGGGCAATACCACAGCTAAGTTGATTAGGTGGATGGCAACTTGCGCATGTGTATGTGAAGATGACTACTTGAAAATCTTGACTCATGCACATGCACATGCAAGTGTTGGGGGTGGACACTTTTTGGGCAATACCACAGCTAAGTTGATTAGGTGGTTTGGGATTTGGTGGCCAACCTTACAAATGGATGTCGAAGAATATGTGAAACATTGTGACGATTGTCAAAGGACCAAAACTCCCATCACAAAGGACAATATGCCATTGCGGCCTATGTTAAGCACACGTGCGTTTGCCAAATGGGGTATTGATTTTGTCGGTCCCATTAAACCTCCAGCTCGTCACACGCATGCCGAATATATTATAGTCGCAAACTGACTATTTGACCAAATGGGTAGAAGCAAAGGCTACAGTAAAAAATGGTGCCAGAACCATAGCCAAGTTCTTGTATGAGTACATGTTTACATGCTATGGCTTACCTATTGAAATCGTTAGTGATCAGGGTGTGCACTTTGTGAATGAGGTCATAGAGTTTTTACTTCAAGAATTTATGGTAATTCGCAAGCATTCTGCACCCTATCATCCCCAGACCAATGGTCAAGCTGAGAGTACTAACAAGATTCTCTGCACAGCACTCATCACAAAGATTGTTGAGGGACATAGGACTGATTGGAAGCAAAAGTTGCACTCATTTCTTTGGGCATATAGAACAGCCTATAAAACATCTATGGGCATAACCCCATTTGAGCTTGCTTTTGGGCTAGATGCAATTCTTCCTATTGAATTTCTTGTACCTACTCTACGAGTTGCTAAACAATTGGACTGGACTGGTCATGAGCTTTCTTAACGCATTGATGAATTGGAAAATCTGGATGAGACCTGCTTATTGGCGGTAATGGGGATGTATGCCGAGAAGAGGAGACAAAAGCAATGGTATGATTGAAATGTAACAACTGGCCGATTCAAAAAAGGGGACCTTGTGCTCTTGTACACACTTAAGAAGCATAAGCGAAAGCTCAAGAAACGTGGCTTAGGATCGTTTGTGATTAATGAGCTTACTCCTAGTGGTGCAGTGCGTTTAGAGACACTAGAAGGTGAGCAAATGCCTAACTTCATTAATGGAAGTCGTCTCAAGAAATACAATGAACCATTAACTGAAGTCATGCTTCAACAAATGCATGCTACCCACACACGGAAAGAAGCACATGACCTACTTAAATGTCAGGCTCAAGAAGAGGCTAAAGCTAGAGTTACAAAAGCCAAGGAGCGTCGCAAGGCTTCTGTGTTGGCCTTACAGTTGGCTACTGAGATGAACAATATGTCGAACCTTTCAATATTCACGTGTGTCTACATCTTCATGAGACTACCTACTTTGTCTCTGCATTAATTGACTCTGGTGCAGATTATAATGTTCTCTCATTTGACACATGGGTAGCCTTGGGAAAACCAACACTTGTGCACATTCCTATTGACTTACGAAGAATCTCAGGTGAAGATAACCCTATAGAGGAAAAATGTGTCATTATGATATCCATTCAGGATCACCAGATGTCAGTTCCCTTTTATGTGGCTAGTAAGTCCAAGGCAGTGGTAGAGGCTGTTCTTGGTCGATCGTGGTTAAGTGCTACCAATTGTTCATTAGATTGGAAGAATAGACAATACAAATTGCAAATTGATTCTGATTGCATCTTGGGATCTGCTGCTCCACGAGTTGTATCATGTCAAAAGGGTGGTAGTTCTACCTTACACAACCCACTTTCAATATCTGCTCTTCAAGCTCCAAGACAAATGATGTGGATAATCGATGAGTCCTCAAATGAGGGCCATGGGTGGCATGTTCCAACTACTCTAGTCACTGCTCAAAGGAGGCCAGGCAAGAAGGAATTGTCAATTTGGCTACCCAAAGATGCGTACAAACTTGTACCATCTAGCCTAGTTGCTAAACCTCCTAAAGAAGCATATCTTTTCCAAGCCTAAACCTCAGATTGTTACTCATTGGGTCCCAAAGCATGTTCTTAAAGCACAAGGCATTTATGAGGGTGCAACAGCACTTTGGCTTCCCAAATGCTATGGTTTGCTAGAGCCAAAAGAGTGTATCAATAAGATTCCAAAAGCCACTCTTGGTTTTTCATATCAGTGGGAGCAAAGGAAATCAACACAACCTCTTCAAGATAGGATAGGTGGTTGTAATAGCACCTACAAATCTACTTGTGTTGACCTTCTCCAAACATGTATTGAATCACCAGTTGTCCCAATTTCTCCTTGTTACACAATTCCACCATCAACTTGTGTACCTAAGACAAATCCAACTTTACATGAGTCTCCTTTGAGCATAGATTCTAGCACTTCACTACCTAAATCCTCTTATCTTACTCAAATTCCTCGACAATTGCTAACCTTCCCACCTCTTAAGAAGGACATACCCAAAACCAAAGGTAAGGCATTAACACTACAATTGAAGCTCTTTGGTAGATCAGTGTTTGAATAGTCTCACTTTTACTAATGTGGTTCCTTATGCCTTTACAAGATTGTGTTCTTTTTGAGATGATCTATCTACATTGTTTTTGATAGGGATTGTAATGATGGATATGAGTGTATAAAGTTTGAAGTTTCTAAATTTCATTGTTCTTCGCCCAGATACGTCCTAATGGATACTTGGCGAGATACATGTCCACCATGCATTGACCCTGATAGTACTCAACCTGAACATCGCGGGGGTTATAGTGCTCCTCCTTTTCAAACTCATAATCTATGTTTGAATGGGATTAAGAGATTGCTATGCATTGCTTGTTGTCTTGATTAGTGTAGTGGATTTAAGGGATTGAGAGATTGATTGAGGTGTTGAATGGTTGAATCATCAAGTGGTGGTTTGTGTATGTGAACTCTCCCTCATGGGATAAGCCTTCATGCACTAATCGGGTCGAGTCCTCGGATTGACATTGTGTTTTTTAACACATTTGTTGATCGGTAGTACTCTATGAGCACTATATTGCACGGTAGAGAGAACCGCTCTACAAGCAAGGTGGAGCTTCGTGGTGGATGAGGCTCCGTGGGTTGAAAGGGTTGGGCGAATTGAGCTTTGGAGTGCCCATGGGTTGGGTGTGGTCAAGTCTAGAGGATTTTGTCGATCGAGGAGGAGGGGACTTGTCTGCCCGTTGGTCGCCAAACCATCTTTGTCAATTGAATAGGTATTGGCGTGGTGGGTGTGGTTTGGGCAAATTGCTAAGGGATATGCCTTGGGAGCTAAATGATGGAATTGCCATCATGGAAGCCTTGGGCTTCTAAGAGACATTTAGGCACCCAATGTTGCCGAGTGATGAAGGTCCGTGGTTGGTGAGGCTTTCGGATTTTTTGTCGATGAGGCTTTGAGCTATGAGGTGGTTATCAACGTGGAGATTAGGCTTTTGATTGTGGCTTGGGGAGCCACAGGGGTGTGTTGCCTTCATGGAAGCCTTGTGCTTTGAGCACAAGGCTTTGAGCACATTGGTAGGCACCCAGTGCTGTTGGCTTCGCTGTGCTTGGGGTTGCCGAACTTGTGGTTGTGGGACCTTTTGTCGTAGCTTCTTGGGGAGTTGTGGTGGATGAGTACAAGCAGCATGCTTGGGTAGCCAGAGGCAAGTGTTACCTTCATAGTAGCTTTGTGCTCGTAAACAGGTGGTCGGGAACTAGCCAACGTTGAAGCTTTGTCTTAGGGTTTGTGTGTGTTGGCTTTTTGTACTTGGGGTTTAGAGATGGCCGTCTAGGGATCCATAATTCTGTGTAGCCATCGTAGAATCCCTAAGTGGCAAGAAGATTCTTTGGCACCCACCATTGTTTGTCGTGATAGAGATATGAGGCCGGGGTGCTTGCAGTGTAGGTGGTCGAGGATGTAGATTGAGGGGGGCAATGACGACGAGACGAGGCTTGTTTGTCATTGGTGGGTGGTGTCGATTGTGGCCAATCGTGAGGACTGACTTAGGTGAGGCATGGGGTGGGGGAATAGGGGAGACTGCTGGTGATGAGGAGGGGGCGTGAGGGGGAAGGGAAATCGAGGGTGAGGGTGTGTGGATGATTTTCTCTTGGGGACACAAGAGGACGACGACCTTTTTGGTGTTGATTTCCATGGTGGCCGTTTCTTCACACCAATTGATTTAGCAGAGTGAGTGGCATCAATCCACTCTTTTCCATGATGATTCAGCCTTGGAGTGCTCCCGTATCTATAACATGAAATCTGCACTCCAACTGGTTATTTCTAATAGAAATTTTAGGAATGAAATACCCAACACTCATTAGATGGAAGACTTACCAGTTGTTCGGGACGGTGTAAGAATACCCTTTATGGAAGTAGTTTTTGAGGGCAGAGAATTAGAGTCGATGCACTCCCTCTCCCAGAGGAGCATTGTTACCTTGCCCTGGGGAAGCTTGAGGGTAGCTGTCTTGTCAGCTGAGTTAATTGTACTTGTAGCGTTCTGGACCCATCTTTCTCCAAGGATGAGGGCTTCCTTTGTCTCACATGTGGGAACCACATAGAACTTACAAGTCAATGGGTTAGATACAATATGTATAGTTTGTGTAAAAGACCCAAGGCTTTGTATGCGTTGTCCACTAGGCAATTGAACTTTTGCATGGGCAATTTTAAGAGAGGCCCTGAGAGACCCATGTTTCCCATGGTAAAAGATTATAGCTAGCTGTGGAAGACAGCAAGACATGTTTTCTTTGCATGTTTCTACCAAAGGGGAAATCTATCCAAACCCATAGGGTGGTTGTTGTAGGTTGTGGAGCTACACTTACACTCAGGGTGTTAAGCGAGGCAATGGCTTTGTCGGGTTTATGAAGAGTTTGGCCGTTTGGGAGCATGAATTGTGTGCCGAGTGTGTGACCGTGGAGAGTGTCAAGCGTAGCAAGGACTTTCAGCTAGTCATGGTTGACTTCATCATTCATGACAAAAGTGGTTGGGGATGGCACTCGCACATCCACTTGTGCGGCATCAAAGGCCTAGTGATAAGCATTGCAAACAAAGAGATCGTTGCTCCTAGCGGTGGTCACAGAATCTTCAGCAAGGGGAGATTTGGCCATGGGATGTGAGTGCCATGTATATAAGTTGACCTTAAGTGTTTGAGACGCTTTGCGGAGGTAGACATTATGTAGGTCCCAGTCATGGAGTAGTCGGGTTTGTCTCATGAAGAGCCACCCAAGATGGCATCATAGGAGGCGTTACGAAAGTCCATGACCACAAATGCGAGGTGGAATGTCATGTCATAGACTTTGACCTTGAGGTCATGCACTAGGCCTATGGGTTTTGCAGAGTTCCTGTCCGCAAGTTTGATCACCAATGTGGTGGGATCTAGATCCAATTTTCCTAACATGTTTCCATCTAGGATGCCTTTGACCACATGTCCATTATAGGAAATGGGCAATGCTACGTTTGTGTCATCACCTTCAAAGTAGTGTCCCAGTGCATTAATGCGAACTGTTGGTGCACCTTTGGGTCATGGGGGTGATGGTGATGGAGTAAGTCTGGATGATGGGGCTCAGATTCATCTGAGGAATCTAGAGCTTCCTCATCCACATAAGCCTATAGTTTGTGTTCCATCCAATCTTGTAGGTCATTCCATAAATTTGGACTACCTTTTAACAAGGTTCCAATAGGCATTTGGATTTGGGAGGAAAGGAAGGCAGAGAGGTTGGCCAGGTCGTGTTGATGAGTAGGGGCTTGAGGGGCAGGGCCTTGATCATGGGGTCGACCCGTAATAGTATATGGAAGTTTAATCTGGTCCTTATTTGACAGGTGTGGAGATTGAGAGTCGTCAGAATTTGTGTTAGTGTTCGCATCGAGTTGTTCGATGTGAACGTGAATGGTCAATTCTACAGCCATGACATTGTGGTTGCATTGGGAGACGTTGCTTGTGAGGACAGTCTTCCACTCTATGGGGTTCATGGCAGAGGAAACACAAAAGAGGCAGTTTTCCTGCGGGTGCACCTATAATGTACACTAGTGGTTTAGGGTCCATGTGAGGCATCTATAGAGGGAGATGAGGTGGTAGGGGTGCCTCGGGGGTGGCGGAGCGCATGGGCTCCACAGGTTTAGCTATGGACTTGGTTGGGGTCTTTCCATAAGCAATGAGGTTTGCTTGGATAGGCAATGGTTGGGATGGAAAGATTGGTACGTGAGAGTGGCGTGGTGGCACCATGTGTGAGTAGTGACTTTGTGGTGGTGCCACCAACAAGGCTTGGGGCCCGGGAGGAGAGGAAGGTAATGTTACAAAGGATCTATGGGGTGGCATTAGCACGGCGGTGAATTGTGTGGAATAGCTTTCTCACATGTTCACATCGAGAAAGATCGCCCATTTGTAGGCATGATCAAAGGTGGAGGGGTCCTTGACCAAGAAGTGGTCGTGAAGCCTTAGATTGTGCAAGCCCAAGAGGAAATGGTCCATTAATTGATTATCAGACAATTTTTCCCTCTCATCGTAACGTGAATCAAGGTACTTGATTTTCGTCAAGGTACTTGATGTGTGCGATGTAGTCATGTAATGTTTTCTCTGGTTTTTGTTCCAATCGGAATAGTCAGATGACGGGGCTCCATTTGGGCCCATAGGGTACAAATCCAAGAATGAAGACCTCTCTCACAACGTCGTTGAAAATGCTTTTGTGTCGAGGGTCCAAGGATTGGAACCATTGCATGGCCTTGCCTTCAAGGCTGAGTCCAAGTAGATAGACTTTGGTTGTATCATCGAAAATTTCAGATGCCTGCCAGATTTGGTTAAAGACCTTGATGTGGAATACGGGGTCTCCAATGCCATAGAATTTTGGCAAAAGTTTAAAATTTTTCACCGACATAGGTTTTGTATGGGATGTTTGTGGGTGCAAGTGTTGTGACACTCCCCTTCCTAGAGCTTGTGCTAAGCTTGGGATGTCAAGTTGTGGCATAAGGGGAGGTGTTGTAAGGGTGGGGGGGAATAGATCCGTGGTGGTGGATAGAGAAGAGGATATGTGAATGTGCTCGGGGCATCTATCCATGTTGGGGTGTATGCAGGGAGGGGCCCACTAGATGAGGGCTCTTCAAAGATCATTTCGCTTTCCCGGCCAAGCATGTGTGGCATGGAGACCAAATGTGAATGAGCAATTGAGGTCGGGGTGCCTCCGAATGGAATGGAGGCATTGGGGGCACGTAACCATGACCAAAAGGTGTCCATGGTGTGTGGGGAAGCTTAAAGAAGCTTCAACGGTGCGTGTGCAGGCTTGAAATAGGAGTTTTAGCTCATTTTTACCTTGCACGTGAACACACCCTTAAGGTAAAAAAATAGTCTTTTGAGGTGATTTATGCATGTAAAAATGACCCTAGTGAGTTAGGAAGGTAGACCAATAGTACCTTAAAAGGTTTGGAAATTATGATTTTTTTAAGTATTTTATTTTGAAAAAAAAGTTTTTTTGGGTGTACGGCTGTACGCTCACAAGCGAACGGCCGTGGCAAGTTTTTTTTTTAATGGCCATACGCTCACAATTGAACACCCGTGGCTTAAGCTTGGAACGGCCGTGGCAAGTTTTTTTTTTTGAAAAAAGTTTTTTTTTTGTAGAGCCGTACACTCATAAGTGAATGCCCAGGCTTTTAGGTTGGAACGGCCGTGGCAAGTTTTTTTTTTTGAAAAAGTTTTTTTTTGTATGGCCGTATGCTCATAAGCGAATGCCCATGGCTTTAAGTTGGAATGGCTGTGGCAAGTTTTTTTTTTTGTGTACGACCGTACACTCACAAGAAGCGAACGCCCGTGTGGTGTTAGGTTGGAACGGCTATGGCAAGTTTTTTTGTGTGTGTATGGCCATACGCTCATAAGCGAACGCCCGTGGCTTTAGGTTAGAACGGTTTTTTTTAAAGTTTTTTTTTGGGTACGACCGTACCCTCACAAGCGAACACACGTGGCTTTAGGTTGGAATGGCTGTGGCATTTTTTTTTGTGTATGACCTTACGCTCACAAGAAAACACTCATGGCTTTAGGTTGGAATGGCCATGGTGGCAAGTTTTTTTTTTTGGTACGGCCGTACGCTCATCACAAGCGAACACCTGTGGCTTTAGGTTGAAACGGTCGTGGCAAGTTTGAATTTGAAATTTGAAATTTTAGATTTAAATTTGAATTTCAAATTGAAGGGAAGTGAGTGGGACACAACTAAGACCCTCTCTTTAATACTAGGTGGGTGGGATTAGGCTAAAGTTAGAGGCTACCTCTAAGTTAGTGGATTTCGACTAATTTAGAGCTCCTCTGGCTTAATTAAAGATTAATTCTCTTAATTCCACTGTTAATCACTCCTTAACCCTCTTCATTGCCCTAAAATTACTCCTAATTGGTGAGGAGTTTAAGCATGGGGATTTGATAGATGGATTAGTAATGTTTATGCTAATCCAAATGTGATTACCCCAAAATAATTTCACTAATTAGGTCACTAATTAATCCACTCAAAAGAGGAAAAATTAGACAAAGAGATCAAATTAGTGCTAATTCTTGCTAATTAAGGTCTAATTAGAGTAAACTAAGCATATCTTTGAGTTAAGGCGAGTGTTTAGAACACTAATGCCACTCTAATTAGTCTAATTACAAGTAATTAGGCTCAATTTTTTGGCTTTTTAAGTCCACTAATCACACTAACCAATACATTAGTGATAATTAATAAAAATTAAGAGAAATTTTATGGTTTTTTTAAGGTTTTTTTGTTTGATTAATGTTCTATCTAGTAGTTTAGCTTAACCAATGCACTAGCTATATTTTAGAGACTTATGTGCACATCATATAAGGATTTCCTATGGAAGTTCTTAGAGATCCTCATGCCAATGATCTCTACATGAACTCAAAGTTGAGACGGGAGCACATACCCCATTTGTGGCTAGTATTAGAAAGATGCCAACATTATAGACTATGTATAAAACCTGGAAAATGTAAATTCATAGTTAGATAGGGTATAACCCTAGGACACATGGTCCACAAACAAGGGAAATATCTATGAGCAAGAACCCCACAATTAATTAATGTATTAAGACCTCATAGTAGCCAGTCTTTTTAAGTGGGTTTAAATACCTAAACCATTGGCCTAGTTTGCCTTCAAGGCAAAGTCTACATGTTAGATCTTCGTGGGAACATCAATACTTTCCACGGCCTACCAAATTTGATCAAAATTCTCTAGATACTAAACTTGATAGGAACATAAAAAATCTTGGTTGGAATATAAATCCTTCCCATGGCCTCATAAATTTGATTGAACTTCCCATGGCCTCATAAATTTGATTGAACTTCCCATGGCCTTATAAATTTGATCAAAAGTCTCTCAGAGATAGTGAATGGAATCTCCAGTTCTATCAAATTTGGCTATCATCCTTGAGATGTGGATTAGCTTTATTTTAACGAACTCTGAGCCTCTAGGTGCTATGTTTGTGGAAACCCCCCTTCCCATTTCAAAATGCTATCCTAAGAATGCCTTATACATATTCACATGGTGGTGGAATGTAAGGGAGTGGTTGCACAAAATCCTTTATTTTAGGGTTTGGGAATTCTTTCTCCATGGGGTTGGGGTGCGTGGCTTCCAATGGCACTTTTTCTATGCCAACTTAACTTTGAGGTTGTAGTCTATTATGTGTGGCCAAGGATACGTTATGTGAATTCCCTTGTGTGATACCTTTGATTTAAAGTAGTCTTGGACATTGGCTCCTCTTTAACCTCCTCCATGTTTCATTGAGATAGTCTTGGACATTGCCTCCTCTTTAACCTTCCTCATGTGGAGAAGAACTAGAACTTGGTTCCGTGTGAAGATGCTTCTATAACGAGCTCATGTGAAAAATTGGGATAAAACGAGCTCAAGATCGTCACCAAATGTTCAAAAAATTATGACATCAAACATGGTTTGACCAATTCCCAAGGGAGAAAACCTTGAGGTTCCTCTGGTCCTACTCTCACTCCTGTGAGCTTCGCCTAAAGATAGGAGACAATTTAGTACCCTTTTCATCAAGTTTATGGCATTGTTATTTACATAGCCAGTTTAGTGAGTCTATTGCTATCTGCTGTTCTCAAAGGATCATGCAGCAGCTCCTATTTACAAGTGTTCCTTTTTGCCGTCTTAACTAGGAAGCGCTTTGTTGAGGTGCTGGTTGTTTGCTAGGACTTAATGGGTGGGTTTAAGGAAGTGTGGTTTGATGCATTATAGTTGACTATAGTATCGTTTAGTCAAGATTGGGTTCGTATTAAAGAAATTCACTCTGGTGAAATCGTATCTAGTGCTTCTTGAAGATAGGTTTGAAAACACACACAGCATATGCAAGCTACCAAAAAAAACATTTTTTAAAACACAAAAAGTAGGTTTTCTTAAAGTTTTGAGTTTTTTTTGGGGTTTTTTGAACCTTTTTTTTAAACGGGCTCACCTCTATAGGTACACACCTCTAGACTCACATATTTAGGCTCACGTTTATAGGTTTGTATGTCCAAGTCCATGTCTATAGACTCACATCTATAAGTTTACATCACCGTAAGCTCATACTTGTAGTGGGCTCATCATGTCTTTTTTATATGAACTAGACTCACATATTTTATTTTTATGAAATAGGCCTACTTGTGGGACATAGACTTTTACATAACAGGTATATGATAGGGCTTGTGTGTAATTATTGTGGGTAATAATTATAATTTAATATCCTAATAATTATAAAGGATAAGAAGTTTCCTTAGAATTTATAGCTGATACAAATTATATGATGAGGTCCTTAAGGTCATAATGTTGCTACTATAGTATTAAGTATACCTACCTCCAGCCGCCCTATAGATTCATGTTTGTAGGCTCACATATGCAAGCTTCTCTCTATAGATTCACATCTCCAAGCTCATGTGCCCAGGCTCACGTCTTTTTTCACGAGACTACGGGCTCACATCCCCAACCGAAGAGCTGATTTAATATGGTTTTAGAAGTTTTAAATATTTTCTACACCTGATGGAGGGTAATTAAGGATCCTAATCCTAGTTAATGATGGTTATACAAGTATTTAAGCATTTCTAATAGGTAACTCATAGTTTACAGGTTAACTGGAGCCAACAGTGCATCAGGGAAAGTCATCTAGAGGGTAAAAGTGTAGACATAGTTTGACTGGGTTGAAAGGAAGTGGTGGTTGATTGGGTCTGACAATGGGTCAATCTGAATCAGTCAGACAGTTGGATGAAAGTGTTCCAGAGTCAGTTGAGTGTAAGTTGCTATTAGTTTGAGGGTTGTTAAGGTGAGTCTTTGTGTGGGTTAGAGTGTGTGGGTGTCTGTCCCTCTTGGAGGATACATATGTTGAAGGACCCAAGTCAGTCAGTCAATAAAGCCAAAGGATTCAGTGAGTTGTGTTGATGGTCAGATGAAGTGATTTATGTGCCTATTTGGTTGGATCTATCTAGGATATTGAGTGTTTAAGTGTTTGGATGAGTTAGAGGACATAGGGGTGAAGAAGTTGGAGTCAACTAGATCAGCTGAATCAACTGTCATTTGTGTCAAATTCAGTCCAGCATCCAGTCAAGTTGGAGTCAACATCCAGTCAAGTTGGAGTCAGCAGAAGGTCAAAGAGTTGTTGAGTGGTTCAATAGGGATCTGAGGCAAGGTACTCGACCTTTTTAGATGCTGGAGGAAAGTCTGTAGGGTCAAAGAACAAAATTTGAATGTGCTCACAGCAATAGGGAGTTGAATCAGGTTATAGTCAGATTGCAGTCAGCAAGTGTCAACTGGGGTTGATTCAGATCAGAAGGGTGTCAAATAGAAGTCAGCTATGGTGTGTAGTGGGAATGCATCTATATTTTGTTTTGATGAAATTTGTTGTGTGAGAAATCAATTGTGGATGAAGCACTAAGATATGAGGAGTTAGCTCAGAGTCAGATTTAAAGGTAACTGGTAGTTTACATCTTAGGAGGGGCCAGCAATGCATTAGGAGAACACAAGGGTGAAGAAGTTGGAGTCAGAAGGATCAGTTGAATCAGTTGTCATTTGTATCAGATTCAGTCAGCATTCAGTTAAGTGGGAGTCAGCGCAGAAGGTCAATAGAGAGTTGCTGAGTGGTTTAGCAGGGGTCTGAGGCAAGGTACTTGAGATTTTTAGATTCTAGAAAGTCTGTAGGGTTGGAGGACAAAATCTAACAATGGTCAACAATAGGGAACTAAATCAGATTATAGCCAGATTGCAATTAGCACAGGTGTCAGCTAGGGTTGATTCAAGTCAGAAGAGTGTCAAATAGAAGTCAGCTATGGTGTGCAGGTTGAGTATCAAGGCTGTACGATGTCAGATCTAACCTAGGAGGATGTTTGGAGGTTAGTTGGTCTAATTTCATGTAGGTTCTCCTTTTAAGAAAGATTTATATATATATACACACGCCCCCCCACACACATCTATGTATGTATTTTATATATTATAGTATGTATATATATGTATGTATGTATGGGGATCTATATATATGTATGGGGATCTATATATATGTATATATATGTATGTATGGGGATCTATATATATGTATGTATGTATGTATGTATGTATGTATGGGGATCTATATATATGTATGTATGTATGTATGTATGTATGTATGTATGGGGATCTATATATATACACACCCACACACACATATCTATGTATGTATTTTATATAGTATATATAGTATATATATAAATATATATATATATATAATGTGTATGTATGTATGTATGTATGGGGATCTATATATATCTATGTATCAAACTTCAACGTTTTAGGTTTTATCAAACCTCTACGTTTTTGCTCTCCACGCACAGCTGAGAGGCGGCAGCGCAGGAGAGGGCATCGGACACAAGGGAGAAGGTGCTCTCCATGCACGGTTGTGAGGCAGCAGTGAGGGAGAGGGTGGCAGATGCAAGGGAGAGGGTGGCTGACATATATATATCTCTCTCTCTCTCTCTCATAGTATTGTGCTCTCTCTAGAAATGAAGACAGCTCTACGCCTCGAGAAATACTCCCCTTTTAAGATCAGCTTCAGGCCCAAGAAAAAGGTAGAGTGCATGAATCTCTCCTCACTCTCAGTACAAGCTATCCAATGTTAGTTCTTCTTCCAAGAGTTGCATTGCTCTCCACCATCAGCATTACCTCCAAACCCAATGTCCAACGGCTTGGTTCCATGGCTCAACCTGATTGAATGCCATGGCCAAATACGCCATGGAAGCCGTGGAGATGTGGATCCAAAATAAGGCTCTAAATATTTATGGACAAGTGAAGGCAAAGAAGGGCCAAGTAGTGGCTATGGCAATGAGAATGGGAGGTTCCATGGCTTATCCAGCCATAGCATTTAATTGCGCTCAGCACAATTGAACGCCATGGCCAAATAAGCCTTGGAACCAACCTTCTCTTGCTTTACTCTCCAAATGATAAACTCTCTGTTACACCAAGATTATTGCTATTTCAAGCAGCTAACACACATCCACACCAGTTGCATTGTGCTTTTTGGTCATCATGATGAAGTAGCGGAGGTGATGGAAGGCATGCATAACACACAAGAATTGTGGCCTCTATTAAGCACTTTCATGAGAGCATTAGGAGATGTTGCACAAGAATTGTGGCCTCTATTAAGCACTTTCATGAGAGCATTAGGAGATGTTGCACAAGAATTAAGGAGATTCGATAATGAGATACACCAAGAGCTATTAATGTGTGGCTTTTACATTGCAGATAGCAAGATTATGACGATTATAATGCCTTGCAGTACAAAACCGGCCTGCCATGTAGGTCAAACCAATCTCGACAAGCCAATCTCCACAATATGGGTTTCATGGCTTATCTGGACATGGTGTTCACGCTAAGCAAGATTGAACACCATGGCCAGATAAGCCTTGCAACCAAGCTTATCTGGCCATGGTGTTCACGCTAAGCAAGATTGAACACCATGTCCAGATAAGCCTTGGAACCAAGCTTCTCTTGCTTTGCTGCAAATGATAAACTCTATGCTACTTATGGCTCACCCAAACCCCCCTTCAAAACATATCCAACAAGAAGATTACTTGGTGAACCACAACTGTCTTGTGAGGATCTTTCCATTGGCCGAGCTCGTAACCCTTAAGGTCTCCAAACTCTACAACTCCTTGAGAAGCAATTCCACCACGCTTCCCATGAGCGTTGTCACACTGCTGCGTTGCACTACGTGTACTCGTCCCTCCTCTCACCTCACTTCACTCGCACACACTCACTAGGATGGATTAGAGAGAGTTTATCAAGAGCCAGACTCTATTGCACAATGGGAGAGTCCTTTGTATTATGAGAGATATTCACTTATATACATGACCGTAAGTGTTCACACTCACTTAAACTATGGCCGATCGGGCACTTTAGGCTCATAATAGGCCTAATGCTATTACAATGACCACTCTCATAATATATCCATGAAGTACATCACTTGGGACTTCATCCTAACTTGCTACCACATGCTCTTGAAGTGGGAATCACCATAAGTATTCCATCAAACCATTACAGGCGCCCATCCAAGTTGTAGATTTGGACACCATTGCATCATATCTTGAATGTATGACCTTTGGGTGTATCTACCTTGAATCCTTGATATAAGATAATGGCAGTAGCTTTTGTTAACCCTAGGAATGGGTTAACATTCTCCCCTTCTGATGCCGATCGCGTCCTCGTGATCGTGTTGAAGATTGTTGTGTGGGAAGAATTGACAAGCTTTGTTGATGGCTTTTAATGATTGAGTGACGTTCAATATTAGTTCGGAAACTAAGAGATGTTAATAATGGGGGAGAAGAGAAGAAAGGAATTGGAGGAACGTAGACAAAATTATCAGAACGAGATTGTGATTCTCAGTTCCTCATCTGATTCATTGAAGCGACATTCATTATTTGAAGAAATTGGCTTTTGATGATGTCCCTTTTTGTGGTAGGGTTATTGTCAAGTGTTGTTAAATCGGACCTATTCCTGCATGCTTCTTCCCATGTGGCTTTTTTTCTTTTATGTATATTTAAGTGCTCCATGAAACAAATAACTATGAAGTACATTACATGAGTGAAATGGACTTTGCTGCTTGTTGAAGTAGCCATTGGTTGGTGAGGCATGAAAGAATTACATCAACTTGCAAGGCTGATATAGCTTTCACTAAGGATTAGAGGTCAATGGTTGTGAAGACTCAAGCTTTTATTTAGAGAGGTTTGCAATTTTAAGAAAAATTCCAGGCGATGGGTTGTACCATTGATCAAGTTGTCACTGCCCACCATGGCCCCCATCCAAAGATGTCCTTGGAAATTTATCGATGATAAGGCTCTGGTGCAAATGTCCTCTAGTGCATGAGTATGGATATTTACTCATGGAGTAGCTGCTATATCAACTTAGCCAAAAGAATAGTAAGCCACAAGCTTAACCAAAATGTATTGGCTATTGAAGATCGTTTGCGAGTTTCTTATGATATTGTACCATTTTTAGGTAGGCCTTTGTGTGACTCCCTTGCGTTTTTGTGTGTTTTTTTGTTCTTCTTCTTCTTCTTCTTTTTCTCTCTTTTTTTTTTGGGTTACCACCTTGTGCGTAACAGGTTCTTGTGTCTACTCTCCTTTTTGAGAGAATAGGTTCTTATGTATGTTGCGTATCTTCTACACTTATGCTTCTCATCCATAGGCGTGAAAAGAACATTGTTAGTTTGTCGTCCTGGGGATTGATTCTTGAATTTGTGGCTCAATTGTTGTCAAGGCGGTAGGGATAGGTTTTGGTGGGTTGCCACTGGTGTTGACTGAACACGCAAGCTCGTGTGTATGTGTTGTATGCACGAGATGGGTTGAGTGGCTTGCCTGGTGTTGCTTGAGCCTCCATTCTTGTCAAACTTTAGTTGAATTTGCTAGGGTTGAAGGTGTTGGTGAAGCGTTCCTCCCTTTATTTAATCATGGCAATCATATGATGGAATTTTCATCATACTATCCTTGCTCCTGAAGCATGTGCATAGGCACCCATCTTTGATGAACATTAGGAGTTAATGGTTGATGCCTTTAAGGTTTCTTTCTTTGAGCAATCTTGGGGCACTTCTTGATGTGCTTAGGAATCCAAGTGTTAGTATTACCTTGGTAGAACCCTTAAGCTTGCAATAACCTTTTTGGTACCCACACTTTGTGAGTTTTTAAAGTTCTTTGAGAAACTCACATCGGCATTTGTGGACGACATTGTGGAGTACTTTTATTCTTCCTTGGCATTTGAGTTTTGTGTTGAGAAAGAGGCTTTGATTGTCGAGGCACCCATATTGGATTGGCACTTTCATAGTAGCCCTCAGCTACAAGTAACTTCTCCACCCACATTCGGATACCATTAAGATACCTTGATTTTATTTTTTCGTTGTGGTGGAGTTTTCTTTTTGGTGGAAATGGAAGGTTTGGGGCCCTCCTTCACATTGCTTGGCATTGGGGTTGCAGTTTTGAGACTCATGGGCATTGTTGATGATGAGGCTTAAGTCTCTTGTGGAGTGGCTTTCGATGATGAGACTTTTGAGCTTACAGCTTTCTCCTTTGGTGAGGTTGTTGATGAGGTGTCGTCAAGGTTGAGGCTTTTCCTTTGAGTTCCTATTTAGAGATAGATGGTTGCACTTGGAAAACTTCTTCAGCAGTACACTGATACCATTACGATACCTTGATTTTTCTTGTCATGGTGGAGTTTTCTTTTTGGTGGAAATGGAAGGTTTAGGGCCCTCCTTCACATTGATTGGTGCTAGGGTTGCGGTTTTGAGACTCATTGACGTTGTTGACGATGAGGCTTAAGTCTCTGGGTGTAATTTTGACAGTCATGTAAGGTTTGTTAACAAGTTATAGCAAAGCTTGATGATCCATAAAGAAGACGAACTTATTATCCCAATAGATAGTGTCTATACTTTTTAACTACATGCACCATGGCTAACCCTTCCCTCTTTATTGTGAGATAATAAATCTTAAATTTATTGAGCTGACGACTTGCAAAAAGTAAATTGGGTAGTCTAATTTGTGCTCTTGTGGTTGTGCCAAAAAACACCCAATTGCGAAGTTTGTTGATGCATCAATATGCACATGGAACACGAAGTCCCAATTTGGTGGTCTCAAGATGCTAATTTCTTTTGCAATTCATCGTAAGCCTACTAGCATTCCTTAGTCCATTCAAAGACAATAAAAAGCTTATACAATAACCTGGCAATATCAACATTGAACACAATAAATGTCTGGTAATAGCCTACAGACCCATAAACCATCGTACTCCTTTGTAATTGGTAAGTGGTGACAATTTTAATAGGAGTTTCACCTTGTTGTGATCAGTGGAAAATCCCATTCTTGGACACTATATGCCCCAATATCACTCCATTCTTTACCCAAAAATGGCATTTTAAAGGGTTTAAAGATATGTGATCGACACCTTTCAAACACTTTTCTCTTAGGCAAGTTAAATGCTCCATCCACCATTACAAATGCACACAGAGGTCATCAATGAACAAATCCAAGAACTTTTGTAAGTAATTGTTGAAAGCTATGCTCATTAACCTTTGGAATGTTATAGGAGCATTGGTTAGTCCAAACGGCATGACCTTGTATACAAAGGTTCCCCATGTGGTAGTAAAAGTTGTGTTGTGTTGTTCCTCCACGGTAATGGATACATGGTTGTATTCTGAGAAGCCATCTATAGAAAACTGTAAGCTTTTTCCGTAGCCACTCTTTCCAAAACATGTTCTGTGTATGGTAATGTTGAGAAATATGGTGCCATCATGGAGCATAAGAAAGGTAGGAAGTGATGTTGAGAAATATGGTGCCATGGAGCATAAGAAATGTAGGGAGTGATGTTGTACTCACCTTATATAAAAGGGGGTCATTTCAAGCAATGGGATAAGAAGCACATCTCAAATGAGTATAAGTTTTAATCTTGTAACCTAACTAAACTTGAGTCTAAAGCTTAATTGGCACACACTCACACTCATGATGAGTTTTCTTCATTTTTATCCACCTTATGTTCTAATTAGTGTAGGATTAGGATTGATTATCTTGTCAATAGAAGAGATTGATCCGTGTTTTTTAACATGGTATCAGAGCTAGGGTGAGGCTCTCCATTAGCTTAGTTTTCATCTCAAGCAATGTGATTAGGGTTACCTTCTTATCTAGTTAGGGTTTCTCAGTTTTCTTTTTCCTTTCTCCACATGTGGGGTTTCATTAGTGTGAGAGAAAGAGTGTTCTTTGTGTAGAGCCAAAAGAGAGAAAAGCACCACATAACACAATAGTTTTTAGAGAAAGCTTCATTTAGCATATCCCTTGTTCAACAAGGGATATGCTTAATTAGCACACACTCACACTCATGACAAGCTTTTGTCACAGGACCCTTTTGTACTTCTTGAAGAAATAATTTAAAGACTCACATATTACATCAAAATTGAAACAAAGACTTGAATTAAATTGAAAACTAAATAACATAGCATAATACAAGGCAAGAGAGATATAACAACATCACCATCAAGAGTAAAAGAGTAAATGATAGAGTACCACACAGAAGACAAGATTGGGTGCAATCTCCTCCCTTAAGTGTGTAGCCCCACTTCCACAACTTGAGTATTTAGAGAATTTTATTCATAAAAATAGCCTAAGGAGCTAAGAATAGATGTGCATACAAATTGGGTTTGCTTTGCCCACTTTTGGGGTATTGCTTTACATATTATTAACCATATGAAGTCTCCTAAGGTTTGTACATATAGAAACCTTTGCCCAAATATAATTGCTAAGAAGTACTGCCTAATTTTAGTACTTCATATACAAAAATTAGCAAGAATTCAATAGAAATTGGTTTCAAAGCATCCACATTGGGCCTTGTACTCTAAATATATCCTATCAAGTTTGGCTCAGATTGGACTAGTTTTGGACTAGTTAGAGCCCATTTTTAGCTTCTTTAAGAGAGAAAAACTCAAAATTTGTCTAGCTCTGTGAAGTGGATTTGGGAAGTGAAAAGCAATTTTGACGAGGCTATATCTTTTCTGTCAAAAATCTATTTGAGACACAGCCTGATACGGTGATAGTCTATCCATTGGAGTTTAAGCTTATTAACTTCCCATCTTAAGAAGAGATTTAGAGAGCTTGTGCGGACGTGGCAAAAATATCCGTTTAGAAAGTAAAAATGAACAAACAAAAAATGAAACCGATAGGTATGAGACCTTTCCAAATTTCTAAATTTACAACCCCTCTAGATCAACGAGACTGGAAACCTTGGATGGAATCCCCTTTGATTCCTTTTTGAATGGAAGCAATTTGGCATCCCATAACTGATTCTGGTTCCAGTGGTTAGATTGACAACAGTGCTTTCAACTAATTTGGCATTTCTTAACGATTTTTAGACGCGAGCAAGGGTGAACTTGCTTCTTTCATTGTATCCATTAAAATTTCAAAACTATCAAATACTTATCATAACACCACATTTGAAGGTGTCAGGACTAATACATCTGAGATCTTGATTTTTTTGAGAATTACACATTTGGTGCCTTGGGATTGACACATCCAAAGATTATCAGGATTAACACATCTTAGATGATTAGTTTTCTGAAAATTACACATCTAGTATCTTGGGATTAACACATTTAATAGCATGATCCTCTGGGAATTACACGTCCGAAGCTACCATGTTTGTCTGAGATGGGTTCAAGATCTTGAATGATCGTCCTAGTGTAAAGCATCCAATGGATGGCATTCACACGTCAACTATTCAAACCTTAATGGAGTTATAATCTTAATAATTTATAATATGCAAATTAATGAGATATGCAAAAATTTCTTGAAACAAAGTTTCGATCTATCCTTCTAGTCATTTAGTCTCTCACTAGTTTCTTAATTTGATCGCCCTATGTTTTTCCTCAAAAGGTTTCCTTCCCAATCTTATTTCTCAAATTTATTGTACAAATATCTTGCATGTGCACCCCCCAAGATACAAGCACAATTTCATAGGATGATTATCTCAACATGTGAGGATATTCAAATCACTTCTATGGTAGAGATGATTAATTTGTCCTCATATGATAAACAATCACTTGTTTTAAGATCGGCTCTGATACCACTTGTAAGGTTCTCCCCTTCCAAAATAGGGAAAATACTTAAGATAGTCCACTAAGTCTTATCTTGGAGAAAATTTCCTACTCATCGACACGTTGACCATGTAGAGATTCAAGGATACGATTCATAGGTAAGACCTAGTCCTATCCCGCACGGGGAGCGTGGTCTTCTAAAAATCAAATCACCCATAGGGTAATTGATCATAATTTGGGCAACTACTAGTCTTGATTCCTAGAGACAATGCTTTTTTCCTCATCCATGCAAGGCATAGCCGCTAGCCTAGTCTTCTAGAACATAATTGTCCGAGAACCTATTTATCTAGCGTAGGGCTTTCACTTAATATGTTGGAAAGCTACCCAACTAATCGGGTCCACCAGTTCATAGGATGGTGCCGTCGGGGCATTCCATCCTCCCACTTTCCACCCTACTCACACGTCAATTTGTTTTTTAATTAATCCTACAACACTGTTTGACATAAATAAACATGTTCCTTAATTAAGGCCCTTTTCACAAGGTTTGTTAAAATAGCCTTTTTCCACAGTACAATAATGCCAAAGATAAGATTTATAAAAAAAGTTTATACATGAATCAATTCCATACAAGCCAAACCGGCTCTCTTATTCTTTTCCTTTATACTACTGATCTAGAATTTGGCCTTCTAGCCTCTACATGCTGGGCAAAACCCTACGGGACCATACACCTCATCGTCGGCATTGGCGAGGACTCAAGCTGGCTTGTCTCCCTCTCAAGTTTTGTCGCTCAATCCTCCCACCCCTCAAAGGGATGTCTATGTACTAGGGTGGGCTAATTCACTGCAATAGCGTGGGCCCTCAGAACTAGGCAGCATCCAATCACTTGCCTCAATCGGCGAACCTTATTTTCCAATGGTATGAGGGATACCATGGGCCAACTCCAAGCCTTACTAACATCTCCACCGTCTGGCTATACAAGCACAAGAATGGGGCAGCGTCAAGGCGGCAGGGAGAGTTGTCCCTGTACGTTAATTTAACCAAGATAACAATCCATTTACTCAACTAAACCATAGGACTAGAATCCATGTTACCTTCTTAAGAAATAATCCTTTTCACAAAGATTTTAGCATTTCAACTTGAGATTGTGATAAGACATTCTTTATTAAGGCATATACTGTTGTTTAAAAGAATACAAACTTTAACTAGTAAATCAATCAAATAGATCACTATTAACAATTAATAGAGAAGTCAAGGCTATACCTCAACCCCTAAGAATGATATATAATTGAAAAATAATATATATATATACCTTATATAAATTTGTCGTTTATCGTTGTCTTTCCTCGTTAATAAGAGTTTCAGAACTTTATATATGAGAATAAAGAGTCTTCTAATACCTTCTCTTACGATTGAAATCATCCGATCATCCCCAAGATTTATCTCCTCTTACTCGTACTCTGGCTTTTCTCTCTTTTGAAGGTCTATGGCAAAATAGCCTTCACGTAAAATTTAGTCATTTTAGTTAAAAAGCGACGACCTTTAAACCTTAATAAGTGCACGACCGGGCATCCGATTAATGAACGGTCTAAACCCCAACGACCAGGAGAACCTCCCGGACAAAAAAAAAATTTCAACCCCCGGGGCGGTCCGGCATGCAAATTGAGGCAGGCGCCCCAAATTCAGGAACCTCGTCCCAAAATTTAGACCGTACACACTTACTAGGGCTCCTGTACGATGGCCGCACAAGAACCAAAGGACGGCCGCCCACTGTGTGGTCCACACATACCCCTACGTGGACACCCATGCTGCCCCAGACCAGATAAGGTACATGCGTGCCACTCCTTTCCTTGGCAAGTGACACTGTACCTTTCCCCTAGACCCATGCAGGCCACTGATCCATAACCTTTGATGGTACACCATCCTTTCGTCCTTGCTTTGCGCAGCACTCGTACCCTACCCCTCAGCTATATAAACCCTTGGGGTGCTCCACAGGCTACACGCATTTCTGCGCAGCGTATGCCCTGTTGTATCGCCGTCCGTCTCCCTGTGTAGTGTACTTGCTGCAGTACAGCCGCCCCTTGCAGCTGCCCTTCTCACACCCCCTCATTTGCCTCTTTTCAGATAAGCCAATTTTCCTCCAAGGCAGTGTTCTTAAATCTTCTCCCCCTCCCCCCCCGGTGTGAATAGACTTACAGCAGCCCTTAGCCTTTCTCCCCCTCTTGCTAGAAGGCAGTGTCCTTAAATCTTCTCCCCCTTCCCCCCGAGTGTGAATAGACTTACAGCAGCCCTTAGCCCTTCTCCCCTTTTGCAAAATATTTTTGTCTTAAGGACATCTCACAATCCCCCCCCATTTGTGTAGACTTTAATAAGAGGTTTTTGCCTTAAGAAAGGGTTCGTACGCTATAGTCTTTTGCTCATACGACAGTGAGCAAACGATCTCAGAATTGAGATCCGATTGAAGCGTTTCGACCACATCAGCAAGCCCTACAAGTCGATGTCCAAGATGGCCCCATCCCGAAAACGTCAGAATATTGCCTCGAGAGGAGCACGCAACAACGAGATTAGGAAAGATTAGTTCTGAGGGCCCAGGCTAGTGCGGTAAATAAGCCCACCCTAGTGTGCAGACATCCCTCTGAGGGGGGCGGGAGGATCGAGCGATGGAGCCTGAGAGAGCGACAGGCCGGCTTGAGTCCTTGCTAGCAGCCAACGATGAGGTGTATAGTCCCATGGGGTTCTGCCCAACATGTAGAGGCTGGAAGGCCGAATTCTAGATCATCGACAGAATAAAGGAAAAGAATAAGAGAGCCGGTTTGGCTTGTATGGAATTGATTCACGTATCAACTTTTTATATATATATCTTGTCTTTGGCATAATTGTATTGTGTAAAAAGGTTGTTTTAACAAACCTTGTGAAAAGGGCCGTAATTAAGGAACATGTTTATTTATGTCAAACAATGTGGTAGGATTAATTAGAAAACAAATTGACGCGTGAGTAGGGTGGAAAGTGGGAGGATGGAATGCCCCGATGGCACTATCCTACGGACGGGTGGACCCGGTTAGTCGGGTAGCTTTCCAACAGATTAAGTGAAAGCCCTACACTAGATAATTAGGTTCTTGGGCAACTCTATTCTAGAAGACTAGGTCAGCGGCTGTGCCTTGCATGGATGAGGAAAAAAGCGTTGCCTCTAGAAATCAAGTCTATGATAAATTACCCTATGGGTGATTTGACTTTTAGAAGATCACGCTTCCCCTGCAGGATAGGACTAAGTCTTACCTATGAATCGTATCCTTGAATCTCTACATGGTCAAGGTGTCGATAAATAAGAAATTTTCTCCAAGTTAAGACTGTGGACTATCTTAAGTGTTTCTCCTATTTTAGAAGGGAGAACCTTACAACGACCTCCTATCACCTAAATTCAAATTTTTATTTTTGGAGATACTTATCTCTTAATAGAACTATTCTTGTCTTAACGCGGGTAGAATAGGCAAAAACGTCTGTATATAGCCGCAAACATGCCATCTTAAGAAACGTATTGCTTTTCCACTTTTTAGTATGCATGGACTCTAAATATGTAAAAGTACTCTAAATACAACCTCCTATCACCTTAATTCGAATTTTTATTTTTGGAGATACTTATCTCTTAATAGAACTATTCTTGTCTTCTTATTTCTTTTAGGATTTTTGGAGCTAATATTTTTATTCTAACACTTTTCTAATGTTTTTAGCCTTATTGTCTCACTCTTCTCTAAGTGTACTCTCTTTCCTTATTGAAATCTATATTAAAAGAGACACATACATGGCTTGGGAGGGACCTTACAAAGTGAGCACTGGACACCCGTTGAGCTAAATCTGGAGAAGATGTCCACATCTGGTAAAAATCTGGCCTTTCCATCATTAGTTTCTACCCTGATCATAAACATCTGTTTTTCTACAATGGAACTACATGCATACCAAATTCTAACAGTTTCTGGGCAACTTGGACAATTCAGCAGGTCAAAATATATGTAACAGGCAGCAACTTGTATATGTAGGATCACCCAATAGCAATTAGCTATCCACGCTCAGTGAAAAGAGGGGGAAGATGGTCTCACTTGGCTGCATGGCTTCACATGTGTGTGGAAAAAAAACCCCAGGCTAGGCATATGCCAAATCTTGAGTCATTCTCATTGCTATTTTTCCAAGCTATTCAAATAGGCTGAAGAGCCATGTTTCTCCAAATGCATCCCTTGTAAAAAGTTTTTCACACTTGGCAGAATGGAGGCCTCAACACACTATCAGAATAAAATGCAGCTGAGTATGTGAGTTTGTATAAACTTGAACTTGCCTTATGCCAAATATCAACTTCATTGGAAACTCTAGGGTATGTGCTGTCCTAATAGCCCATACACTAATAGGGCTAAATTTTATAAATTGAGTCTAAAATTAGCAAATATGTGGTTCTATGCCTTGCACATGTCAAATTCACATAAGATTTCAAAGTTCTATTCCCCAATGCATGGAGATGCCACATATCAATTTTCGGTCACATTGGATATGCTTAGATGCTATTTTTAGCCAGTCATCGCACAACAGATAAAAAGATATCCACCTGGCAGTTTATTGCCCTTAATATTGATGAAATTGGGTAAAATCTTACACATGGCATCTACCAATACATGGAAGCCAACACTCCGGGCTCGAGTCATGTGGACAGATGTAAGATGCTAAAAATGGAAATATTAATTTTTAAGCTAGTAAAAGAGAAGTTTTCTCAAAATTGGGTTGTAAGATGCCTCCTAATGACATGTATGTATTGTAAGGAGCTAGACACCTCCTATAGCATGTATATTATGTGGATATCAAATCTTGGCCCAATTGGACAACCCTAACTATGGCAAATTTTGAATGGCACATAAGTGGGTACAGTTGGCTAGATTCAGACCAAATTTATCACTCATCAAGCCCAAACTGATGTCCACACATGGTTAAATGATTTCCTTTTTCACCTCAGATGGTAACAAGGCTTCATACATGGATTTACAGTTGTCCAATTGTGTTGCAGATCAAATCTCATATCAACCAGACAAAGGTAAGTACGACATTCAGCACCTCAAAGTACCCCCTTTGCAAAGATTAGAACATTGAGTCATGAGACAAACCAAAAGTTGTTTACGACTGCTATTTTTAGCAAAGTTGATTGAAGCCAGATTCATATAAGGTTTCCCACAGGTTTGAATTACATCTCGAACTTGCCTGATATTGAATCTTACTCAAATCTAATGCTTACAAACAGAGATATTAGCCACCAACAGTAGGTTTATGCACAAAAGTATTCGAGATTATGCACAAAATCAGGCATTAAGGCCAATGGTCTATCCATGCCTGATGAAAAAGAAGACTTCAGGTTACCAAAATCCTACTAGATCCTATACACATATTGTTTGATGTGTCCTATAGGCATATCAAATCTGCAACAAATATGAAACTATTAGGATACTTTTCAAGCATACCAAAGTAGACCCAGAACCCACTTTTTCAGAAAGTTGTTTACACCTAGCCTGGAAATGGTTTCAGTTGACCAACCACATTAGTTATGCATTTTTGCACTATGTACATGCAACTGGCCATGCCCAATCATTATGCCCACCTGTATGTACACGCTTGGTAAAAACAAGGGCTTCCCAAGGTCCAAATTCAAAAAGGTCATGCACATCAACTCTTCATACACACTACCTCAAGCATACCCAACCTCAGCTCATTCCAGATCAATCTGATATGTTTTCAGGCAGTTGGAAAAGGGTATCTGACACTGTTTTCACATTTAATATAGGAAATGCACATAGATGTCCACACCTGGTATTTTCTACCCCTTACACACATTGAAATCCTATATGATCATGTACACAAGCCCATAGCTTCCTAGACTACATGCATACCAAATATGGAGGCAATCTGACCATGTATGGTGAACTAATGAGTTGAAATTCATGCAATGGGTAGTGGGAGCACATTTCTGGCACACAAGCCTACTAGCTTGTCCACGCCTGGTTAAATGAAGGGTCCAACATCATCTAATGGTTGTGCAAGCTGATATCTATTGAAATGGTACTATGGAATTGCCATATACTAAACCCTATCAATTTCTGACAATGTTGTCTATGTTTTGAGACACAGGGAACATATCATGTGGCAAATAGTTGCATGGTTGTGACCAATAAGAAAAACGTTTACACTTGGCCAGTACGAGACCTTATATTTATCCAAATGCCAGAATATTATGCAGAGCCATGTAACTAGGTATACTTCACAGGATTACCAAGTTTGGTTGCATTCCTAGCACCTAAGGTCAGTCAAACCACTTTCTAGGCCCTACTCGAGATCTGACAACTGCAAAAAGTGAAAATCCGGCATTATGGCCAACTGTTTGTCCACACCTGGTAAAAAATAGGCCTTGTGTATATAAATTTACTACGCGCATCTAACTTGCTGATCTTCATATATATACCAGACTAGCCACATATTAGACCTCAAGTCAAATGAACATATCTAGCATGTTTAATAGGACCGTTGATATAGGCTCTGGGCATAGATTTGCAAATTACATGTTACTATCTCATCCGATGTCCACGCTTGCTAATTTGAGGATGTAGATGGAGTTAGTTTGGTATGTGGCTTGAGAGAAATGTTTTGGACATCTTGCAATTAATCTATGTCAAATCTTCACCTATTTTGACCAGTCAAGGCTGCTATTAATAGTAATTCGATGAAACCAAGTCTGCTTTGGAGGATAACAAAAGAAAAATGCCTCGGAAGTAAAAACCATGTTTACCCATGAGTGGTTGATGTCTCAGCATACACCTGATGAGGGATGACTATACAAATTTATATGAGGGTTTCCCATAAAACAACCTACAAATACACAAAATCTCACATGCCATTGGCTAAAATTAAGGCATTCTTGAAGCTACTCAAGTACTGCGCGAACTTACTTTCGATAAAATCTGCAAACCACGACCGCAAATTGAATCTGCTCTAATAGAGTTAGATGGATATAAGATTTTGTACCAAACAACAATTCCACATGATCAATGACCCTGCCAAATCTCATCAAATTTTGACCACTGGAGGCGGGACCCACTTTACAAGGTTGTAAGCTAAATTTGGTATTTAATTGCTTGTTTTTGGGATTAATGAGATGATAATTAATGTTTTTCAAGATTAATTTAAGGCCTTCTTTCAATTCTCACTTCTCGATTGATTTTCATGATTTTTGGGCTATTTTTAGCAATTTTAGCCATTTCACTTAATTTTTTGTCCATAAAAAGCTATTTATGCAAGTGAGTTCGGTTTATTATCACAAATTGATCAATAAACAGCCATAAAGAAGTCGACTGCTTCCCTTCACCCTACCTATTCATCTTTGCATATTTTTTGCCCTTAAACACTAGAATTCTACACTCTACTGAGCCCGGAATGCTTATAGCCTGTCGGCACACTATGCATGCCTGCATACAATGATTTTTTAAGATTTTCAACTTGAAGCTTGCATAAAGACAATCCATTTTCTTCTTCACTCTCCTCATCCTTGAATTAAAAAACTACTTACTAATTAGCATCAAACTACAGGCCTAGTAAGCCGGTTAACTGGATTTAAGCCGGTTAATTGGATTTAAGCTCTCTTTTGCATATTTTACTCACATAAAATTGAATTTTTCACTTGATTTCAAACAAAGCTTTGAGACTGAACCTAAATCCAAATTACTTATTAATTCTCAGCATATTTTCAGCCTTGCTTATGCTTTTTGATCTGCTGTGCTTACTTTGATTTGCTATTTGCTATAAATTTTTGTTAAAAAATTATATTTTTTTGATAAAAAATTAAGGTTAATTGCATTAATTAGTGTTTTTTGATTTCAAATTCATGGTTGGTCATTAAATATTAAATCTATGCAAATTTTATAACCCATTTTTACATATTTCAATCAAAACTACGATGTATAGCAAATATGGGGAGGTTCTGGCGAAATTTTTTGGATTTTCGTAAAACTTGAAAATTCACTGGAATTTAAAATTTTCAATGATGCATGACTAGAATGACTTAAGATTTGGAATAACATTCCGTAATCATGTTCCACACAATCATACAAAACCTTGTCCTCATATGAGACCATTCATTAACTATTTTTAGCATTTTATGCTAAATCAGGCTATTTTGCATAAATTCAAAATTAGTTGCATAACACAAATGATGAGGGCTGGTCACAAAGTGAAATCACTTTTATGTATATCTTAGTACCCTCCACAAGCCTACCAAATCTCATGCCCATTGAAGTTCATCTGCTATATCCTACACTAGGTAGTCTCCCGAGACCCCAAACTTGGCATTTTTTGGGCCATAATTGGAAAATTTGGCTATTGTCTTCCAAACCAATTGGTTTCTGCTCCTACTCATGGGAAACTCTTGCATAATTTGGAGTAGCCTATCCAAAAATAATGAGCTCATGTTTCTGAACAAAATTTGATTAACTATTTTTAGCCAGTGACATTTTTAGAAACCTGGCCGAAAAAGTACCTTTTTGACTACTTCTTGCTCTGGAAGGCTATACTTTTTCCCATAACAATTTCTTTTCAAACCCAAACTCAACTCTTTATTTCTAATCTGCTCCTATACTAGAGTATAAGAGAAGTTGCAAGCCACTTTGTCATTTAGTAAGCTCCAAGTCAAAAAGTTATGATCCTATTCAGATTTGAAAATTTCTCAGCACCTATGATGCAGATTTAAATATGGGAATATTGGAATTGAGAGGTCACATAGTGGAGGTGCCCATTGATAGATAACTTATCTTAGAAGCCCTCGAATTACCAACCTCACACGATACACAAAACTCACAATGGAAAGCTTGGATTTGAGCAAGTACTTAAAGAATTAGCAAAGGTCAAATGCAGGAGTACCTTTTAATGTCATCACTCACAGATCCAGTGCTCATAAAATCAAGCCAGGCTCTATGCATGCTTTTGCAAGTTAAGTACATAGACATACACAATAGAATTAACCCAAGACCACTGTACATGTTAGCAACAACTGGAAAAGAAGATGACTGGGGTTGTCAAATTCACAAGGATTTACAAGCTTACTGTAGAGAACACAAGAATACAATAGCCAATCCATTCTTACTGTGCATAAGATTTTTATCTTTAGAGTAGCAAAGACACTTGATAAAAGAGATCTGTAGATTATACCAACTCCCACAATAGAATATCCAACACATGAAGAAAGCCAGGTTGGATAACTTTCTAAGGAAACTCCACAATAGGGCAAAGGAACAAAAGCTACAATGGAAAGGGAAAAAGACAAACATGTGGAAGAAAATCAACAATCTTAGAAACTTCGCAAAGTGGAGAAGCAAAGGACGCAGGAAGGTATGACACTTGATGAGTCAAAGAAGTAGAAACCTCTACAAAACCTTAGAAGAAGCTAAGAACCAGTGAAAGCAATGAAGATCTTGAGGTTGATAGGGTTCAAGAATAGATAGTAACTATGTTGGAAACATGGATCCTCCCACTTCTCACGGGAGATCACCCATCCCAGTTGTGTTCCTGCGCAAGCGCGCTTAACTGAGGTGTTCCACAAATTGGTCTAGCCATCCAGACCCCAAAACCTTAAGGTGTTAGGTGACCTTCGGTTATGCAATTTGTAGAAACATCAACTTGCCAAGATTCAAACCCAGTCTCACCATGTGAGCTGGTTCTCTCTAGAAGTGTGGATTGCATCTCCAACACCACCCGTCAAGCCACACTTTGGTTAAGGTCTTAGCTTCCAACATCATAGCCCGAGCTCTGATACCAAGTTGAAATTAGGGTTGTGGGCATGGATACATGAGCAAGGGGAGAGCTATGGTGGATGGAATGTGAAGGAAGCCATGGATATGTCATTAGGGAAAATTTGGACTCAAAAAGGGGCCTTGTAAGAGATCCCTTGGGATGGTGATGTGGACAAAGCAAGCCAATAAATCCACATATAATATTGGAGGGCACGTGCGTCATTTTTGAGTTCTTTATTCCATTAACTGACATGTAGGGTGTTTTTTAATTCAAAACAATGCATCTTGAGTATAGTTTTTTATTCCCACTATGGTGCCTTATTTTATTGAAAAAAGACACCACTCTCTTTCTTCATTACACTTTTGAATGTAACGAAGCCAACTTTGCTAACCAAACTTGAACCGAACTTCGTCCCTGCAACCCATCATCTTGCATTGTCTCCCTCATTGTCTTCCCGATTGCACAACCACAACCACTCCAAATCCGATTTTTTTGAGCGGGAGGTTTTTGATTTTCTCTTCTTCTCAAGGCGGCAAGTTTTGAAAAAGGATGGAAAAGTATTTGTTCTTCATGCGCCATACTTGCTTGTGCATGAATAACAATCCCATTTCTTACCTTTTTCAAGTGAGGGTTGTGCTTACAAGTACTCTGTACATTTTGGTTCATCCAGGATACCAACAAGTTTGTTTGATGGACAAGGAGGTATTATTTAGTGATGTTGTCTTTTGGTTTTAATGAAGCAATCTTCTTCACAGGAGATAAGTGTAATATCTTTGGTTTTTTTTGGTTAAAGTGTGAGTTCATGATGCTTTTTGGTGTTGTTAAAGCACAGAACAATGCAATGGAACCTGTGCAGCAAAAGAGGAAAAAGGTGGACATCCACTTCCAAGTAGAACCCGATTATGCTCCCTGCTGTAAGAGAAATTGGTCTAGGCCAGCATGCGAAGCCCGCATTACTGAGCTTCGAAATGAAGGAAAGAAAAATATGGACCTTTGGTTGGATGGTAGTATTTACCCACCAGATCCAACCTCCTCTCAATCTCCATCATTCTTTGGGTTGACAAGTTTCTTCAAGTTTGTGTGTGAGGGTGAAAATGGATTGCTTAGGTATTGCAAAAGACTGTTTGGCCAATGTCAAAGTATCTTTGAAAGACATTTGAGTGATAGAGATGCCAGGATAAAAATGCTTGAAGGTGCGAATTTTTACTTGGCATCGATCACAACAGCTTTGCAAGCTTCAAACGAGGACAAAGCAAAAGTTTGTGCTGGGTTACAAAAAGAGTTTGATCATTTGCAGCAGACTATTTGTAAGATGCAGGACACTATTAAGGAGAAGAATGAAATTTTGGCAGTTTGAGAAATCAACAATTTCACATTGGAGAGTGAGAATACACACCTTCGAAAACAACTTGAAAAGTTCAACAGAAAATTGCAATATTTGAAAGACACGCCATTGGGTGCTCGATTACGCAAGAGACAGATCAAACCATTGGAAGAACTCAATGTTGGAGGTGGCCAATGGAAGCGTCGTGTAAAAGCTTGCAGGTATTGGGATCTATAATTTCTTTGAGCTTAAATTTCTTTGAGCACTCACTTTCATTTTCATCTTTAGTTCCTTTTTTGGAGATGGGGGATTGGGTGTGGGGGTGGTATAGTTAGATGAATGGTGGACTGAAATAGCTATCGTTGTTGCTTCAGGATGGTCACAGATGTTGTGGGTCCAAAAGAGCAAGGTTCTGATATATTTAGCAAAGTTCTGACAAAAGACATCGTGGAGTCAGCAATACAGCATCCTAAGTTTGCAAGACTTCGATCAGACATAGCAAAGCAATCCTTGCAACAGGAGGTGAGTGAAGCATTCACGCCTGCAGATGCACAAGGTATATGTGACATGGTTGGTATAAGCACAAAGTCTTACAGGATGTTGTTTAATAAAGTTAAAGAGGGTTTCAATTGCAAGCTTGAAAAAAAAACAGTAATTCCCATTCCAAAACCATTTCACGTAAACAAAGCTCGAAATATTCTCAACTTGGGAATGGTCGAACTTGTTGGAGAGCCTTGTCACGTGTCTAGCACATTGACAGTGACTAAAAAGAGCGGGGAACAGAAAATTATAGAGCTTACAGAGTTCAACAATTTCATCATGGATGTTCGAAAATTACAAATGGCTATGGTGAAATTTTATGACATCAGTGTACATGAGTGCAATGGAAGGCTGAATTGAGAAATATGACGAAACTTCTTAGCAACTGGAACAATTTAAATTTGTTAATCTGGAGCAGAGACTTCCCCCAGCCGAGCCTTTTTTGTTGACGTTTCTGCAGCATCTTCTTCATCCTCTATCAATGGCACAACAGGGACCTTTGGCCTTGCTGTTCTAAGAAGATGCTTCTTCCCGCAATCACTCAACAGATTAGGATCTGTGATTCCACATGCCAACCCGTAAGCAGCATATGTTAAATAATATTTACATCTTAACGAATATACTCCAGGTCCCTCTCCAAAAATTCGAACAGCTGCTTGCCACTCCAGAAGTATTGCCTTGTTTGCATTCAGCCTTAAGTGATAGCCACCTAAATACCTGGATAGAGTCTTTATCGCCATCAGAGGAAAACTGGCATTGTCCTTGGAGAAGCTAGCGTGAAATATCACAATTTGAGGGAATTTTAGGCGATGTATATATGTTCCTAGTGTCGAATCGTGGCCCAATCCCGCCATACGCTTGCCTGAAGCACGTTTGAGGAATGTGTCTTCATATATTTCCAACTGAAAAAATAAAGGAGCATTAGCCAGAAACAACATCACCAAACATTTCAGGACAAAGTTGATAAAGCCAAATCCACAACAAAAAAAAAACTAACCTCTTGGTTCTCATCTGCTTCAAGCAAGGCGTCTTGCCATAAATTAGTGCTCGAACTAGGAACGGTTTTCGCTGACTTATTTGGCACATCCCTACACCCTCCCATGTTGGTGATATTCAGTCTGTCCCTTGCTTCTTGTAGCTCTTCCTCTGTGGCATCTTTTCCTTCATATCTAAGGGCATCAGCATAGATCATCTTTAGTGTTGCTGCAGCAGATAGGAACTCGGTGTCTTTCACATGGCTATCCACTAGTAAGTACTTGTCTATCCCATCATCATCTACAAAATTGTCATCGACCTCCAGATTTTGGGCTATGAAAGCTATGCAATGGTCCTCCCTTAAGTTAAATACATGTTGTATGTCTGTCAGCAATATATACTCTGAATCTCCTACTTGGTAGGAGGGGAGTAATGGCGTTGGAATGGGGGAGGAGTCATCTGATTCAATCACAAGCTGACCTACATCACTGTTTTGTTCTCTAACTGCCTCAATATCAACCACCGAACTGAGCTTCCTCTCTTCTTCAACATTGAACTCCTCAATCACATGAGGAGTGTCCTCCTCTTCAGCAACATCCTCAACGGTGGGACTAGCCTGACGAGAAATCGTGTCTTCACTTTCATTTGTTGCATGCGGCTCTGTACATTCTTCATCTGTTAATTGCACGTTCATGTGCAAGAAGCATAAGAAGGCATAAGAGTATTCCATCAAGCGGCATTTTCTTTTGTGAAAAGGGCATAGCAAAGCTCTCTTCTTATCACATGGCACCTTGTGCCAATCCCTGTTTAACCTCTGCTTCTTCTCCGGCGACACCTTGAGATTAAAATGAATGTGACTTTTCCCATCAATCATCATTGGTTCTTCATTTGTGAGCTCGTCAAACTCTTGCTTTGCCTCTTCGAAGTATCCATGATGGCTAGAAAATGTATCCTTCAGAGAAAAATCGCAATTGAACATCAACGAAATTGCAGGGTGCAAATCATGATGTCGACATTTGTAGAGGAAGTCATATAATAGAGTTGCAGGTGTTTCTTTAATCTCTTCGTCCACATCAAATTCGACTTGAACTTGCGCCATGGCTGAATTCAAGTCTGTAGATAAGACATGGAAAATATTAGTTCAAGCAATGAATCAAGAGACAGTCGATCTTAAACAACAAATCTCTGTGTGGTGTAAATGGATTCAACATAACGCGAGAGGAGATGCCAGAGGAATCCAGGTATTCCTCCTCGCGTTGTAGTGAATCTATTTTCCCTAACGCAAATAAAATTGCAGCTAAGTCAAGGACCTCTTCTCGCGTTATGGTGAATCAATTCACCATAATGCGAGGAGGAATATTGTGCTTCCTATGGGACCTTCGCTCGCGTTATGGTGAATTGATTCACCGCAACATGACGACTTTATCATCCTTTGGCAACACCTCTAACGTTATGGTGAATTAAAAATAAAGATAGTTCTCCAGTACCCATACTGAGAGAGGAGGTGTCAAATGAATTAAAATACTCTTCTTCGCAGTCAATTCACCATAAGGCGAGGAGTCATAGGTTTTCAATTCACCTTAACGTGATGAAAAGACAAAGCAAGAAGTTCTCCACGACTGAAACCAAAACAACGAAATAACAAAAGAAGAAGGAAGCACAAAAGAGATAAAAATACCAGGAAAACGAATTGTATACAATCGTCGCAGGAGATGGAGATGAAGGAGGTTGGAGGTTTGTCTTTGACGTTGGATACAGGAGGATGATTGATGAAGGAGGGTTGGAGGAGATAGTCAGTCGTTGATGGAGATGAAGGCCGTTGGTGGGGAGATAAATGAGAATACGAACTCCAAGAGAGGCAATAAATGAGATGAGTATCCTAGAAAATCCGTTTTTAATGCTACGCGACACGTCAGCGTCGCGTTTTCACCCGCCATTCCATGAATGCCACGTGGCAGCCTGCCGTGTACCTAGCACGTGTACAATCTATAAAGTTTAATCAAAGCCCTTTTTAATGCTATGCGACACGTCAGCGCCGCCTAGTCGCCCTGGCAGCCCGCCAGCACGTGTGTTCGCTCTAAAGACTAATCAAAGCCGTTAATCACGCCACCTTTTCGTCCTCTTATCGATTTTGCCTTGTCCGTCCTCTTGCTTGCCTCCAGGTGACTTCCGACTACCGCCACAGTACTGAACCGATTTTCCACCTCCTGCACGACAGTCTCCATCCATTCGCACGCAAGAAATGTAAGTTTTTGTATACTACTTGATTGTTTTGTAAGTTTCTTGTATATTGCTTGTTTGTTTTGTTTTTTCTTCGACTGTTTGCCCTGTGCCATTGTTTTTTCTTCGACTGTTTGCCTTCTGCCGTGGTGATTCGATTCACCTTAAAGCACATGACGGGCCATTAGAATCTCAATAAGCTCCATGTCTTATGGTGAATCGAATCACCATGGCAGAAGGCAAACGTAAGAGATTCGCGATAATCCTCCTCCCGTTGTAGAAAATCGATTCACTATAACGCGAGGAGGATTGTATTGCTTTGACTGGCCCTTAGACTCACGTTATGGTGAATCGATTCACCATAACGCATGACCAAGGGGCAAAGGATTCACGATAATCCACCTCTTATTGGTGTCAATTAATTCACCTCCTACACGACAGTCTCCATCCATTCCCACTCATAGAATGTGATGTGTAAGATTCCTCCCCCAACCCCTTTTTGATGTCTAGTATCTTCCCCTGTAATCAACCCTCTTCAGAAATATAAAGACCTTGTTTCTATCTGTTTTAGCCTAGAGAGAGAAAAATATTCTAGAGAGAGAATATTCAGATTTTGAATATTTTTGGATAGAAAAATATCTCTTATAATTCAGATGAGTTCCCCTGAAATAGAAATTCAAAAAGAATTTTCCAATGTGCAATTGGAATTAATTGGAAATAGGTATAAAGAACCTTAGTCTAAGGGTCTAGATTTTCAGAAATCTTTAGACTATGGTCCAATTAAGGTTCCTATGGGCCAATAGCATCAATCCATGTGTAGGGAAGAGATAAATCCAAATTTGTAAAAAAGAAGATACCCAAAAATGAGTAAATGCTCACATAAGGTGAAGAGTTGAAAATGTACAAGGTTTATTAGTAAAAAACTATGAGCAATATTAAAATGATGCCATTATGACACATATGTAAGGAAGGGGAATTCTTTAAAGGAGGTGCATATTTCACATAAGATGAAGAGTTGAAAATGTACAAGGTTTATTAGTAAAAAACTATGAGCAATATTAAAATGATTCCATTATGACACATATGTAAGGAAGGGGAATTCTTTAAAGGAGGTGCATATTTCACATAAGATGAAGAGTTGAAAATGTACAAGGTTTATTAGTAAAAAAAACTATGAGCAATATTAAAATGATTCCATTATGACACATATGTAAGGAAGGGGAGTTCTTTAAAGGAGGTGCATATTTCACATGCTTGAATGAGTTTTAAACTCATAAAAATTGAGATATTTCATCTCTCCTCTCTCCTCATTCAAGTCTAGTTCCAAAAAGTTAGCTTAACTGACCTAAAAATGGTCAAATATTGACCAAACTGATTTAGAAAATTCTAGAATCAGTTTGTTTGGTTAGGAGCTTAATTTTTCCTATAAATAGAAGCCTCCCCCTTGTTGAAAAATAGTTAGTGTTTATGCATCGTTACTCTACTCCACCTAAGCCAAGAACTGTGAATTCATTTAATAATTCACTAGTTTTTGGAGCTTCCCTCTTTCTTCAATCCCCATTAGTGGCTCCATCAACATACTTAACCAATTGATTGGTTGGGGGCCTCTACCGTGAACAAAGAATCAAGCAAGTTGTAAGGTAATTAGTGAATATTGATCTTTCTATAATTTCTCAATGTTTCTCTCTTCTCAACCCCTCTCAAGCTTGAGAAGTTTAATTGGTATGGTTTTTCTTTAAATACTATTGAAGTTTGAATAGTAGTGAAGAGTTACATAAGTTAATAAATGCTATTGAAGTTAATTTTCATTTATGTTTAAATTCTAATGATTTTTATGTAAATTCTCTCTCTCACTCAAGAAATGGTCATACTCATGACCCGTTCTCAATCCAAATCAAGCTTTTTATAAAGCTTTTCCTTAACCCAAGATTAAGCTATGCTTGAGGCCAATTTAATGGCTTTTTTCTATGCTTTTAGTTTATGCATATTGATGATTCAATCCACTATAGATTAATGATCCAATTAGAGATCATTTTAATTATTTCCTTAATGATAAGCTTTATCCCTTAGAAAAAATTGAGATTTATCAGTCATAGCAGCGGAGCTATGGCAAAATTTTTATAAAAATTATGCATAAAATAATTTCATTCAAAGCATAAAAAGAGGACTTCCTACCATATTCTAGGAATTATCATCCTAGATTAATTGAAAGAATTTCATTATAATCATGGAGAAATTGAATTTTAATATCATGCATAAAGGATAATTTTTTTTATATCAAAAGTATTACTTTTATCATTTTTTAATTTTCATGCATAGAAGTATGCATAAAGGATAATTTTTTTATATTAAAAGTGTTATTTTTATCATTTTTAATTTTCATGCATAGAAGGATGCATAAAGGAAAATTTTTTATATCAAAAGTGTTACTTTTATCATTTTTAATTTTCATGCATAGAAGTATGCATAAAGGATAATTTTTTTATATCAAAAGTGTTACTTTATCATATTGGATTTCATGCATAGAGGTATGCATAAAAGTTGAATATTTTATTATAAAAGTGTTACTTTTAGCATAATTGAATTTCATGCATAGAGGTATGCATAAAAGATATGGGAAGTGATAAGATATGATAAGATGCATGTGGATGTGGATGTGGATGTATGAATGTGGATGTATGGATGTGAATGTGGATGTGGATGTGGATGTATGAATGTGGATGTATGGATGTGGATGTGGATGTATGAATGTGGATGTATGGATGTGAATGTGGATGTGGATGAGGATGTATGAATGTGGATGTATGGATGCATGAATGTGGATGTATGGATGTGAATGAGGATATAGATGTGGATGTATGGATGTGAATGTGCATGTAGATATGGATGTATATATGTGAATGGGAATGTGGTTGTGGATGTATGTATGCATGTGGATGTGGATATGGATGTGTATGTATGAATGTGGATATGGGATGTGGATGTATAAATGAGGATGTGAAAATGGAGATAAGCATGTAGATGTGGATGCATGAATGTGGATGTATGGATGTGAATGAGGATATAGATGTGGATGTATGGATGTGAATGTGCATGTAGATATGGATGTATATATGTGAATGGGAATGTGGATGTGGATGTATGTATGCATGTGGATGTGGATATGGATGTGTATGTATGAATGTGGATATGGGATGTGGATGTATAAATGAGGATGTGAAAATGGAGATAAGCATGTAGATATGGATGTATATATGTGAATGGGAATGTGGATGTGGATGTATGTATGCATGTGGATGTGGATATGGATGTGTATGTATGAATGTGGATATGGGATGTGGATGTATAAATGAGGATGTGAAAATGGAGATAAGCATGTAGATGTGGATGTATGGATGTGAATGTGGATGTGGATGTGGATGTATGAATGTGGATGTATGGATGTGAATGAGGATGTGGATGTGGATGCATGGATGTAAATGTGGATGTGTATGTATGGATGTAGGCATGTAGATGTGGATGCATGAATGTGGATGCATGGATGTGAATGAGGATATAGATGTGGATGTATGGATGTGAATGTGCATGTAGATATGGATGTATATATGTGAATGGGAATGTGGTTGTGGATGTATGTATGCATGTGGATGTGGATATGGATGTGTATGTATGAATGTGGATATGGGATGTGGATGTATAAATGAGGATGTGAAAATGGAGATAAGCATGTAGATGTGGATGCATGAATGTGGATGTATGGATGTGAATGAGGATATAGATGTGGATGTATGGATGTGAATGTGCATGTAGATATGGATGTATATATGTGAATGGGAATGTGGATGTGGATGTGGATGTATGTATGTATGTATGTGGATGTGGATGTATGAATGAGGACGTGATAATGAATGTATGCATGTGGATGTGGATATGGATGTGTATGTATGAATGCGGATATGGATGTGTATGTATGAATGTGGATGTGGATGTGGATGTATGGATGTGGATATGGATGTGAATATATGATATGTGATGTGAAGGAATCTGAAGTGAAGAGATGGAAAATGATATGATTGGATGAGTACACATATAAATGAAATGTGGAATAAGTAATGTGGATTGCATGAGGGATAATGTGGAAAAATGAGAGTTAATATAGAAATTGTATTTGTAAACTGTTTGTAAATGCTGTTTGTAAATGGCTGTTTTATGTCAAGAATGCTGGGAAAGCATTTTGACCGTCTTGTGATTAAGGTCGTGGAGACCTAACTGATAAAGTTGCAACTGCTGACGGAGAGTCAATGGAGGACGTCTCGCGTAGCAAGGTCGGCCGAGGTCTTGACCAGCCTCGGTTCGATTAAAATGGTGAGCTTCCGGTACGGTGGATGAGGGACCAAGGAAGCGGCCTATGAGTGAAGCGCTAGGTCACCTGCGAAGGATCCTAGAGGGTGCTGACCATACGGTGCTCGGGCTCTGGGTCGCCTAGGATACCCACGCGTGCGTCGAGGAAGATATTGGAACAAGGAGTAAGAGTTGTTTTGTGAAACCGGGCATGGATCTGGTTGACTGACCTTGCTGGTCCTCAACGGATGAGTCCATGGCTCTTTTATATGGATCTGTTGGTTGATCTTGCTGATCTTCAACGAGAGTCCATCTTGATAAGTGATTATATTGCCGAGTATTATGGGCTAGGAACTATGGAAACGGCCTCTGTGTGGACAGGTGGTGAGCGTTCTAGTTGCCAATGATGCCATAGATACTCTGATGAAGGAATGATGGGAAATTATGAATCAACTGGATAAATTGGGCGATTGTGATCAGTGGTACTATGGTTTCATTAAAGGATTGTTTTAAAGTTAGTTGATGCTACGAAAAAGGCAATTTTCATATTGGGTGTGTAAGTGGTGTGGCTAGTTTTATGTTTGCATGAAATTCCGGCTAGGGGGCCTTGGAACTCTTTTCCTTGGTACCCGGGACAAAACCTAACCAAATTCCAAATTGGATCCCATCACTACAGTGGTTGGGCGGTTGGCTAACCCATGGGATCGGATGGGGTTAGGCTGGACTGATGGATCCGTAAATCGAGACTCAATTTCTGTTATTACGATAGATAAAGTAAATCCCGGATAGTAATTGTTCTATGGATAGGAATCAACGGCTGTGCCTCCTTGGTGGGGAAAAAAGCGTTGATCCCAATGATCCAAGTGCAAGTTTCTTCCTTGATCTGACCAAGTATCTTTATAGATGCAGTCGGATCTGTTTGATCAGTAAGAGTTTTGACTACGTTAGAGTAAAAATTATCCTGGTGGAATCGCCCGTGCTTTCCGGATAAGGGAAGTTTTTCTGGGTCTGGTTTTGGAAAAACCGACGGATTAGTCTTTTGTCCGGATATCCGTGGACGAGGCCCCGAGTGTGGGACCCTGCCTCGCGCAAGAAGTGCTACTTCCGCTGCTAGTACCCCGAATCCGTTGCGCGGTGGGAACAGGGATCCCACAGTTGGTATCAGAGCATTTGGTTAATAAAGATCAACTGAGAAGACAAATATGTCAAAAATTTATCAAGAAGCACAAAAAGGTTGTAATTGTGTGATATAATTCATACAATTTGATATTCAAACTGAAATTCGTAATTTGGTAATTGAGTCTTCAGATGGAAGTACCGCAATTATATAGAATCCCTGACTTGCTTGAGGCCTAGACATGATGGTATTTACCTTATAATTCCAAGAGCCACGACTACCCGTATATACCGAGAGTATACTGCAGCTCTTTACTGACAGTATATACGAGTAAATCTAAGACTTGAAATTATAAGCGTTAATGCTATCTAGATGATGAATTCGAATGTGGTTGATATGATTTTTAATTCTGTTTGAGAATTGATGAATTGAATTGGATTCTGATTGAAAATTTTGATTGAAAAATGATGATTTCTGAAATTAGTTGAAATATAAAAATCTGAACAAAACCACAATGAGGATGAATGGGACGAGTCCCAGTGATGATATTCATAACTGGAATGATGATAATGAATTCAGCAAATCACTATGAGATTAGTGGGTTGTGCTGTCAAATTGTTACTGTTAACACTTGATCAGTAGATCAAGTTAAGGGATGACAAATTGAGAACTTGCTTGACTGAAATTCCCGTGGAGGAATGTTCAGAAGGAAATTTTTCGGTCTAATGGACCATTATCATGTTAAAGATATGAATGATATGATCTGAATATTAATGATGAGTTCTATATAAGGGATATTTATCCCAGTGTTCTGCTGGGTTGACCAGAATATAAGGAACCCCAAAATAAAATTGGATGTTAAGCAAAAAAGTTGTCCTCTACTTGCGAGATGAGGACATCTTGCACCTTTTAAGTGGGGTAGAATGTAAGATTCCTCCCCCAGCCTTAGAGGTATCCAGGAGTAAGAATCTCCCTTTCTGATCTTATAATTATTCTCTCTCTAAAATAAAAGAAAGATTCTGTTTAAAAAAGAAAGAACCTTTTTCCTAGAATACTTCTCAAGAGTCCCACCTGTTTTAAGGATTTAGAACAATGAGTTCAGAAGTGAGAATCGACGTTTTGGATATCAAGGTTTTGGTCTTCATTCGAGTACGGCCCAAAAGAAGTTCTTTATCTCTTGGGGAGTATATGAAGTTATCCCCCAGATATTGTGAGCCTTATATCTGTCAATGAAAGTAGGTGACTTAGCCTACAAGCTTCTTTTATCTCTTCATCTCAAAATTCTTAATGCCTTCTATAGAAAAATGTGTCAACCCCAAATCATGGCAAGACGGTAAAACTTCAGTGGCAAGTTACCGTTGGCTTCTAAGTTACGCTAGCTCCTTCCTTTATATAAGTCGTAACTTTTACTTGTCGCTCACAGTAATCTTACTTCCATCGATCTCCTTTCTTTCTTAATCTCCTTCATGGCTTGGCAACAAGAACTAGTTTTATCCCTAATGATTTCTCACCTTCAAGACGCAAGGGAGTCTGTGAAGAAAGATTTTATAGAGCAGTATGAGCGCTCACTTTTCCCTCACTTGGGAACTTCTGTAGCGCAGACAAAATGGCGGACCTATCAAGACATAACTAGGGTAACACCCTGGGGTCAGCAGCACTTTCGTAACAATGTCCGCTTGGCCATGGTTATTGAAGCTTTGGGTTTGGGTCCCCGATACTACTGCGTCATGAGATCAAGGCATCCTGGGTTTTCTGAGCGGGTCTTCTTACTGGCGTGTTTTCTTCCTCATGAGAAGATATGCCTTTACCCCGTTTTTGGCTTGCCTCTCAGAGGTCCTTTTGTTAGAACACCTCATACCACTGAGATAGGCGCAGCAATAACCCACAGAATCATTCCCATAGATGAGTTACCTTATACTTGTGCAGCTTGTGAGGACTGCTTTTGTGATCATATGATGGACGGGCTTATGGAAGTGTAAAGAGTTCTTCTATCTTTACTGTATAAGTTCCGAGAATGAATAAAGTTTAAATCTTGTTCTTATTTTGAATCTTGCTCTCCTTAAGACGTTTCTTGGTGGTTAATCTTGATTAAAATTTTTCTCTAAGTCTCATATTCGTGAATCTTGCGAAATTATCACAAGTTGCGAGATGAGGACATCTCGCGTTTTTTAAGTGGGGTAGAATGTAAGATTCCTCCCCCAACCCCTTTTTGATGTCTAGTATCTTCCCCTGTAATCAACCCTCTTCAGAAATATAAAGACCTTGTTTCTATCTGTTTTAGCCTAGAGAGAGAAAAATATTCTAGAGAGAGAATATTCAGATTTTGAATATTTTTGGATAGAAAAATATCTCTTATAATTCAGATGAGTTCCCCTGAAATAGAAATTCAAAAAGAATTTTCCAATGTGCAATTGGAATTAATTGGAAATAGGTATAAAGAACCTTAGTCTAAGGGTCTAGATTTTCAGAAATCTTTAGACTATGGTCCAATTAAGGTTCCTATGGGCCAATAGCATCAATCCATGTGTAGGGAAGAGATAAATCCAAATTTGTAAAAAAGAAGATACCCAAAAATGAGTAAATGCTCACATAAGGTGAAGAGTTGAAAATGTACAAGGTTTATTAGTAAAAAACTATGAGCAATATTAAAATGATGCCATTATGACACATATGTAAGGAAGGGGAATTCTTTAAAGGAGGTGCATATTTCACATAAGATGAAGAGTTGAAAATGTACAAGGTTTATTAGTAAAAAACTATGAGCAATATTAAAATGATTCCATTATGACACATATGTAAGGAAGGGGAATTCTTTAAAGGAGGTGCATATTTCACATAAGATGAAGAGTTGAAAATGTACAAGGTTTATTAGTAAAAAAAACTATGAGCAATATTAAAATGATTCCATTATGACACATATGTAAGGAAGGGGAGTTCTTTAAAGGAGGTGCATATTTCACATGCTTGAATGAGTTTTAAACTCATAAAAATTGAGATATTTCATCTCTCCTCTCTCCTCATTCAAGTCTAGTTCCAAAAAGTTAGCTTAACTGACCTAAAAATGGTCAAATATTGACCAAACTGATTTAGAAAATTCTAGAATCAGTTTGTTTGGTTAGGAGCTCAATTTTTCCTATAAATAGAAGCCTCCCCCTTGTTGAAAAATAGTTAGTGTTTATGCATCGTTACTCTACTCCACCTAAGCCAAGAACTGTGAATTCATTTAATAATTCACTAGTTTTTGGAGCTTCCCTCTTTCTTCAATCCCCATTAGTGGCTCCATCAACATACTTAACCAATTGATTGGTTGGGGGCCTCTACCGTGAACAAAGAATCAAGCAAGTTGTAAGGTAATTAGTGAATATTGATCTTTCTATAATTTCTCAATGTTTCTCTCTTCTCAACCCCTCTCAAGCTTGAGAAGTTTAATTGGTATGGTTTTTCTTTAAATACTATTGAAGTTTGAATAGTAGTGAAGAGTTACATAAGTTAATAAATGCTATTGAAGTTAATTTTCATTTATGTTTAAATTCTAATGATTTTTATGTAAATTCTCTCTCTCACTCAAGAAATGGTCATACTCATGACCCGTTCTCAATCCAAATCAAGCTTTTTATAAAGCTTTTCCTTAACCCAAGATTAAGCTATGCTTGAGGCCAATTTAATGGCTTTTTTCTATGCTTTTAGTTTATGCATATTGATGATTCAATCCACTATAGATTAATGATCCAATTAGAGATCATTTTAATTATTTCCTTAATGATAAGCTTTATCCCTTAGAAAAAATTGAGATTTATCAGTCATAGCAGCGGAGCTATGGCAAAATTTTTATAAAAATTATGCATAAAATAATTTCATTCAAAGCATAAAAAGAGGACTTCCTACCATATTCTAGGAATTATCATCCTAGATTAATTGAAAGAATTTCATTATAATCATGGAGAAATTGAATTTTAATATCATGCATAAAGGATAATTTTTTTTATATCAAAAGTATTACTTTTATCATTTTTTAATTTTCATGCATAGAAGTATGCATAAAGGATAATTTTTTTATATTAAAAGTGTTATTTTTATCATTTTTAATTTTCATGCATAGAAGGATGCATAAAGGAAAATTTTTTATATCAAAAGTGTTACTTTTATCATTTTTAATTTTCATGCATAGAAGTATGCATAAAGGATAATTTTTTTATATCAAAAGTGTTACTTTATCATATTGGATTTCATGCATAGAGGTATGCATAAAAGTTGAATATTTTATTATAAAAGTGTTACTTTTAGCATAATTGAATTTCATGCATAGAGGTATGCATAAAAGATATGGGAAGTGATAAGATATGATAAGATGCATGTGGATGTGGATGTGGATGTATGAATGTGGATGTATGGATGTGAATGTGGATGTGGATGTGGATGTATGGATGTGGATGTGGATGTATGAATGTGGATGTATGGATGTGAATGTGGATGTGGATGAGGATGTATGAATGTGGATGTATGGATGCATGAATGTGGATGTATGGATGTGAATGAGGATATAGATGTGGATGTATGGATGTGAATGTGCATGTAGATATGGATGTATATATGTGAATGGGAATGTGGTTGTGGATGTATGTATGCATGTGGATGTGGATATGGATGTGTATGTATGAATGTGGATATGGGATGTGGATGTATAAATGAGGATGTGAAAATGGAGATAAGCATGTAGATGTGGATGCATGAATGTGGATGTATGGATGTGAATGAGGATATAGATGTGGATGTATGGATGTGAATGTGCATGTAGATATGGATGTATATATGTGAATGGGAATGTGGATGTGGATGTATGTATGCATGTGGATGTGGATATGGATGTGTATGTATGAATGTGGATATGGGATGTGGATGTATAAATGAGGATGTGAAAATGGAGATAAGCATGTAGATATGGATGTATATATGTGAATGGGAATGTGGATGTGGATGTATGTATGCATGTGGATGTGGATATGGATGTGTATGTATGAATGTGGATATGGGATGTGGATGTATAAATGAGGATGTGAAAATGGAGATAAGCATGTAGATGTGGATGTATGGATGTGAATGTGGATGTGGATGTGGATGTATGAATGTGGATGTATGGATGTGAATGAGGATGTGGATGTGGATGCATGGATGTAAATGTGGATGTGTATGTATGGATGTAGGCATGTAGATGTGGATGCATGAATGTGGATGCATGGATGTGAATGAGGATATAGATGTGGATGTATGGATGTGAATGTGCATGTAGATATGGATGTATATATGTGAATGGGAATGTGGTTGTGGATGTATGTATGCATGTGGATGTGGATATGGATGTGTATGTATGAATGTGGATATGGGATGTGGATGTATAAATGAGGATGTGAAAATGGAGATAAGCATGTAGATGTGGATGCATGAATGTGGATGTATGGATGTGAATGAGGATATAGATGTGGATGTATGGATGTGAATGTGCATGTAGATATGGATGTATATATGTGAATGGGAATGTGGATGTGGATGTGGATGTATGTATGTATGTATGTGGATGTGGATGTATGAATCAGGGCGTGATAATGAATGTATGCATGTGGATGTGGATATGGATGTGTATGTATGAATGCGGATATGGATGTGGATATGGATGTGTATGTATGAATGTGGATGTGGATGTGGATGTATGGATGTGGATATGGATGTGAATATATGATATGTGATGTGAAGGAATCTGAAGTGAAGAGATGGAAAATGATATGATTGGATGAGTACACATATAAATGAAATGTGGAATAAGTAATGTGGATTGCATGAGGGATAATGTGGAAAAATGAGAGTTAATATAGAAATTGTATTTGTAAACTGTTTGTAAATGCTGTTTGTAAATGGCTGTTTTATGTCAAGAATGCTGGGAAAGCATTTTGACCGTCTTGTGATTAAGGTCGTGGAGACCTAACTGATAAAGTTGTAACTGCTGACGGAGAGTCAATGGAGGACGTCTCGCGTAGCAAGGTCGGCCGAGGTCTTGACCAGCCTCGGTTCGATTAAAATGGTGAGCTTCCGGTACGGTGGATGAGGGACCAAGGAAGCGGCCTATGAGTGAAGCGCTAGGTCACCTGCGAAGGATCCTAGAGGGTGCTGACCATACGGTGCTCGGGCTCTGGGTCGCCTAGGATACCCACGCGTGCGTCGAGGAAGATATTGGAACAAGGAGTAAGAGTTGTTTTGTGAAACCGGGCATGGATCTGGTTGACTGACCTTGCTGGTCCTCAACGGATGAGTCCATGGCTCTTTTATATGGATCTGTTGGTTGATCTTGCTGATCTTCAACGAGAGTCCATCTTGATAAGTGATTATATTGCCGAGTATTATGGGCTAGGAACTATGGAAACGGCCTCTGTGTGGACAGGTGGTGAGCGTTCTAGTTGCCAATGATGCCATAGATACTCTGATGAAGGAATGATGGGAAATTATGAATCAACTGGATAAATTGGGCGATTGTGATCAGTGGTACTATGGTTTCATTAAAGGATTGTTTTAAAGTTAGTTGATGCTAAGAAAAAGGCAATTTTCATATTGGGTGTGTAAGTGGTGTGGCTAGTTTTATGTTTGCATGAAATTCCGGCTAGGGGGCCTTGGAACTCTTTTCCTTGGTACCCGGGACAAAACCTAACCAAATTCCAAATTGGATCCCATCACTACAGTGGTTGGGCGGTTGGCTAACCCATGGGATCGGATGGGGTTAGGCTGGACTGATGGATCCGTAAATCGAGACTCAATTTCTGTTATTACGATAGATAAAGTAAATCCCGGATAGTAATTGTTCTATGGATAGGAATCAACGGCTGTGCCTCCTTGGTGGGGAAAAAAGCGTTGATCCCAATGATCCAAGTGCAAGTTTCTTCCTTGATCTGACCAAGTATCTTTATAGATGCAGTCGGATCTGTTTGATCAGTAAGAGTTTTGACTACGTTAGAGTAAAAATTATCCTGGTGGAATCGCCCGTGCTTTCCGGATAAGGGAAGTTTTTCTGGGTCTGGTTTTGGAAAAACCGACGGATTAGTCTTTTGTCCGGATATCCGTGGACGAGGCCCCGAGTGTGGGACCCTGCCTCGCGCAAGAAGTGCTACTTCCGCTGCTAGTACCCCGAATCCGTTGCGCGGTGGGAACAGGGATCCCACATGATGAAAGTGTATTACTTGATTGTTTTGTGAGTTTCTTGTATAATACTTGATTGTTTTGTTTTTCCTTCGACTGTTTGCCCTCTGCCATTGATTTCTCTTCGACTGTTTGCCCTCTGTCATGGTGATTCGATTCACCGTAAAGCAGACGACGAGTCATTAGAATCTCAATACTGCTCTATGTGTTATGGTGAATCGAATCACCAAACTGCAAGACGGAATGGTAAGAGATTCGGGAGAACCCTCCTCCCGTTGTAGTAGATCGATTCACTATAACGCGAGGAGGATTGTTTTGCTTTGACTGGCTCTTAGTCTCGTGTTATAGTGAATCAATTCACTATAACGCAAGATCGAAGCTCAAAGAATGCACGATAATTCGCCTCTTATTGGTGTTAATGAATTCACCATAATGCGAGAAGGATTATTGTGTTTCTGTGGGCCTTCATCTCGCGTTATGGTGAATGGATTCACCATAACGCGAGGAAGTGCATATTGCTTTCTTGGCCCCCCTCTCTCGCTTTATGATGAATTGTTAATCGTGTACTACTGAATAGCAAAGTTTTCTGCTTTTTCTTGCGTTTTCAGATGGCTCGTGTAAGGCATACAGCTAGACCCATTGACAATGCAGCTCCCTCATCTACTGGGAAGAAGATGGGCGTTCTGAAAGCCTCAAGATCAAGGAAATCAAGCAGTCCTTCCCGATTGTCCAAAACGCAGCCTAGACTAAGGCGTTTCGCAGAGCATTCGGCAGCCCTGCGAGAAATCAAAAAGTTTATGAAGCACCCGCCGACAGCTGCTATTCCCAGATTGCCTTTCCAGAGGCTTGCCAGGAGAATTTGTGAGCAGAATGGAATTTTGTTTAGGTGGAAGGCATCGGCCTTGTTTTGCTTGCAAGAGGCCACAAAAGATTGGATGATCGAATTTTTTTTGGATAGTTACGTTCTTGCTGCCCACGCACACAGGGTGACAGTAATGAACAAAGATTTTTTCAGCCTAGTAGCCCTTCGTTTCAGATACGATAAGTTACTTAGACCAGTTACGTTTACTGATGAACGAATGTTACAAATTTTGGATGTCCGTCCTGTACAAAAAGTGAGAATTGAAGAGGTGACCGAGGGAGGTCCAGATCATGAGCACCAGACTCGGGCAAATTTAATGACAAGCGCTCAAAGGGAACATCAAGCTGCAATGTTTGCATTGCAAACAAAAAGGGAAAATGTTCGCGCACTCCACGCCATGAATCAGGAGGCGCTGCAATTTTTGTTGCTGGAGTTCTATGTACCCTTTAATATTAGAGGGCATAGATGTTATTTCCCGATTCATGCTGAAGAAATCAACATTTTGTTTGATCCCAAAACTGAAGTCAACGACAAAGTGCTCAGATGTGTTTTAAGGTATACTCTTTTCTCTGTCCTCCCACAATTTTTCATTCTTGGCTCTTAAAGTTGATGCCTCACTCTTGATATGTTTCCTTCTGAAGTTTTGTTATTTCGCTATTGCCCGAGGATGTACAGCAACGAGTGTTCCAGATTGATTCACTGGTCTCAACACTGTTGCTAGTAGAGTCAGTTCCGTACCTCGATGTGCTGAACTGGTTTCGGGAGGTCCAGCTGGACGATGCCCGAGTATTTTTTTTGGCATATCATGAAAAGTGAGTTTGTCTCTCTCTCTCTCTCTCTCTCTCTCTCTCTCTCTCTCTCTCTCTCTCTCTCTCTTGCATGATGTTTATAGGAATCACCGTACACGAGTTATATAGTGCTTCCTTTGGATTGAAACTAATAGAAATCTATTGTGCAGTTCCCATTGGAGTCTTCTACTAGTCGACGTGCAAGAAAATGTCATTTACCTTGCAAATTCGACATCTGGTGTCCATGGAAATGTTTTGCTGTAAGTAAAAATCATTAAGATACATATTATTGTTTGAGTTAGAAGTCCGGATTGATCAGGATAATGATTGGTCTCTGTTTACAGTGGAGTCAGGAAACTAATGGCAGCTTACGAGAGCCTCAGCATGGACATCGACACCCTGGATCGATCGACCATCCGAAGGGTTAGTGTCCCCAAACAAGAAGATGGCTACAGCTGTGGGTGGAGGGTTGCACTTAATGCAATGTTGCTGCTACGAAGCATTTTTCAGCTCCCTTCAGAGGATGTAAGCATTTTCAGCTCCCATACACATGCGTGCTCTTGTTTATCTTCTTATATATTGTCATGTTGATCTTATTTATGCCTTGATGAATTGTGATGGCAGTTTTCATCAATGTCTCGCTACGTGGACCTAGACGTCCAAACGTTTAGGGAGGAAACGATTGCGAAATTGATCGAGGTCGCTGAAGTTATGCCTCCAAACGGGCTAGTGGACTTCATCCCGCCCAATCCACGAGGGGGGATAGGCCCCCCTGAGCCTCTTACATGGGCTCCATACTTCGGAGAAGAGCCATGGCTCCATCCTGAAGCCGATACCTATGGGTTCCAGTAATAAATAGTTTTTTCCTTCTTCCAACAAATGTACGTTTGTAAATATGCAGCTATACATGTATTGGAGAGAGAACATCAATTGTAAATACACTTTTCATTTGAAAATCAGAGGATCAAATTTGCTACTGTGTTCCTTCACTGCTTGCTTTCTTACTTTAAGCCTTTTTTGTGTACATAAAAATTCAATTGGGGAATTCTTGCCTTCATTACATTGTTTTAAACAATAAAGCATTACAAAAGCAATGTTCTGAATAGATAAGTTTATTGCATATGGAAAATACATTGTCACCGTATACATGGTCACATCATATATCTTCTAGTGCCTCCAATTCATGTGGGGCTGCAACATCTTTACAAATGATCTGATGCTCTCTTCTTTTACTTAGCTTCCGACCATCGAGCTTGAAGCAAAATTGATCTGGAGGATTCTGAATAGCTACTTCTAATTCCTTCCTAACATATTCGAGAGTCCAATTCTCTTCCACTTCCAATGTCAAAGATGGGTGACCCTGTCGAATCATAACTATATCTATCAAGCAAGAGTGGCTACCATCTCTTGTATCTTGGTCCATGCTTTCCCAGTTGTTGTTGATCCATCGCCACCTTCTATAAGTAAATGACATGCACAGATGTTGCCTGGCAATATAGTATCTGATTCCAAAATATCATTAGGATAATTTTCCGAGTATAATCAAATAAGCGTTGTAACTGTTTCACAAAAATACATTATAATGTTTTAACACTCACCGAAATGCAATGTCAGATGTGTTCAATCGACATTCGATCAAATCATCTCCCTTTGATGATTTCACTCTCCAACCTTTGTCAAACAAATGATCAAGCCAGGCTTCATCTACATCTTTGCACACAAAAGTTGTTCTAGTTTTTCTCAATTGTTTACAATCAGAAAATAAATGAACAAAGCATGCTATTGGAACAAACAAACTTAAGTGCACATTTCTTGCACCAATGCTAGGCTTCATAGTACATTTAATATCATTAAACATTTTGGTCCTGTATGACTCTATCACTTCTGTGTCAAGCAATGGCCACTCAGGACTATCAAGTGCGGGCAACGGAATACGTTCCAACTTTCCATGTCGACTCGATTGAGTGGGCAAGGTATAAAATGAGTCATAGAAATATGTTCTACTTCTTGCGAGATCACTTGGTGCACGACCTTCATATTGAAGTTCCCCCACCTCACCATGTACGACATTCAAGAATCCCGTCAAGCATTGTGCAGGCTCCCACTCCTGAAGATTGGATGGGTACAAATCTGTGCAAGGCAGAAAAATGTATATCAATCACCTTATTTGCAACATTGAAATACAAAACACAAGCACTTACAATGTGGTCTGTGTCTTGGAAGTCCTTCCAATGGTCCCACGTTGATCTCTTTTTGCATGAATACATGCTGGATCAACACTTCTTTGACAGTTTTCCCTCCTGGTGCCATCTTAAAGTCAAGGATCCTTCCTTTCCAATGTTTGGCCAAGTCTTCAGATGCCTTTCCCTTCACTCGGTAGTGGCCTTGTTTTCCTGGCTGCATAGTGACCCAAGAGTACTTCCTGTATACTTGGGGAATCCATTCTTCGTTCTCGTCTTTTATGTTATACAACACAACAGATGAGATACTGCTCCTTGCTCATTTCAGTCCACTTTCGGGTGCCATGATAGATTAACAGACGTATGAGAAAGAAGAAGTAGCAGAAAGTGGATGACTGGGCTAACTGCTTTTGTGGATCAAGGAGGGAGGATGAAATGAGGGACGGTGTGTTCTTTTGGGCGCCAAAGATGTTTCGAGATTCAAAAGTGGAACCAAGTTGAGGGAATAACCGGGAGAATGTGTATCTATCTATTCCAAGCATTCAAGCTTCATTAGTTCTAGGGGTGGTGGAAAGAATTTTTTAGTGCTCCACGTCGAACACAGGAATGTGGAAAACATTCTTTTATTGTGTTAGTTTCTGACAAAAAAACGGTTTTAAATATTTTAAGACAAGGTGATGGTTTTTTTTTAATATTTCATGAAGATAAGAGTTTCTCCACGTTTTGGGTGGGTTTGTACAGAGGTCCCACCACCGGTGAATCTCGTTCGTAGATTACATGTCACTCAATCTATGTGTCTATTATTATATTATTGTTGAAACAGTCCTCTTTTGAGTCCAGAATTTTCCTAATGGCATGAGGAAGAAGATTTAGTGTGCTTAATCAACTTAGGGAAGCATAAACAAGAGACCACGACTTGGATGAACCAAAATGAGTTATCTCTCTTCATTAGCATGTGGCTCTTAATATAGCCAAAAGTTACAAATCATGTGGATTCAAATGGTGCCACCTCACCTCCATAATATATCCCAAATATCTTCCTCTTCTCAAGAGGTTGTTCACACACCTCCCCTTAGTACAAGAACTTGTTCTTCTTGGCACCACACTTTCAACAAACTCTACTAGGACTGGAAAAAGAGGATTCATAGGAGAATCTAGGTAAAAACCGATTGAGGTTAAAGAAATCCTTAGTAGAAATCATATAATCTTTTACTCGCAAAGAGTAGAGAACAAAGATAAAATTATGCAACAGTAGGAGGAACATATTACCAATGAGTAAGGGAGACCGAATAACAAAATCAACTCATAGTTGACCCCGTGGCACATCTTGAAGAAGAAAAAAGAACATCGACATTATGGGCTGCAAATTACAATAAGCTTAATGGAGATAAGGAGCGACTCGAAAGGAGAATACAGATTTGTCAAAAGAGAAAGAGGCAACAAATAAGGAGCTAGAAAATGAAAGAAGTCAGATCCAAGAAGTCAAATCCAAGAAGCACAACAAGCATCTCTCAATAGCAACTCAGAGATATAGATGCCAAGTTAGTAGACAGGAATCAGTCAACACACATAGGCTAACTGCTCGCTGTGATGAAATGGAAAAACAACTTCGTGGAGCCAAAGAAAACTTCATCACGCAACTGCAAAAACATCAAGAAGAAGACAAGAAGGCAATATTGAAGAGTATTGAGAGGCAGAAGACACTTTCTTCCCAACTAAAGAGAGCACAAAGAGAGCACAAAAGGAATGCCTCAAATTGAAGAGTATTGAGAGGCAGAAGACACTTTCTTCCCAACTAAAGAGAGCACAAAAGGAATGCCTCAAATTCAAAGCATAAGCACAAGAAAAGAGAAAATAGATAGAGTCCTCTTAGCTACTACAACTAGCAGAGAGCATAAGTACAAGAAAAGAGAAAATAGATAGAGTCCTCTTAGCTACTACAACTAGCAGAGAGCACAAAATGAATGCCTCAAATTCAAAGCATAAGTACAAGAAAAGAGAAAATAGATAGAGTCCTCTTAGCTACTACAACTAGCAGAACTCAATGAAGGAGAGTCCTCCCCAAGAGAATAAGACCAAGGTACGCTGCTAGATACTATTGCAAGTCATGCAACGTAACTAGCTACACTAGCAGTCGACTGAGATACTATTGCAAGTCATGCAACATAATTGGCTACACTAGCAGTCACACTAAGAAACCCTGCACAAACCCAATCCTTTTTGACATCATCTCTTCTTCTATTCCTCTCACTGAAAAAGAAATTGATTTTTAGTATGTCCTTACACATAAAGATATAGAGTGCATGGTCCAAAGGATGTCTAGACACAATGCACCTACATTAATAATGGCCATTTTTCACAATGACCTAGAGCTAGAAAATGTTAGACATCTTTGTAGTTTCCATTCATCCTATAGTGCTTAACTTTAGAGCATGGGTGAGTCTTGATGCATTCTCAGGAATTCAGAGAAGATAAAGAGATAATTCCATTAGGTTTTCCTAAAAAACATTCATTTGATTCTCCTTGTCCTAGGGATTATATAGCTAATAGCATAATTTGGATGACCACATATGGGCTCTATGAGGCAAGGGATTGTTACAATCATCTGAAGATTAGAAATAGAAAATCTTACCAACCTTTGGGGATATGGAAGTTTTGCCTTATACTATGCACCCAGTTAGAAAATCTAGAAGCACAAGGTTCAAGAGAATTTGATTTTGTTCACCTCAACTGCCCTATATTGAAGGAGGAGGAAGAAACTTAGTTAGCAAAAGGTATTCATAATTACTTTGAGGATCAGCCTAATAACCCACATATGGATGAGGATAAGAAGAAGAAACTAAATAAATTAACCTATCCTTATAACATGTCTATCTTCTTAACCACTCTTGACCAAAGCAAGCAAATAGGACAAGCCTACTGTCCAAAAAGAAGCAGATACACCTCAAGAAGAAGTACAAGTACCAACAACTCAGTACTTAGCAAATGAAAGGAAAAAATGGTCACATAATGCTAAATGGTTAGTGTATGAATTGGAGAAGATTGTTGTGGAGATTGAAAGCCAGCCTAGAAGCAGCCCAAGAAGCACTTGCTATTGATGCAGATTCTACAACAACTATTATGACCCTAATTCAGGATTGTGAGACTCACTGACCAAAAAGGTGGGAACTGAAATACAGATTCTCTTCACCAACATGGAGCAAAAGATGATGGGAACTCAAGATATCTTTCATCAAAAGGAAGAGAGCATTAGGAAAGTAGGAAGGAAGTGGCTGCTACCAAGAAGGTACAAAACTTGGAATACACTTTGGAAAGAATCAAAGAAGAAAGGCCTGCTACTAAAAAGGTATGGAACTTGGAATACACTTTGGAAAGAATCAAAGAAGAAAGGCCTGCTAAGTTGCTTCAATGTGTCAGAATCACTTTGCAATTGAATTTTCAAGACTTGACATGGGAAAATATGCAGACCTTAATGTCATATCTGTCACATTATGTTGTGCCCACTCTAGTCTTTGGTGATTACAAGGTGCAAGATGTCAGAGATTATTTGCTCTTGCCTATGCATACATTTGTCCTCAATTTTAGAGCATGGACCAAGAACATTATCCTTACATAGGTATGGAATGAAAGTGATCCACCGTTAGTATTGTCAGCTCCTCCTAAATTATACACTTTTCAAAGCCGCTAAGCATGGGTTGAAGACAATGTTTGGTGGGTTAGAAGTATATGGTGTGCAAGAAGTGAGGAATATCTATCAGTACTTGCTAGGTAGAAATAACCCTATTTACCATCCCTTGGGGTTTGTCAAGATTCTCTACAACATACACAACTATTTAAAGAATATTCTTTCTAATACAAATACAGGAGTTTATGTTGATTTGGTTAATTATCCACAAGTAGATATATGCCATATCCTAGACGATGGACAAGGAATGAATTCACATATAAGAGGAACAGGAATCCTCACTATATCTTTAATTATCCAAAGTTCAAATGCTCTACCTTCACAACGGTCCAAGAAATGCGCCAACATTTGAAGGTTTGCTATTATGGATGGAGACATATTCCAAATTCGGCTTTTGTGGCTACCATTAGGTTCATACAGTTATTGATCACTCTCATAGATGTGCCTCATAAAGGTACAAGATGGGGAGCAAGAGTTACTTTATGATCTTAATGATGGGCCTAACTTAGATCATGCAGCTTTCTACTTCCACTATCTCATATTTTTTCCTAGACATATGTTGTGTGATTTTGAGACTATGTTAGATACATAATTCTATCCCCCCTACAAGGCATTCAAAAGAACATAATATTCTTTGGAGCTACAACAATTACATTAGTGATCATTTTCTTTAAAATTGGATGCACAATACACATGTAAAAAATTATAAATATAAGCTAGAGTCACTATCTGTCTTGTTGGTTAAAGTTCATAATCCTTTTCTTTTTTTAAAAAAATCACAAAAAACAGCTATGGTCGCACGCTATAATGATCTTTCCAACCATTAGCAATCCTACTTATTAAGGGTCGCCTATGATTTTCCGGTCAAAGACATAGTCTAGCATTGAGTCATGCACTTGCACGTTGTATATATGCACTCTCATTTACTACCATTTAATTATTTTTATTTTTATTCTTATTTTTTTCTACTTTTTAAAAAATAGAGATACATCTAAAACCTTGTCCACCAGCAAAAGCCCTTCATGTACATATTTGAATAGGGGAACCTTGGTAGTGGTAATATTGGTGCAAGGTATGACCTATCACCTGAAGAACCCATCGATATGCTTTACTTACATAGTGTTCCATTTTCTTTTTGTGAAGCATATAGGTGCTTGCATTTTAAAGCACATGCATTAGGCACTCTTTATTTGTTTCTACCTGTGCACTTGACATTGCACTTGCCTGCATTTTTCCAGTGCATGCATTAGGAACTCTTTATTTGTTTCTACATGTGCACTTGCATTGCACTTGACATCTAAAACCTCGTCTCAGCAAGAGCCACTCCGCATTAAATGCACGATCTTGAAAGCTGACATATACAAGCAACAAATCTAGTTGCATCAAAGGTTCATGACATGCTTCAACGACGCACATGGACAACCTCTCAAGTCAAACTTCCATGTCCAAAGCTTCTTCTACATCAACACATGAACCAACCCTTCGACTTGCACGTAATTACATAGGTTGAAGGACGGACCTACACCAGGTAGGGGGGATGGACCTTAGAAATTCTTTTGAGCACTTATTTTAATGGCATTCAAAGTCTAAGTTGACGTGATCTTGTTGGGTCAAGAATCACGGCCGTGATCCTCTGCAGAATCACGGTGATGATCTTCACCCAAGCAAGTTCAATGAATGTATATATAAGTTCTCTTAGGTCCCTGATAACTATTTCAAATGTCAATCTTATTAAATTGTCAAGTGGGATCACCATGATTAGTGATGTGGCAATCACGACATGATTACCAAGCTGGCATTATTCAAAGGCATAATTTATGATGTGGCAATCATGAACATGATTAACAATCACGGGCCATGATCCCAGATCGTGATCCATGATCATGATTGGATAAGATAAGATGAAATCTATGAAAGATAAGGTGCATTTAATTGCGTAATCTGAAGGTTGGTGGGATAATTAGAATTGTCAAAGAATCATGGCATGATGGAAAATCACGTGCATGATTTTGCAATCTATAGAATCACAGTGACGTGATTATGTAGAAATATTGTTGGGTCAAAAGGATTTCTTTTAATGGTAGAAATATTGTTGATACTAGTCCTTTGACTCAAAGAATCAACCACAACATTTTCCTTTCTAGGTTGATAATGGATCATGGATTACAAATGCACAAGAGAAATATGTGAAGCAAGCAAACCAGAAACGTAAACATGTTTTATTTAAAGCAAGTAATTGTGGACTTATTTGTAGCATTTATAAGAGTAGACTGAAAAGTGTTGAAAAAGATCCCATTGTTAAATTGGCACTGGATTTTATGGTAATCTAGAAATTAATGATGTTGGAATTACCTTCCCATTGGAATATACATAACTCTTTTTATGTCCATGTTTTAAAACCTTTGAAAGGTTCACTTCTCCTCATGTATCTGAAGAACCACCCCTTATTGAAGTAGAAGAAAAATTTCTAAATCTAAAGCCATTAATTCAATAAATTACTTCAGTCCAAACTAGCAAATACTTATGTCAACTATTTGTTGTCTTTCTTCAAAAATATAATCCCGAAGAACATGCTTGGTGGTTGCTTGAGTGCTTTTTTCATGCCTATCCTTAGATTCTTGACTCTTGTAAGAAAACTCATGCAACTACAGGAACTCAAGAAAGAAGGATGTCACATTATTTCCCTCTTGAAAATCTTAGGGATGCCTAATTTATTTTTTCTTGACTCTTATAAGGAAACTCACACAATTGAGGATAGTTGACTTAAGAAAGAAGGTTGTGCGATTTCCCTCTTAGATATCTTAGGGTCACCTAATTTTTCTTTGCACCATGCTTAATTAAATTAATATCATAGGTGATTCCATATTTAAATACTTTTAGCAACCGTAGTGGTGTATGCTTAGGGCTTGCTAGATCGGTTTGTATTAGATATTATTACCTTGGACACTTATGTTCCTAGTGATTGGTGTTATAGTTTGTGCCTATTAATGTGTTTATTTTAGGATTAATTAAATTTATCACAGTTAATTTGTAAGATTCCTCCCTAGCCTCTTAGGATGTCCAGTATCTTCCCCTGTAGTCAAATCCCTCTTCAGAAATATAAAAGATCTTGTTTCTACCTGGGCCTAGAGAGAGAAAATGTTTTAGAGAGAGATTATTCAGATTTTGGATGTTTTTGGATGGAAAAATATCTCTTCATATTTAAATAAGTTTCCCTGAAACAGAAGTTCAAAAAGATTTTCAGAAGGTGCATTCAAAATAAATTATAATCTGTTCAAAAGGCCTTATCCTGGGGGTCCAGATTTTCTAAAATTTTAAATTAAGGTTTTGAGGGGCCAATCAGATTCATCCAAATGTGTGGAGGAGATAAATGGAAGAAATAAAGAAAATCTCCCCCCAAAAATAAGTAAATACTCACATAAGATGAAGAGTTGACTAAGGACAAGGTTATTAGTTAAAAAAGAGAGATATTTAGAAGAAATGATGCATTTTTTACACCTCAGTATGGGGGAATTTCCCTCATGAAGGAGGCGCCTATTTCACTTGTGTGGGAGAGTTTTAAACTCCCAAATAATGAGATATTTTTTTTTCGAACACACCCGGGGCCCACTCAAGTGGGTGGAGCCGATTTCCCCTTACAACAAAAAGTGAGCTAAACTGACCTAAAAATGGTCAAAAATTGACCAAACTGATCTAGAAAATTCTAGAATCAGTTTGCTTGGTTAGAGGCTCACTTTTTCCTATAAATAGAAGCCTCCCCCTTTGTTGAAGCTTAATAGTGTTTTTTGCACTGTTACCCTTCTTCTCCCAAGAGCCAAAAACTGTGAATTTACTCATAATTCATTAGTTTTTGACCTTCCCTCTTCTAAAGATTGGTGGCAACTCTTGTTTCAAACAAGAGTAGATCCCTCAAACCATCAAGCCAAAGGAAAGCTCTCAAATTCTCCTTGTAAGTTGGAGATTCTTCTCTTTTCTATTTCATTTTATGGTTTTTTATAATTTTTGTCTTCTCTAAAATGATTATGATGTTATGCCTCATTGAAAAAAGGCATTCCCCTCCCTTCTTTAGTAAATCCAACCATTCTTTATCCTAGATGAATGATTAATGGATAAAATCAAGTTTTTCATAATGTTTTCCTTTGATTAAGTAGAAAATGTTTACATTAGAATGATTTAAATACTCTTGGTGAACTTCTAATTAATTTTAGAGAATTAAAAATTGAAAAATGGCCAACCATACAAAGGAGGTTATGGTAAAATTTTCTAAAATTGTGAAAAATAAGTTTTACTTTTTTTATTCAAAAAGAGTAATTCCCATCGTATATGTATTCTTAAAGTGTTAATTTTTATCCTAGGTATAAGAAAATGCATACTAAAAATATTTTATTAAAAAAGTGTTACTTTCTTTAGAATTAAATTCTATGCATAGAAGGAAGCATATTAAAATTGTTATTTTGATTATAAAACTGTTTTTTCATCATAAATGATTTGTATGCATAAACACATGCATAAAAGATATTTTTTTATATTAAAAGTATGTTTTTCATCATAAATGGATTTTATGCATAAATTAGATGCATAAGAGAAATTCTTTTATTCTAAAAGTGTAGTTCCTACTAAATTGGATTTATGCATGGAAAGATGCATAAAGAATTTATTTTAATCCAAAAGTGTTATTCTCATCAATTTTGAATTTATGCATAGAATGATGCATAAAGAAATCTGTTTTTATTTCAAAAGAGTTATTTTCATCAATTTTGATTTTATGCATAAATAGATGCATAAAGAATTTTATTTTTAATTCAAAAGAGTTATTTTTATCAATTTTGATTTTATAAATAAATGCATAAAGAATTATATTTTTATTTCAAAAGAGTTATTCTTATCAATTTTGATTTTATGCATAAAAATATGCATAAAGAATTTTATTTTTAATTCAAAAGAGTTATTTTCATCAATTTTGACTTTTTGCATAAATAGATGCATAAAGAATTTTATTTTTATTCCAAAAGAGTTATTCTTATCAACTTTGATTTTATTGCCAAGAAAGATGCATAAAGAATTTTATTTTTAATTCAAAAGAGTTATTTTCATCAATTTTGATTTTATGCATAAAAAGATGCATAAAGAATTTTATTTTTAATTCAAAAGAGTTATTTTCATCAATTTTGATTTTATGCATAAATAGATGCATAAAGAAATTTATTTTTATTCCAAAAGAGTTATTCTTATCAATTTTGATTTTATGCATAGAAAGATGCATAAAGAATTTTATTTTTAAGTCAAAAGAGTTATTTTCATCAATTTGAATTTTATGCATAAATAGATGCATAAAGAATTTTACTTTTAATCCAAAAGAGTTATTCTGATCAATTTTGATTTTATGCATAGAAAGATGCATAAAAGAATTATTTTATTTCAAAAGTATTATTTTCATTGAAATTGAAATTATGCATAGATAGATGCATAAAAGATTTATTTTTATTTTGAAAGTGTTATTCTCATTAAAATGGAATTTATGCAGAGTAAAATGCATAAAAGGTTTATTTTTAATTCGAAAGTGTTATTTTTCTTAAAATTAAATTTATGCCTAAATAGATGCATAAAAGGATTTTTATAAAATTGTTATTCCTACTAAAGTTGTCTTTATGCCTAATTAGATGCGTAAAGAATCTTTATATCAAAAAATTAGAATTCTCTTACATTCTATAAATAGATGTGATAGAAATCAAATAGATGAAAATGGATGGATGGAAGTGATATGAATCAGATAAATGAAAATGGATGAATGGATGTGATGTCTTGTGAATCAGGATGTGAATGAATGGTATAGGATGTGAAGGAATGTGATGTCCTGTGAATTAGGATGTGAATGAATGGTATAGGATGTGAAGGAATGTGATGGCATGTGAATCGTGATATGAATGAATAATAAGAGATGTGAATGAATGACGGCATGTGAATGTGGATGTGAAAGTGGATGTATGAATGTGGATATGGAAATGGATGTGTGGATGTATGAATGTAGATGTGGATGTGAATGTGGATGTGGATGTGGATGTGAATGTGGATGTGGATGTGGATGTATGAATGTGGATGTGGATGTATGGATGTGGATATGGATGTGTATGTATGAATGCGGATGTGGAAGTGGATGTATGAATGTGGATATGGAAATGGATGTGTGGATGTATGAATGTAGATGTGGATGTATGAATGTAGATGTGTGGATGTATGAATGTAGATGTGGATGTGGATGTATGGATGTGTATGTATGAATGCGGATGTGGAAGTGGATGTATGAATGTGGATATGGAAATGGATGTGTGGATGTATGAATGTAGATGTGGATGTGGATGTGGATGTGGATGTATGAATGTGGATGTGGATGTGGATGTGGATATGGATGTGTGCATGAATGTGGATGTGGAAGTGGATAAATGAATGTGGATGTGAAAATGGATGTGTGGATGTATGAATGTAGATGTGGATGTATGAATGTGAATGTGGATGTGGATGTGTGAATGAGAATGGGGATGTGGATGTGTGAATGAGAATGGAGATGTGGATGTATAAATGTGGATGTGGATATGGATGTGGATGTGAAGGTGGATGTGGATATGGATGTGGATGTGAAAATGGATGTATGGATGTGGATGTGGATGTATGGATGTATGGATGTGGATGTGGATGTGAAAATAGATGTATGGATGTGGATGTGGATGTACGAATGTGGATGTGGATGTGGAAATAGATGTATGGATGTGGATGTGGATGTGGATGTATGGATGTATGGATGTGGATGTGGATGTGAAAATAGATGTATGGATGTGGATATGGATGTACGAATGTGGATGTGTATGTGGAATAATGAATGCGAATGTGTATGTGAAATGATGTGACGTCGATATGAGTGAACGGATGAGATGTGATGACATGTGAATTAGGATGTGAATAAATGATATGTAATGTGATGAGATGTGAATAAATGATATGTGATGTGATGAGATGTGAATAAATGATATGTGATGTGAATGAATCTGATGTGATGAGATGAAAAATGATGTGATTGGATGAGAATGTGTATGTGAAATGATGTGACATCGATATGAGTGAATGGATGAGATGTGATGACATGTGAATTGGGATGTGAATAAATGATATGTGATGTGAATGAATCTGGTGTGATGAGATGGAAAATGATGTGATTGGATGAGAATGTGTATGTGAAATGATGTGACATCGATATGAGTGAATGGATGAGATGTGATGACATGTGAATTGGGATGTGAATAAATGATATGTGATGTGAATGAATTTGATGTGATGAGATGGAAAATGATGTGATTGGATGAGAATGAGTACACATATGAATGGAATGTGGATTGATGAGGGATAATGTGGAAAGACAAGAGTTCATTATAGAAACTGTATTTGTGACCTATTTGTAAATGACTGTTTTATGTCAAGAATGCTGGGGAAGCATTTTGACCGTCTTGTGATTAAGGTCGTGGAGACCTAACTGATAAAGTTGCAACAACTAAGATGGAGAGTCAACGGAGGACGTCTCGCATAGCAAGGTCGGCCGAGGTCTTGACCAGCCTCGGTTTGATTAAAATGGTGAGCTTCCAGTACAGTGGATGAGGGACCAAGGAAGCGGCCTATGAGTGAAGCGCTAGGTGACCTGCGAAGGATCCTAGAGGGTGCTGACCATACGGTGCTCGGGCTCTGGGTCGCCGAAGATACCCACAAGTACGTTGGGGAAGATATTAGAACAAGGAGTAAGAGTTGTTTTCTGAATTCGGGTGTGGATATGGTTGATTGACCTTGCTGGTCTTCAACGGATGAGTCCATGACTCTTTTATATGGATCTGTTGGTTGATCTTGCTGATCTTCCATGGAGATTCCATTTTGTTATGTGAATATATTGCCGGTTAGCTAGGAACTATCGAAAAGGCCCATGGGTGAACAGGTGGTGAGCGTTCTGGTTGCCAATGATGCCATAAGTACACCGATGAAGGAATGATTGGAAATAAGGATTCAACTAGAGATTTTGAGGCTTGTGATTAGTGACACAATGGTTTCATTAAAGGATTGTTTTAAAGATAGCTGATGCTAAGAAAAAAGGTAATTTCATATTGGGTGTGTAAGTGGTGTGACTAGTTTTATGTTTGCATGAACATCTGGCTAGGGGGCCTGGGAACTCTTTTCCTTGGTACCCAGGACAAAACCTAACCAAATTCCTAATTGGATCCCATCACTACAGTGGTTGGGCGGTTGGCTAGGGCGGTTGGCTAGGGTAGTTGGCTAACCCATGGGACTGGATGGGATTAGGCTGGACTAATGGATCCGTAAATCGAGACTCAATTTTTATTTAGTTCGATAGATGAAGTAAATTCTGGACAAAAATTGTTCTATGGAAAAGAATCAACGGTTGTGCCTCTCAATGAGGAAAAAAGCGTTGGTCTCTATGATCCAAGTACAGTCTTTTTCCCTGATCTAACTATGGGACTTACGGGTTTGGTCAGATGAGCTCAGTTATTTAAGGCTTTTGACTACGTTAGGGAAAAGTTATCCTGGTGGAATCGCCCGTGCTTTCTGGGCAAAGGAAGTTTATTTGGGTTCGGTTTTGGAAAAACCGATGGATTAGTCTCTTGTTCGGATATCCGTTGGTGGGCGAGGCCTCGAGTGTGGGACCCTGCCCCGCGCAAGAAGTGCTACTTCCGCTGCTAGCACCTTGAATTTGTTGCGCGGTGGAAACAGGGATCTTACATAATTGAAAACTAACATTTGTCCTTGTTGTGAGATAGGTGAAGAGGAATTAAAGGCATGTGTACACATGAAATAAAGTTCAAGGCATTGCACACAATAGAGGTGTACCAATGAACATATGATCAATTGCACATCATTCACATAGAGGTGTATTGGTGAATATGTGATCAATTGCACATCATTCACATAGAGGTGTATCAATTACACATCATTAACAAAGAGGTGTATCACCAACCTTGTGAGTATTCCAATTTGGTTAGTCTGCCACCATGTGTGGTCCACGACAATAATATAAGCATTGCAATGTTGGTGTAATTGCATCCTTCGTAGTTTCTTCCCTTTTTGATTCTTTTTCTATGAAGGGAATTTGATTTGTCAATGATTTCCCTTGGATTTGAGGGGGTTCTCGTGCACGTGGTTGGAGACACTATGAGGTGTCATGCATAGAATTTTGCAGGGACTACAATATAGAAATATTGGCTTAGGGTACGGATAATGTGAGTTTCAGTGGTAGTGTTGGCAATGTATGCATCACATTTGGTCCACAAGTGGGAGAGGTTCCAGTGATTATGTTCGATTGAGCTCGTCCTCTTTTTGGAATTGATTTTCAAAGTTTTTAAGCAAGACTATGTCTATGATTGACATTTCAGAGAGATCAATTTCTATTTAGTCCTTGCTTCTACTAGTTTAGAGATGAGGAAGAGTCAATTTCACAATTATCATCATCATGTTGTCATCTAAGTGGATTGCTTCCTTTACAACATTGATTAAAAGAAGATGGATTTGAGTCTATGGTTAAGTTGTGTATTTAAAGTGTTTCTCTTCAATCCCATGAGGAAACATTGCTTCATTTGTGCATCATTGAGTTTCTCCTAGTCCTCACAAGTTCAGGAGGGTTTCGAATTTCTTAAAATTTCACATTTCTACTCAGTCACGTGAATAACACGAGAAAAACTTGGTCAATGTGAAAAGGTTTTTTTCTTGGAATTTTATGACGTGAATAATTACGTCAACATGAATAACTTTTGGTCAACACCACGTGAAAAACTTGGTCAATGTGAAAAGCTAAGGTGAAGAAGTCATTAGGAAAATTCTGGACTCAAAAGAGGGCTGTTTCAACAATAATATAATAATAGACACATAGATTGAGTGACATGTAATCTATGAACGAGATTCACCGGTGGTGGGACCTCTGTACAAACCCACCCAAAACGTGGAGAAACTCTTATCTTCATGAAATATTAAAAAAAACCATCACCTTGTCTTAAAATATTTAAAACCGTTTTTTTGTCAGAAACTAACACAATAAAAGAATGTTTTCCACATTCCTGTGTTAGACGTGGAGCACTAAAAAATTCTTTCCACCACCCCTAGAACTAATGAAGCTTGAATGCTTGGAATAGATAGATACACATTCTCCCGGTTATTCCCTCAACTTGGTTCCACTTTTGAATCTTGAAACATCTTTGGCGCCCAAAAAGAACACACCGTCCCTCATTTCATCCTCCCTCCTTGATCCACAAAAGCGGTTAGCCCAGTCATCCACTTTCTGCTACTTCTTCTTTCTCATACGTCTGTTATTCTATCATGGCACCCGAAAGTGGACTGAAACGAGCAAGGAGCAGTATCTCATCTGTTGTGTTGTATAACATAAAAGACGAGAACGAAGAATGGATTCCCCAAGTATACAGGAAGTACTCTTGGGTCACTATGCAGCCAGGAAAACAAGGCCACTACCGAGTGAAGGGAAAGGCATCTGAAGACTTGGCCAAACATTGGAAAGGAAGGATCCTTGACTTTAAGATGGCACCAGGAGGGAAAACTGTCAAAGAAGTGTTGATCCAGCATGTATTCATGCAAAAAGAGATCAACGTGGGACCATTGGAAGGACTTCCAAGACACAGACCACATTGTAAGTGCTTGTGTTTTGTATTTCAACGTTGCAAATAAGGTGATTGATATACATTTTTCTGCCTTGCACAGATTTGTACCCATCCAACCTTCAGGAGTGGGAGCCTGCACAATGCTTGACGGGGTTCTTGAATGTCGTACATGGTGAGGTGGGGGAACTTCAATATGAAGGTCGTGCACCAAGTGATCTCGCAAGAAGTAGAACATATTTCTATGACTCATTTTATACCTTGCCCACTCAATCGAGTCGACATGGAAAGTTGGAACGTATTCCGTTGCCCGCACTTGATAGTCCGGAGTGGCCATTGCTTGACACAGAAGTGATAGAGTCATACAGGACCAAAATGTTTAATGATATTAAATGTGCTATGAAGCCTAGCATTGGTGCAAGAAATGTGCACTTAAGTTTGTTTGTTCCAATTGCATGCTTTGTTCATTTATTTTCTGATTGTAAACAATTGAGAAAAACTAGAACAACTTTTGTGTGCAAAGATGTAGATGAAGTCTGGCTTGATCATTTGTTTGACAAAGGTTGGAGAGTGAAATCATCAAAGGGAGATGATTTGATCGAATGTCGATTGAACACCTCCGACATTGCATTTCGGTGAGTGTTAAAACATTAAAATGTATTTTTGTGAAACAGTTACAACGCTTATTTGATTATACTCGAAAAATTATCCTAATGATATTTTGGAATCAGATACTATATTGCCAGGCAACATCTGTGCATGTCATTTACTTATAGAAGGTGGCGATGGATCAACAACAACTGGGAAAGCATGGACCAAGATACAAGAGATGGCAGCCACTCTTGCTTGATAGATATAGTTATGATTCGACAGGGTCACCCATCTTTGACATTGGAAGTGGAAGAGAATTGGACTCTCGAATATGTTAGGAAGGAATTAGAAGTAGCTATTCAGAATCCTCCAGATCAATTTTGCTTCAAGCTCGATGGTCGGAAGCTAAGTAAAAGAAGAGAGCATTGATCAGATCATTTGTAAAGATGTTGCAGCCCCACATGAATTGGAGGCACTAGAAGATATATGATGTGACCATGTATACAGTGACAATGTATTTTCCATATGCAATAAACTTATCTATTCAGAACATTGCTTTTGTAATGCTTTATTGTTTAAAACAATGTAATGAAGGCAAGAATTCCCCAATTGAATTTTTATGTACACAAAAAAAGGCTTAAAGTAAGAAAGCAAGCAGTGAAGGAACACAGTAGCAAATTTGATCCTCTGATTTTCAAATGATAAGTGTATTTACATTTGATGTTCTCCCTCCAATACATGTATAGCTGCATATTTACAAACGTACATTTGTTGGAAGAAGGAAAAAACTATTTATGGCTGGAACCCATAGGTATCGGCTTCAGGATGGAGCCAGGGCTCTTCTCCCAAGTATGGAGCCCATGTAAGAGGCTCAGGGGGGCCTATCCCCCCTCGTGGATTGGGCGGGATGAAGTCCACTGGCCCGTCTGGAGGCATAACTTCAGCGACCTCGATCAATTTCGCAATCGTTTCCTCCCTAAACGTTTGGACGTCTAGGTCCACGTAGCGAGACATTGATGGAAACTGCCATCACAATTCATCAAGGCATAAATAAGATCAACATGACAATATATAAGAAGATAAACAAGCGCACAAATGCGTATGGGAGCTGAAAATGCTTACATCCTCTGAAGGGAGCTGAAAAATGCTTCGTAGCAGCAACATTGCATTAAGTGCAACCCTCCACCCACAGCTGTAGCCATCTTCTTGTTTGGGGACACTAACCCTACGGATGGTCGATCGATCCAGGGTGTCGATGTCCATGCTGAGGCTCTCGTAAGCTGCCATTAGTTTCCTGACTCCACTGTAAACAGAGACCAATCATTATCCTGATCAATCCGGACTTCTAACTCAAACAATAATATGTATCTTAATGATTTTTACTTACAGCAAAACATTTCCATGGACACCAGATGTCGAATTTGCAAGGTAAATGACATTTTCTTGCACGTCGACTAGTAGAAGACTCCAATGGGAACTGCACAATAGAATTCTATTAGTTTCAATCCAAAGGAAGCACTATATAACTCGTGTACGGTGATTCCTATAAACATCATGCGAGAGAGAGAGAGAGAGAGAGAGAGAGAGAGAGAGAGAGAGAGAGAGAGAGAGACAAACTCACTTTTCATGATATGCCAAAAAAAATACTCGGGCATCGTCCAGCTGGACCTCCCGAAACCAGTTCAGCACATCGAGGTACGGAACTGACTCTACTAGCAACAGTGTTGAGACCAGTGAATCAATCTGGAACACTCGTTGCTGTACATCCTCGGGCAATAGCGAAATAACAAAACTTCACAAGGAAACATATCAAGAGTGAGGCATCAACTTTAAGAGCCAAGAATGAAAAATTGTGGGAGGACAGAGAAAAGAGTATACCTTAAAACACATCTGAGCACTTTGTCGTTGACTTCAGTTTTGGGATCAAACAAAATGTTGATTTCTTCAGCATGAATCGGGAAATAACATCTATGCCCTCTAATATTAAAGGGTACATAGAACTCCGGCAACAAAAATTGCAGCGCCTCCCGATTCATGGCGTGGAGTGCGCGAACATTTTCCCTTTTTGTTTGCAATGCAAGCATTGCAGCTTGATGTTCCCTTTGAGCGCTTGTCATTAAATTTGCCCGAGTCTGATGCTCATGATCTGGACCTCCCTCGGTCACCTCTTCAATTCTCACTTTTTGTACAGGCCGGACATCCAAAATTTGTAACATTCGTTCATCAGTAAACGTAACTGGTCTAAGTGACTTATCGTATCTGAAACGAAGGGCTATTAGGCTGAAAAAATCCTTGTTCATTACTGTCACCCTGTGTGCGTGGGCAGCAAGAACGTAACTATCCAAAAAAAATTCGATCATCCAATCTTCTGTGGCCTCTTGCAAGCAAAACAAGGCCGATGCCTTCCACCTAAACAAAATTCCATTCTGCTCACAAATTCTCCTGGCAAGCCTCTGGAAAGGCAATCTGGGAATAGCAGCTGTCGGGTGCTTCATAAACTTTTTGATTTCTCGCAGGGCTGCCGAATGCTCTGCGAAACGCCTGAGTCTAGGCTGCGTTTTGGACAATCGGGAAGGACTGCTTGATTTTCTTGATCTTGAGGCTTTCAGAACGCCCATCTTCTTCCCAGTAGATGAGGGAGCTGCATTATCAATGGGTCTAGCTGTATGCCTTACACGAGCCATCTGAAAACGCAAGAAAAAGCAGAAAACTTTGCTATTCAGTAGTACACGATTAACAATTCACCATAAAGCGAGAGAGGGGGGCCAAGAAAGCAATATGCACTTCCTCGCGTTATGGTGAATCCATTCACCATAACGAGAGATGAAGGTCCACAGAAACACAATAATTTTTCTCGCATTATGGTGAATTCATTGACAACAATAAGAGGCGGATTATCGTGCATTCTTTGAGCTTCGATCTTGCGTTAAAGTGATTTGATTCACTATAACGCGAGACTAAGAGCCAGTCAAATCAAAACAATCCTCCTCACGTTATAGTGAATCGATCTACTACAACGGGAGGAGGGTTCTCCCGAATCTCTTACCTTTCCGTCTTGCAGTTTGGTGAGTCGATTCACCATAACACATAGAGCAGTATTGAGATTCTAATGACTCGTCGTCTGCTTTACGGTGAATCGAATCACCATGACGGAGGGCAAACAGTCGAAGAGAAAACAATGGCAGGGGGCAAACAGTCGAAGGAAAAACAAAACAATCAAGTATTATACAAGAAACACAAAACAATCAAGTATTATACAAGAAACACAAAACAATCAAGTAATACACTTTCATCACATTCTATGAGTGGGAATGGATGGAGACTGTCGTGTAGGAGGTGATTTAATTGACACCAATAAGAGGTGGATTATCGTGAATCCTTTGCCCTTTGGTCATGCGTTATGGTGAATTCACCATAACGCGAGTCTAAGGGCCAGTCAAAGCAAAACAATCCTCCTCGCGTTATAGTGAATCGATTTTCGCGAATCTCTTACGTTTGCCTTCTGCCATGGTGATTCGATCCACCATAAGACATGGAGCTTATTGAGATTCTAATGGCCCGTCGTGTGCTTTAAGGTGAATCGAATCACCACGGCAGAAGGCAAACAGTCGAAGAATAAACAATGGCACAGGGCAAACAGTCGAAGAAAAAACAAAACAAACAAGCAATATACAAGAAACTTACAAAACAATCAAGTATTATACAAAAACTTACATTTCTTGCGTGTGAATGGATGGAGACTATCGTGCAGGTGTTGGAAAGTCGGTTCAGTACTGTGGCGGTAGTCGGAAGTCAGCTGGAGGCAAGCAGGAGGACGGACAAGGCAAAATCGATAAGAGGACGAAAAGGTGGCGTGATTAACGGCTTTGATTAGTCTTTAGAGCGAACACACGTGCTGGCGGGCTGCCAGGGCGACTAGGCGGCGCTAACGTGTCGTATAGCATTAAAAAGGGCTTTGATTAAACTTTATAGCTTGTACACGTGCTAGGTACACGGCGGGATGCCACGTGGCATTCATGGAATGGCGGGTGAAAACGCGGCGCTGACGTGTCGCGTAGCATTAAAAACGGATTTTCTAGGATACTCATCTCATTTATTGCCTCTTTTGGAGTTCGTATTCTCATTTATCTCCCCACCAACGGCCTTTATCTCCATCAACGACTGACTATCTCCTCCAACCCTCCTTCATCAATCATCCTCCTGTATCCAACGTCAAAGACAAACCTCCAATCTCCTTCATCTCCATCTCCTGCGAGGATTGTATACAATTCGTTTTCCTGGTATTTTTATCTCCTTTGTGCTTTTTTCTTCTTTTGTTATTTTGTTGTTTTGGTTTCAGTCGTGGAGAACTTCTTGCTTTGTCTTTTCATCGCGTTAAGGTGAATTGAAAACCTATGACTCCTCGCCTTATGGTGAATTGACTGCGAAGAAGAGTATTTTAATTCGTTTGACACCTCCTCTCTCAGTATGGGTACTGGAGAACTATCTTTATTTTTAATTCAACATAACGTTAGAGGCGTTGCCAAAGGATGATAAAGTCGTCATATTGCGGTGAATCAATTCACCACAACGCGAGCGAAGGTCCCATAGGAAGCACAATACTCCTCCTCGCATTATGGTGAATCGATTCACCATAACGCGAGAAGAGGTCCTTGACTTAGCTGCAATTTTTTTTGCGTTAGGGAAAATAGATTCACTACAACGCGAGGAGGAATACCTGGATTCCTCTGGCATCTCCTCTCGCGTTATGTTGAATCCATTTACATTTTCTTCTTTTGTTATTTCGTTGTTTTGGTTTCAGTCGTGGAGAACTTCTTGCTTTGTCTTTTCATCGCGTTAAGGTGAATTGAAAACCTATGACTCCTCGCCTTATGGTGAATTGACTGCGAAGAAGAGTATTTTAATTCGTTTGACACCTCCTCTCTCAGTATGGGTACTGGAGAACTATCTTTATTTTTAATTCAACATAACGTTAGAGGCGTTGCCAAAGGATGATAAAGTCGTCATATTGCGGTGAATCAATTCACCACAACGCGAGCGAAGGTCCCATAGGAAGCACAATACTCCTCCTCGCATTATGGTGAATCGATTCACCTTAACGCGAGAAGAGGTCCTTGACTTAGCTGCAATTTTATTTGCGTTAGGGAAAATAGATTCACTACAACGCGAGGAGGAATACCTGGATTCCTCTGGCATCTCCTCTCGCGTTATGTTGAATCCATTTACACCACACAGAGATTTGTTGTTTAAGATCGACTGTCTCTTGATTCATTGCCTGAACTAATATTTTCCATGTCTTTTCTACAGACTTGAATTCAGCCATGGCGCAAGTTCAAGTCAAATTTGATGTGGACGAAGAGATCAAAGAAACTCCTGCAACTCTATTATATGACTTCCTGTACAAATGTCGACATCATGATTTGCACCCTGCAATTTCGTTGATGTTCAATAGCGATTTTTCTCTGGAGGATACATTGTCTAGCCATCATGGATACTTCGAAGAGGCAAAGCAAGAGTTTGACGAGCTCACAAATGAAGAACCAATGATGATTGATGGGAAAAGTCACATTCATTTTAATCTCAAGGTTTCGTCGGAGAAGAAGCAGAGGTTAAACAGGGATTGGCACAAGGTGCCATGTGACAAGAAGAGAGCCTTGCTTTGCCCTTTTCACAAAAGAAAGTGCCGCTTGATGGAATACTCCTACGCCTTCTTATGCTTCTTGCACATGAACGTGCAATTAACAGATGAAGAATGTACAGAGCCGCTTGCAAAAATTGAAAGTGAAGACACGATTTCTCGTCAGGCAAGTCCCACCGTTGAGGATGCTGCTGAAGAGGAGGACACTCCTCATGTCATTGAGGAGTTCAATGTTGAAGAAGAGAGGAAGCTTAGTTCGGTGGTTGATATTGAGGCAGTTAGAGAACAAAACAGTGATGTAGGTCAGCTTGTGATTGAATCAGATGACTCCTCCCCCATTCTAATGCCATTACTCCCCTCCTACCAAGTAGGAGATTCAGAGTATATATTGCTGACAGACATACAACGTGTATTTAACTTAAGGGAGGATCATTGCATAGCTTTCATAGCCCAGAATCTGGAGGTCGATGACAATTTTGTAGATGATGATGGGATAGACAAGTACCTACTAGTGGATAGCCATGTGAAAGACACCGAGTTCCTTTCTGCTGCAGCAACACTAAATATGATCTATGCTGATGCCCTTAGATATGAAGGAAAAGATGCCACAGAGGAAGAGCTACAAGAAGCAAGGGACAGATTGAATATCACCAACATGGGAGGGTGTAGGGATGTGCCAAATAAGTCAGCGAAAAACGTTCCTAGTTCAAGCACTAATTTATGGCAAGACGCCTTGCTTGAAGCAGATGAGAACCAAGAGGTTAGTTTTTTTTTGTTGTGGATTTGGCTTTATCAACTTTGTCCTGAAATGTTTGGTGATGTTGTTTCTGGCTAATGCTCCTTTATTTTTTCAGTTGGAAATATATGAAGACACATTCCTCAAACGTGCTTCAGGCAAGCGTATGGCGGGATTGGGCCACGATTCGACACTAGGAACATATATACACCGCCTAAAATTCCCTCAAATTGTGATATTTCACGCTAGCTACTCCAAGGACAACGCCAGTTTTCCTCTGATGGCGATAAAGACTTTATCCAGGTATTTAGGTGGCTACCACGTAAGGCTGAATGCAAACAAGGCAATACTTCTGGAGCGGCAAGCAGCTGTTCGAATTTTTGGAGAGGGACCTGGAGTATATTCGTTAAGATGTAAATATTATTTAACATATGCTGCTTACGGGTTGGCATGTGGAATCACAGATCCCAATCTGTTGAGTGATTGCGGGAAGAAGCATCTTCTTAGAACAGCAAGGCCAAAGGTCCCTCTTGTGCCATTAATAGAGGATGAAGAAGATGATGCAGAAACGTCAACAAAAAAGGCTCGGCTGGGGGAAGTCTCTGTTCCAGATTAACAAATTTAGATTGTTACAGTTGCTAAGAAGTTTCGTCATATTTCTCAATACTCTTCTTGTTTACCATTGCAAACTATGAAATGTATATATATTGGAAACATTTATATGGGACATAGATGAAAGCTCTTGTTCTTTTAAAATCTTTCACAGTTACATCATTGTTTTACAATATATATTTCAATGATCAATTTTCTTCCACACTCTGCCCTGTCTTTGTCGTTGTCTTAGCCATTCAGCATGATTCTGCTTTCCCTGTGAGGAGACATATATTGAACGTCTCCGTTCAGCCTGAACCTTTCTTATTGCACATGACACAGCTGATTCAGCATGTTTGATCTTCACACGAGCCCTCACTTGAATCCGCCTATACCACCACTGACATAGTTGCTTCATGGGATTACTTTTCTTTATTCCTCCTCCATGTTGAGTGGCCCTTTGATAGGCACAACGTGCTTGCCAATGAGATCTTTCCATGCCTTGGGTAGACCAAATCCCAAGGCTTCCAAACTCTTCCGCAAAAAAGGTTCCATGTGCATGCAAAATGTGCTACAAATGCTCAACAACAACAAGACATTTAGTATCGTACAATATTTTTTGAACAATAAAAAATACTCAAAGCTGTAGGTTTTCAAGTAATAACCATGTATTGTGTCAAGTTTGTCGCACCCCATGCCTTTTCATAGCTAGTGTAGAACTCTATCACAACTGCCTCAAATTTCTCAACATCCCCATCTTCAAACCTTGCTTTTTGCAACAAAGGTGCTAGGCGATCAAGTGCCAACCACGCTTTGGCCTTTGCCACCCTTGCTTGTCCTGAAGAGCCTCGGTCAGGTACAGCTGCATGAAGCTTCCTCCACACCTCAAAATCTGTACCCAGATGACCTCTCTGGGTATGATTAGATAAGAACTTTCTGGCTTTTGCACCTCCAAAACATGGTTTGCTAGGAACATTTCCGGTCTTCCCTGATCTTCTCAAGTCCTTCTCAATCTTCACTTGACCACAATGTAAACCTGCATCTGAAAGCACTTGCTCTATTTTTTTAATAGTTCTTTCACTCTCTACTGCTGGTTTCATATTCCATGAAAATTCGATGTACATGTAGACTAGTTTCTCAATTATTCTAACCAGCGCATGCAAAACACAAATATGAACTCTGATCAAAGGGATAGGAAGAATTGGATCCCAAGTAGGATCCACTCCTGGAGCATCACGATTTGGGGGTTCACGCCTATTACTGATTGCATTTGGGCATTTCCATTCTCTCTCTTTTCCTCCTTTGGAGACACCTCGTTCGGTCATACAATACAGGCAAGGATACTTGGCCATTGCTCCTTGGGAAATACCAAACATGCATTTCAAGGTTTTAAGATCTGCAGCCAGGTGCCATTCAACCTCATATTCACCATATCCTTCTACATAAAGCTTTTCGCCATTCGACTGCTGCTGGATAGTGGAAGGAAGCTCAGTCTGGTTGAAGTACCACTTCAGAATTTCATGGGTCTCTGTTGGAACCTGTTAACAACAACTGTTAGATTGTCTACAACATCATAACAAGAGGATAGCAACATAATATTCTTTATTTAAAAATGGATAGCACGTCACCTCAAATGCAGCCAGCCACCAAATCTCATTTTCGGATTGTACACTAAAGTGCTTCTCATCAGCATTACTGATACTTGCATCCAAAGCTCTATTCATTAAAGTAATGCTAACCCTTTCCAGCTTCTGTCCTTTGATCACCTCACTCTCATCAAGTTTCAAAACAAATTTCAGCCTTCCATTGCACTCATGTACACTGATGTCATAAAATTTCACCATAGCCATTTGTAATTTCCGAACATCCATGATGAAATTGTTGAACTCTGTAAGCTCTATAATTTTCTGTTCCCCGCTCTTTTTAGTCACTGTCAATGTGCTAGACACGTGACAAGGCTCTCCAACAAGTTCGACCATTCCCAAGTTGAGAATATTTCGAGCTTTGTTTACGTGAAATGGTTTTGGAATGGGAATTACTGTTTTTTTTCCAAGCTTGCAATTGAAACCCTCTTTTACTTTATTAAACAACATCCTGTAAGACTTTGTGCTTATACCAGCCATGTCACATATACCTTGTGCATCTGCAGGCGTGAATGCTTCACTTACCTCTTGCAAGGATTGCTTTGCTATGTCTGATCGAAGTCTTGCAAACTTAGGATGCTGTATTGCTGACTCCACGATGTCTTTTGTCACAACTTTGCCAAATATATCAGAACCTTGCTCTTTTGGACCCACAACATCTGTGACCATCCTGAAGCAACAACGATAGCTATTTCAGTCCACCATTCATCTAACTATACCACCCCCACACCCAATCCCCCATCTCCAAGAAAGGAACTAAAGATGAAAATGAAAGTGAGTGCTCAAAGAAATTTAAGCTCAAAGAAATTATAGATCCCAATACCTGCAAGCTTTTACACGACGCTTCCATTGGCCACCTCCAACATTGAGTTCTTCCAATGGTTTGATCTTTCTCTTGCGTAATCGAGCACCTAATGGCGTGTCTTTCAAATATTGCAATTTTTTGTTGAACTTTTCAAGTTGTTTTCGAAGGTGTGCATTCTCACTCTCCAATGTGAAATTGTTGATTTCTCGAACTGCCAGAATTTCATTCTTCTCCTTTATAGTGTCCTGCATCTTACAAATAGTCTGCTGCAAATGATCAAACTCTTTTTGTAACCCAGCACAAACTTTTGCCTTCTCCTCGTTTGAAGCTTGCAAAGCTGTTGTGATCGATGCCAAGTAAAAATTCGCACCTTCAAGCATTTTTATCCTGGCATCTCTATCACTCAAATGTCTTTCAAAGATACTTTGACATTGGCCAAACAGTCTTTTGCAATACCCAAGCAATCCATTTTCACCCTCACACACAAACTTGAAGAAACTTGTCAACCCAAAGAATGATGGAGATTGAGAGGAGGTTGGATCTGGTGGGTAAATACTACCATCCAACCAAAGGTCCATATTTTTCTTTCCTTCATTTCGAAGCTCAGTAATGCGGGCTTCGCATGCTGGCCTAGACCAATTTCTCTTACAACAGGGAGCATAATCGGGTTCTACTTGGAAGTGGATGTCCACCTTTTTCCTCTTTTGCTGCACAGGTTCCATTGCATTGTTCTGTGCTTTAACAACACCAAAAAGCATAATGAACTCACACTTTAACCAAAAAAAACCAAAGATATTACACTTATCTCCCGTGAAGAAGATTGCTTCATTAAAACCAAAAGACAACATCACTAAATAATACCTCCTTGTCCATCAAACAAACTTGTTGGTATCCTGGATGAACCAAAATGTACAGAGTACTTGTAAGCACAACCCTCACTTGAAAAAGGTAAGAAATGGGATTGTTATTCATGCACAAGCAGGTATGGCGCATGAAGAACAAATACTTTTCCATCCTTTTTCAAAACTTGCCGCCTTGAGAAGATGAGAAAATCAAAAACCTCCCGCTCAAAAAAACTCGGATTTGGAGTGGTAGTGGTTGTGCAATCGGGAAGACAATGAGGGAGACAATGCAAGATGATGGGTTGCAGGGACGAAGTTCGGTTAGCAGAGTTGGATTCGTTACATTCAAAAGTGTAATGAAGAAAGAGAGTGGTGTCTTTTTTCAATAAAATAAGGCACCATAGTGGGAATAAAAAACTATACTCAAGATGCATTGTTTTGAATTAAAAAACACCCTACATGTCAGTTAATGGAATAAAGAACTCAAAAACGACGCACGTGCCCTCCAATATTATATGTGGATTTATTGGCTTGCTTTGTCCACATCACCATCCCAAGGGATCTCTTACAAGGCCCCTTTTTGAGTCCAAATTTTCCCTAATGTTTTTCCATCGTAGATTTCGAATACATATAGTTTTCGTTTGTTTGGGACTGGTGGTTTTTCAAAATTCAAATTTGCAAAGGACAAGGTTTTCCCCTAAAAGGCAAGAGGGAATAAAAAGTGATTATTATAAGAACTCAGATCTATAGGTTTGCCTTGTTTTGTTGAAGGGTTGCCTTTGTACTCCCTCTAACATGTTATAAAGGTGAACTCCATGTTACAATCTCTTACACGTCATAAAGGACACCAAAATGTGGATTCTACCCAACCCATTAGGCATCTTCTAATTGAATGAACTTAGTCCCTAATGAGTTGTGGAAAAAAGTGATTAAGACTTAATTCACAATTAATCCTTTCATTAAATTTTCCCTTTTAGCTTGATTTAGAGGCTCTAATTAACCACCACTAATCAATTATAAATTTATATTTTTATTCACACAATTGAATAGTTAACTTTTTTTCCACACAATTGGATAATTAAAATTTGTTAAGCTACATACTTTGTCTAATATGTAAATTAATCCTTTCATTAAATATTTTCCTTCTTTTGACTTGATTTAGAGGCTCGAATTAATCACTAATAAATTATTAATTTATATTTTTATTCACACGATTGAATAGTAAAGTTTTTTCACACAAATGAATAATTAAAATTTGTTAATAAGCAACATACTTTGTCTAATGTGTAAATTAACTAATAATCAAGGATTAATTAATATTCTAAATGTTGGACTTAAAGAAAAAAAGATCTCAAATCCTTTATTTAATGAGTTTTTAAAGGTAAATTTGGTGCATTAATGTATCAAAACGCATATTACACACCTGAAAATCATTAATTATAAATTCACTATGACCTAAACCCCACTAAAATCTCTAATTTTGAGTGTTTAAGGCACTTTTAGTTCACTAATCACTCTAATAGAAAAAACAAGTCCATTGAGACACTTTTAGTTCATTGATCACTCTCTTAACAAAAAAAACAAGTCCACTGAGAGAAATTAGTGAATATCATGTGATTTTTTGATGTTTTTGTGAGTTTTTGATAACATTCTAATGAAGTTAAATCAACCAAAAAGCCACCTTAAAATGAAAAATTAAGTGCCTAAACTCTACATTAAAAAACAGAAATCATGAAAGTCGTTCCTAATACATAATGTAATGCAAATAATGCATTCTAAGAATAGATTCACCTATGTACATGTTGTATGAACATAAACAAACAATTTAAACACAATTAAATAATTAAAGTAAAAAATATTTTCAAGAGACAAAAAGAGAGCAGAAACACACATAACTCTACATCAATACTTCTTTTTTTTTGTGAAAATTTGCTACTTAAGAGAATGGGTAATGGGTAAAGCGTAAAGCTAAGAAAACCCAAGGGATTGCTCCTTCATACAATAGCACCAAAAAAGCTATGGGCCGTTTTGATCTCTCCACATCCATAAGAGAAAAACATGAACAAGCTACAACTATCATGTGGGAATCTTTCCATTGGCCGAGTTCATAATCCTTGAGGTCCCCAAACTCCACACCTCAAGTAGTTGTTTCCATCGCTTTCTCCCACGAGCATTATCACATCATCGCATTGCAGTACAGTTCCTCGTCTCTCCTCTCACCTCAAACAACTCATACAAGCTCACTAACATACATTAGAAAGAAGAAGATTAGAAAGAGATTAGCGCATGAGCAATACTTAATTGCACAATGGGAGATTGTGTTTTATTATGAGAGATACTGACTTAAGGCCATAAGTATTCACACACACTTAAACTATGGCCCATCAGGCACCCAAGGATCATAAGCGGTCTATTTCTTATACAATGCTTAATCTCATAATACATGCATGAAGTACACTCACAAGGGATTCATCCTAGCTTGCTACCAAATGCTCTTGGAGAGCGGGAATCCCCATAAGTGTTCTGTCAAACCATTATGGCTCGTTCAAGTTGTAGATTTGGATATCATTGTTTCATAGCTTGATCATTACATCCTTCTAGCGTATCCGTCTTTGATTTTATGTAGAATATTAGTGGAAACATTTGTTAATCCCACACCTTGTAAAGAAAGGTCACTAGTGGGGGGGCACAACTTGAGTTATTACACTATCTTGAAACTCACCGTGTAGTGGAAGCGATAAACTTACATGTAAATGCCATTTTAGGGTTGCACCACACAACTATAGTGGGCAAGGATTGAACCCAAGACTTTTGCTGTTCCCCCTTAACTAATAATCCACCACAATGCCTATGGGTCAACTCTTTAGGAAGTTTTGCAGGACAAGGCACCTCGGCCTTTCGGTAGACTCTTCCCCTGATATTAGATGTATTTAGGTTGGAGTCACACTAGGTATATTTAGGCCAGAGCCACACTAGGTATATTTAGGTTGGAGTCACACTAGGTATATTTAGGCCAGAGTCACACTAGAGTGGTGGTAATCTCACATTCTCCCTCCTAAAAGACATAGCCTGCTCAAGGTAGCGGTCACGTTTTTAAAAAAGTCACATAAATACCTTTCAACAAATATATGTAGCCCAAGCGGCAAGTGCTTTTAGTGTGCGGCGTGAACTTGATTGTTTTCTAGTGAGATGTAGGGTCATATTTCCACTGGGTCGACATCTCAATTGTCCGGAACACTTTTTTCCCATCTCTCTCTCTCTCTCTCTCTCTCTCTCTCTCTCTCACACACACACACACACACACACACACACACACACACACACACACACAACACAACACACAACACACAACACACACATATGCACCTGCGCATGCACCCTCTCTCACACACACACTCTCTCACGTGTTACTTGCAGGTATATACCCTTGCACTCAAATAGTGTGTGTGTGTGTGTGTGTGTGTGTGTGTGTGTGTGTGTGTGCACATGGACATGTATGTGTGTATACATGTGCATATGTGTGTCAATTGTGTGCATGCCAACTTTGTTTGTGCACATGCGTGCGAGTGTGTGCCTTTATGTGTCGATAGTGTGTGCATGTTTTTGTGTGAGTGCACCGTCATGTAGTAAAGCCTTAATGAAGGCAGGTCATGCTACCCTCACATGCAGATTATGTGTATGTTGACTATGTTGTGTGTGTGATTGTGTGTGTCACCTCCCATGTGTGTGTGTGTGTGTGTGTGTGTGTGTGTGTGTGTGTGTGTGCATATGTCAATGTGTATGTCTCTATGTACATGTGCACAAGAGAGTGTGGGTGTGCATCTATGCTATTGTGTGTGTGGATGCATGTGTGTATGTATGTACATGTGTATGTGTATGTGTGTGTGCATGTACAAACACTTGTGCGTGTATGTATGTGCATGCATACCTACATGTTGTGTGGTGGCTAGTTGATGGCCTCTATAACACCACCAGAAGACACATCAAAAGAAAATGTATAAGGGATCAAAAAAGGGGATTCTAGGATCCCATCTCAAAAGGCACCGATCAAATTTGGCTCTAACCTTTAACCCTCGACTGACACAAATGGGCGCCTCTACACAAATGGGCACCTCTACACCTTCCAGTCCAACCTGGCTATTACCTCCAATTGTCCTCCACAATTAGACCAACCCTCCAAGATTTCAGATCTCTATCCTAAAAGCCTCAGCTGACCACACAATCGACAAGTAGTATAGCTTACCTAAATCTCTCCCAGCTGCCCCAGACAGATCAGATATTAATTGTCTACCAAATCACACACTGACCCCAAGAAAAAATCGTCTACCAACATCAACACACTACAAAAACTTGTCTCAAAAAGCTCTTGTTGTCAGCACTCCTTTACTGACCTGAATTCACTTCAGTTCTGCTGACGTAGAAATGACAAAAAATTGCCTCCGAAATCCTCCCTTTATCTCCAACCCAAATGAGTCCTCCTAGATCATATTCAATCCTCCAGCTTCAGCTAACCTTATAGCCACTACTCTAGGGACTTATCAAATTCTTGGTTGGCCAACCCTCTTTTGACCTCCTGCTGACAAAAAAACTTATTGAAAACTGCTTTAGATGACTAACACAAAAATGAACAAATTCTTACTGTAGTTTTGAAAAGATCTCTGCAAGAGATTCCAAATAGAAACATGCCCGCTTGTCCTCCAGAGTATCCTCTAATGAGACATCCAACTATAAACACTTGACCCTAGTCTTCTTATAATCTGTTGGTTCCTTCTTGCTGATGCTCTCTTGACACTAGTCTACCTTGGTTGTCTGTAAACTGGTTCGGATTTCTAACAGAGAATCTGATCCCAAAATGTGTCCTCTTTGCTCTCTTATTGTCCTCCTGGTCCAGCAACCTCAATATCTCGACCCCAAAATCACACTAAACATCCCAGAAGCCCTACATGGATTAAGAAATTTCTCTTTTATGTCATCCAAATCCTCCTAACCTTTAGGCTGCCCTAATTTCATGAAGATATGTCACCAAGGACCCTTTACTGCCCACAATTGACTTTACTATTGTGACTGATCTGACCATGATTGTTGACGGTTGACTCGACTAGAGCAGAATTTCTTAGCTCTAAGTCCTCTAACACCTCTATACCCTCTAAAGACTCAAACCACACATATATATAACTCTATAGACACTTGCCTGATCACAATCAAGTTACAGCAGAGCTGATCTAGAATGACCAATTTGCCCCGAAACCCATCAGACTTTTGTTTGGCTTCTGACCATCAGACTCAACTCAAAACAGCTTCCCTTGAATCCCAAAGGATTATAATGACCTTTCTAACTCATCAAATGACCCCTAGACACACAGCTGCCTGTAGTAGCTGACACTCTTTTGATCCCAATTTGATTGTATTCTCTTAACAGAAGATGACTTTTTCAGTTATTAGGTAGCTCACACCTCCTAGAACATGAGACATATCTTCACAGTTGCTCTATTTCGACAAATACAAACAAATCAACTCAAACCAAATTCCAGATCGCAATTTCTCAATCAATCAATCAACAAGCAGGACATAGATATAGGCTTTAAACACTAGGCTTTCTTCACAAAAACAAAGACAATTTATCCTAACACTCCTGAGACAATGGTTTCAAGCTTATCAGAAAAAACACACTGAAACTTAGGGTTTTTCATAGGTAAGCTCTAGCAACTATTCAAACTACAGTGAAATTACAATCACCAACTGCGGGCCTTCCCTAGATAGACTCAACTCACTCAGTTGATTCATAATAGCAGCAATTGAACATGATTTTGGTCTAAATCACGTCCCTAACAGAGTCGCCTCTCAAAAAAATTTAGAGACACATCTTCAAATTGATTCTTTGGACCTTTGTGCCTTCTCTATTCTAATTTAACCAATTTCACCTCAATTGCACTTCTGCAGCTCTCTAAAACCAGAAGACCCTATGTCTGCAACTTGTCTCTCCACTGTAGATCTTTCATACTTCACTCACACTTGCTTCCCTTGCTTCTTCTCCTTTTCTCCTTGTCTATTTCCCATAAATCATCTCAAAACTCCCTTTTGGCCCATCGTCGCCTTGCCACCTTTTGGAACAATTGCACCAGCTCCCTTTGATCTTCCATATGCTTTCTATTTTTGTTCTTTGCACCTGCTCTTATCCTCCCCGCAGCCACGCTATCTCTACCACCTTGGACTCTCTACACATCATCATTTATTCATTATGTATTTCCACACTCCTATTTGTTTTGATCTTTGGGCACCTCTCACATATTTCTCCAACCTGCAGTGAAACACTTTTAAGTGTTTCACACTCTACTCTCTGGTTTCACATAACCCTGATATGATATGGCCTTAGTCTTGGGCCATTCACCCTACTTGCATGAACCTAACCTCCAAAGTCTTGTAACTGATAAGATCCATTGGAAAAAACTTCATGTATAACAAAAGATCCCTCCCACCTTACTCTAAACTTAGTTCGAAATGTAGTATCTAAAGCATTATTATATCTAAGGACCAACATTCCCTTCTTCAAGGCTTTGCTTCCTAGCTTATCATTAAAAGTTTTAATTCTCTTCTGATTGACCATTTCATACCACTTAATTACTTCCTCTTTGTCCAATAGTAAAGAATATAAATTGGTTAACCTCTTCTTCTCTTGCTCTTCTTGGGTTATGTTATGTTGTAGCAAAAAGTCAAGTGATGGTAACATCACATTCACTAGCAACACACATATTCCAAGTGATATGGGGTATACCTAGTAGCATTCTTTTCAGATACCCAAATGCCCAAAATGCTCTGTCTAGGTACATATCCCAATCACTGGGATGATCTTCCACAAGTTTGAATAATAACCTCTGCAACACTCTAGTAAATATTTCTACCAACCCATTGCATTGGGGGTAGTATGGTGTGGTAAACCTATGGTATCCCTTGATCATTGACCAGTTCTAAAGGAACAAACCTATAGCAAATCATTTCATATACAAACTTGCAAACCTGCTGGGCAATAGCACTGTTGGTTGCCCTAGCCTCTGGCCACCTTGTCAAATAATCCACAGTAGTGATGATGTAAAACTTTCTACTTTTAGTTCCTGGAAGAGGCCTTATTACATATATTCCCCACTTCTCAAAATCCCCATAACTCATTATGTGATGCATGGGCTCAGGAACTAGAATCTTGTTCTGAAAAGCTTGACATTCATGACACCTTCTACACCAACGATGGATGTCTCTATTCATGCTTGGCCACATAAGCTTTGATGTCAGTACCTTCCTCTTGTAATGTCAACCCCATAGTGGCCACCACAACCCTCTTCATGATAAGCTTTCAGACAATTTAGAATTTCCTCTTGAAACAAGACTCTTCTCAAAACAACATCATTCCCCTTATGATACAATGTGTCTCCAATCAATACATATTTCAAAGCTCTTCTGACAATTGCTTTTCTCTTTGAAGCATCCAACTCTCTTCTGACAATTGCTTTCCTCTTTGAAGCATCCAACTCTCTTATGGCAAAACCTATCACAAAAAGACCTACTCTTCTTTATAAAGGGTCTCTCTACCTTGATATAGTGGTTCTTGGATTACCACAGCATGCAAATTCTTAGAGAAAACCTGCTCTGCTAGCTCATGGGCTTTCATATTGTCTTCCCTAGATACATGCCATATTTGGAAGGCCTGGAATCAGAGCCGATTTGGCTAAAGTGGAACAACTGAAAAACCAAAAATGTCAAAATTTGTGAAGTAACAGTAAAAAGTTATAACTGTGTGATAAAATTCATACAAATTGATATTCAGAATGAAGATTCATGAAATTGAAAGTGGGTCTTCAGATGAAGTACTGCAATTGTATTGAAAGTGGGTCTTCAGATGAAGTACTGCAATTGTATTGAAATCCCTAACTTGCTTGAGGCCTAGTCATGATGGTATTTACCTTATAATTCCAAGTACCGTGACTACCCGTATATACTGAGGGTATAACTGCAGATCTTTACTGGCAATATATACGAGTAAATCTAAGACTTGAAATTATAAGCAAAAATGTTATCCAGATGATGAATTTGAATGTGGTTGAGATGATTTAAAATTCTGGTTGAGAACTGATGAGTTGATTTGGATTCTGATTGAAAAATGATGATTCCTGAATTTTGGTTGAAATGGAATAAGCTGAGCAAAACCACAATGAGGATGAATGGGGTGAGTCCCTGTGATGATGTTCGTAACTCGAATGACGTTAATGACTTCAGTAAATCACTATGAGATTAGTGGTGGATTGTGCTGATAGATTGCTGCTGTTAACACTTGACCCAGTGGATCAAGGGATGTCAAATTAAAAATCTGTTCAATTGAAAATTCCCATGGAGGACTACTCAGATAGAAAGTTCGATCTAATGGACCATTATTGTGTTAAGGATTTGAATGTTATGACCTGAGTGAATTATTATCTAATGATGAGTTTTATATAAGGGATCTTTATCCCATGATTCTATGGAGAGCTGTCCAATCTAAAGAACCCCAGAATCATTTGGATCTAAAGTCGGATTTGAATGGTAAATAAAAGGACTTAACAAGAATTTTTGTATTGATAGGATCATGGATCGAGGTCGTCGTGGTAGGAATGATGACCCCCAACTCTCGATGAGGAAGAGCTCAACTTGGATGTTCGTAAAACTCTTCATAGATCGCAGCCTGGACCTTTCAAGGGTGAAGGGAAAAACTTGGGCGAGACTGTGGAGAAGTGGATCGAAGCAATGGAGGAGTACTTCGATGTCACCGGGTACAATGAGAAGAGAAAAATGGCTCTTGCAAGGCTGAAGATAGTAGAAACAGCCATAGCATGGAGAAACCACTGTGAGAAACCGCGTGGATAGAAACCGCGTGGATCGAAACACTCAGACATGGAATGATCTCAAAACTTACCTAAGGAAGAGATTCTGTCGTCCCGGCTTTTTGGAAACAAAGATGAATGAATTCTTAGAGTTAACCCAGGGGAGCAGAACTATTGAAGTATATCACCAAGCATTCGCTCTCCTCCTCAAATACTCCCCACCGCTGGATGAAGAACAACTGATAGCCAGGTTCATTCGGGGACTAAACAAACCTTTGAATATCCTAGTGAAGAATGCCAAGCCAGTTTCCATGGCCGAAGCAGTGCGGATGGCGAATATCGCATGCATCCCGCACTTGGATGCCACATAGACATTTCTGTACAGAAGGTGCAGGACCTGGGAAAGTGAACTGGTCCCATGTGAGCCCAGTCCGGGACGAGCCAGCCAGGAATCCATCTCAGTCGTCCGAGGTCAGGTGTGCATTGTCATGCACATAAGTCCAAGGTCAAATGTGCATTGTCCTGCACATGAAACAATGCCAGTCTGCGCTGTGAGTCTCCCTCTAGAATGATGTCAGTGGTTCTATGTATCTGGTATGGTACCAGATGCTAGATCACTGAGTAGATTATGTTTAGGACAAGGGGCCAGCCCATAGGGCTACCCCGGAGCTTAGTATGGGCATGAGAATGGTGTGAAACCATCCCCATGTGGGCCAATAAGGCCCAGGTTGGACCCACCAGCCATGGAAGGGCTGTAGGACAGTCCTAAGGCAAGAATAAGGCTATTTTCAGGAGGTTGCAGCCTTCATAGGGCTGTAGGGCAAGTATGGGGCAGCCCATATAGGCTACCCAGCCCATGGATTGTGGGCGAAGGCTATGCCTAGCCTTCTAAAAGCAAGCGCCTACCTCCCCAACTTAGCATTTATTGGGATTTATTTGAGCATTTAATGCTGATTTTGGTCAGTCGTGAATATGATGCTGGCCGCCTGCTCCTATACTGGTGCTGAAGTGTAGTATAAATAGGAGAGGTCCACAATCCCATCATTTATGTCAGTATTCACTGCAAGAGCTCAAGCCAATCAAGGGCCAGACAAGCCAAGGAGATTGCTAAGCAAAGGGGTGGACTTCTGAAGGTCAAGGGCAGGGATTTCCCAGCCAAGAAAGGTCAAGTTCTCTTTATTTGTTTTCAAATTTACATCATTCTAATAAAGCAAATACACTAGCCGTGGTGGGGGCCCTACACAGGGTAATTGGGACCCAATACTGTGTCCTCTCCATCTCCAAGAAAGGTCAAGTTCTCTTTATTTGTTTTCAAATTTACATCATTCTAATAAAGCAAATACACCAGCCGTGGTGGGGGCCCTACACAGGGTAATTGGGACCCAATACTGTGTCCTATCCATCTCCCCCTTCTCTCTCTATTTTTTGCATATCTCCTTTCAGTTTGTACGTTAATTTTCGTCGCGAAAAGAGTGATGATTTCTGAGTTTTGAAGTACCGATCCTTCTCGGAAGCTTCCGCATAATACAGTGGTATCAGAGCCTACTTCAAAGACAAAGATTCAGCAAAGAAAACCAGAAAATTTTTCTCGCTCGTGTGGTTGGTTTTTAGACGCCGGTGGACTACTCCTTTCGGAGTGACTCCTGTCTCTCAAAGGACGGTTGGTTTTTAGCCTCCAGAAGCCTCCGGAAGCCTCCGGAAGTCTTTCACATAGATAGTGGATGGTCAGATTGCGTTCCGAAAAGGAATTGCATTTTCTCGCCATGGCGAGCTTCGGCATGACGAGAGAGAACCAGAACCATGGGACCAAAGTGCACTAGGCAGCCCAGCTAGGGCACCCGGCTTGAGTGTCACACAGACATGTTCTAGCAGATGATGCAAGCACTCGCATAGAACAAAAAGCCAAGGTGCAGATCTTGGCTCTGGAGGAGCGTACCCACTCTCCAGCATTGCGTTTTCCATCTCCTCCTCCCTCTCCTTCCGTATCCCAGATACCATATCCTCATCAAAGGGACCCTCTCGCGGGGTCATAGCCGCAGCCAAGCTCCTTGCTTGAGATGCAGATGCGTGCATTGGAGATCCGACAACGAGAAGATGACGCCATGCGACACGTGGAACACGAGTATTACCTCAGAGCTTTGGATGCCAGATTGACACTGGCGGCGCCCTCGAATCATTTTCCCAAGAAAATGAATTTCAGTAAGTATAATGGTAAACTCGATCCCACAACTCTTTATTCATGGTTACATCAATTTGAAGCTTACTTTGCCGCAGTAAGGAAAACAGATACTGATAGAGTGATCTTAGCCAGTCGGTACTTGGAAGGTGAGGCCATTCCTTGGTGGACTCAGTGGACTCATGCCCACACCAGAGCAGGTATGGCAGCTTATGTGTGGGACGAGTTCGTCCGCGACCTTAAGCAGCGGTTTCTAACGCCCCACTACCTTGAGTGACTCGAAGACGAGTTCAGGGAAGCGCGTCAGAACGCGCAACCAGTCCCTCAGTTTGCCAATAAATTTTGACCTTGTGTCTGTAATTAGGCTTATCTAATACGGACAAGAAAGGGCAGTTTTTGTATGGCCTGGACACGCAAATCCAATGGGAGGTGCGTATGTTTAGGCCAGCCACCTTTGAGGACGACTCTCGCTTGTGCAGAGTGCAGAAATGAAACACAACGGTGGCAAGCCCAAGACTTCCCAGCCGGCTTCTCCCAGAGCTAACACCTCGGGAAGCATTTTGACCGTCTTGAGAATGAGGTCGTAGAGACCTAACTGATAAAGTTGCAACAGCTGACGGAGAGTCAACGGAGGACAAGGAAGCGGCCTATGAGTGAAGCGCTAGGTCACCTGCGAAGGATCCTAGAGGGTGCTGACTATACGGTGCTCGGGCTCTGGGTCGCCGAAGATACCCACACGTGCGTTGGGGAAGATAATTGTGAAAAAGAATACAACCTAATTTGAAGATGAAAAACATGTTTGAGTTAATCTTCCAAGGCCTTGTTAACAATCCACATCCTTTTGTTTATTCAATATTAAGTAGTTTTTTTCGAGACTTTTCATTTGAAAAATAAGAACATAGGCTTTGAGAAAAAATATAGAAAAAAGAACATTGATAATATTAACCTGGATGTAGGCGATCGTGCAGCACTCTTTACTGCACTCTTTGCGCTAGGTCAGAACTCCACAATCAGTTGGACGCGATCTCAACTGCAACAGGCAAGATGAAACTGGAAGAGCTTGGCTTAGTTGGTCATGATGAAATTAAATTTAGTATGGCCGTGGAACTTGTAAGAAAGATATGGCTATGGCCTTGGAAGAGTGGCTAGCTATGGTAGACGCTGAGTGCTAGCTTTGCAATAGTTAAAAAATGAATTAAAATTGAGGCGGCAAAAAAATACAATTAAGTGGCTATGGCCTTGGTCTTACTCGCAGTAGCAGCTCAATGAGACTCAAATAGCAAGGCATCCGAAGCAGCAGATCAGCCAATGAACTTGCAGCTACAAACGATCAGCTGCACAGTCGTCGAAGGCGGCAGTCGCAACAGCGGCAGCTAGCTGTCGAAGGCGGCTATGATCACAGCGGCGTGTGCTATACACAACGGCGGCGGCAGCTATCGAAGGCGCCTATTACAACGACGGCAACTGCTAGTGTGCTGTCACAACACGGTTATCACAACGACGGCAGCTGCTAGTGTGCTGTCGACGGCGACTATCACAACGATGGCAGCTGCTAGTGTGCTGTCAGCGGCGCCTATCACAACACGGCTATCTCAGTCGATGACGACGCTTGCTAGCACACATGCGCCTATCACTGTTGTCGATGAAGGCAGCTAGCTAGTATAGTACGTTGAAGGCTGCAACAGCTAGCACGTACAATACTCGAAGGCAGAGCCGGCCGTAGCAAAGGTGCCAAGGCAGCTAGCTATGGCGGAAGAAACCAGCAAGAAACGCAACGGGCAGGAATGGCAGAAGAAATAGCTGGTCAAGCGGGAAACAGGCTGGCAAACGGCCCAAATATTCATTAATTCGCAACTTATCATGCCTAAAATAGAATATCATATTTATCATATAATATTCTATATTATATATTATATCATAGCTCTGTTGAACCCCAGTGCGGAATGGGAGCTCTAAGTGGGCCATTTTTGGTAAGCAGAACTGGCGATGCGGGATGAACCAAAAGCCAGGTTACGGTGCTGAAACTGTACGTTAACCTAGATCCCACAAAGGGTGTTGATTGATTAAGACAGCAGGACGGTGGTCATGGAAGTCGAAATCCGCTAACGAGTGTGTAACAACTCACCTACCGAATCAATTAGCCCCAAAAATGGATGGCGCTGAAGCGCACGACCTACACCCGGCCATTGGGGGGCAAGTGCAAGGCCCCGATGAGTAGGAGGGAGTGGGGGTCGTGGCGCAGCTCTGAACGCGAGCCCGAGTGAAACGGCCCCCAATGCAGATCTTGGTGGTAGTAGCAAATATTCAAATGAGAACTTTGAAGACCGAAGTGGAGAAAGGTTCCATGTGAACTGCAATTGAACATGGGTTAGTCGATCCTAAGAGATGGGGCAGTCCTGTGTCAAGGGCGCACTGCGCGCCGCGCATCGAAAGGGAATCAGCGAAAGGGAATCAGGTTAATATTCCCGAACCGGGACGTGGCGGTGGACGCAACCTGACCGAATCCAGAGACGTCGGTGGGGGCCGCAGGAAGAGTTCTCGTTTCTTTTTAACAGCCCGCCGCCCACCCTGAAATCGGATCACCCGAAGATAGGGTCAAGCGGCTGGTAAAGCACCGCACGTCTTGCGGTGTCCGGTGCGCCCTCGGCAGCCCGTGAAAATCCGGAGGAGCGAATGCCGATCACACCCGGTCGTACTCATAACCGCATCAGGTCTCCAAGGTGAATCTGGTCGATAGAACAATGTAGGTAAGGGAAGTCGGCAAAACGGATCCGTAACTTTGGGAAAAGGATTGGCTCTGAGGGCTGGGTCTAGGGGTCTACGATCTAACCCCAGAGGCTGTCGAGGGTCTGCCCAAGCTGCCCCAGCGGCGAGGGCCGGCCTTCGCGTGCCCACCGAGCGACGGGCATAGAACGTTGCCCCTCGCGGGGCGGCCCTCCCTAGGCAGTGAACAGTCGTCTATGATATAATATATAATATAGAATATTATATGATAAATATAATATTCTATTTTAGGCATGATATTTATATATATTTAAGTTATCATATAATAATGTAAGTTTCCTTAAATAGAAAATACATTGAATGTATATATTATGTATATGTGGGTGTGTGTGTGTGTGTATACACATTTACATACATACATACATACATACATACATACATAGATATGTGTGTGTGTGTGTGTGTGTGTGTGTGTGTGTGTGTGTATGTATATGCACATGTATATATATGTATACATGTATGTATTGTGTGTGTGTGTGTGTGTGTGTGTGTGTGTGTCTTCCTCAAACTCTCTCTCATGCATAAATATTTGATCTTGCTTATCCACTCTCTCATTCTCTCCCTTTTCTCTCTTGAACCTCAAACTCTCTCTCTCATGCACAAAAACATTTGCTTACTTCTCTCTCTCTCCCCCTGGTGGCTCTCTCTCTCTCTCTCTCTCTCTCTCTCTCTCTCTCTCTCTCTCAATATACACGCACATGCTCTCTCTCAATGTGTGTTTGTGTAACTATACACCATCCACCACCACGGGTTTACCAATTTATTATTAATTTGAGGAGATATCATACATCCATGCCCACACATTGTTATTTGAAAATTTACCTATTTACTTATGTAAGTACTGATGTTATTAGCCTCAATGGTAAATGCATAGTTGTTAATTGGCATTCGTACCATCATACCTTCTTCAAGATGAGGATTTATAGTAATCCTTATTATCAAAATCTTTGATATGGTTTAATGTCTTTGAGATCTCTCTCTCTCTCTCTCTCTCTCTCTCTCTCTCTCTCTCTCTCTCTCTCTCTCTCTCTCCCCCCCCACACGCTATCTCTATTTATACCTCCACATCTTCTTTCCTCCGCCTTCTATCTCTCAATCTCTCTCTTTCTATGTTCTCACACACGTACCCTCTTTACCTCTCACTATTTCTCTCACGCATGTGTGTGTGTGTGTGTGTGTGTGTGAGAGAGAGAGAGAGAGAGAGAGAGAGAGAGAGAGATGATTTAATGTCTTTAAGATCTCTCTCTCTCTCTCTCTCTCTCTCTCTCTCTCTATATATATATATATATATATATATATATATATATATATATATATATATATATATCACATACACACATTGTCTTGTATATGATTCTCTTAAATTAAGGGAGTAAGCTAATAAAAGCGAATGTGTACATGTGTGTGTGTGTGTGTGCACGCGCGCATGAGTGTGTGTGAATGTGTACGTGTGTCTATGAATGTGTGTAATAATAGAGGTGAAATATAAAAGTGTATCTATACATGAAGAGTTATTTTTAATGGACAAAGGGTTAGCTTAAGAAGCATAGAGTGTTTAATCCATAGAGGTGAAAAAGAAATCATTTACATTCACACATAAAGTTAATCATAGAGGTACAAAAAGATATCTAATTCACACTAATTTTTCTAGCATACCTAGATATATATATATGTATATATATCATACACACTCGTGTATATATCATAGTAATTCTCTCCACACATAAACACATAAGATAATTATATATATACATACTCATCATACACATGCACTTATATATAATTAGTAATTCTCTCCACACATAAACACATAAGATAATTATATATATACATACTCATCATACACATGCACTTATATATTAGTAGATACATACATACATATCATACACATGAACGCATATGTATATATAATTAGAGTCCGGGGTATAGGGTATAAGGTCTAGGGTTTAGGGTTTAGAGTCTAGGGTCTAGGGTTTAGAGTTTAGGGTCTAAGGTTTAAGGTTTTATGGTTTGGGGTTTAGAGTTTAGGAGATAGGTTATAAGGTTTAGAAGGCTAGGGTTTAGGGTTTTGGTTTAGTTTTTAGGGTTTAGGGTCTAGCCTATAGGATTTAGAGGTTTAGGGTTTAGGGTTTAGGGCTTGGGCTTTAGGGTTTAGGTTTTAGAGTCCAGGGTCTGGGATTTAGGGTTTAGGGTCTAGGGATTTGGGTTTTGGATCTATGCTATAGGGTTTAGGGTCTAGGGTCTAGGATTTAGAGATTAGGGTTTAGGGTTTAGAGTCTAGGGTCTAGGGTTTGGGATTTAGGGTTTAGGGTTTAGCGTTTTAGGGTTTGAGGTTTAGTCTATAGGGTTTAGTGTTTTAGGGTCTAGGGTTTAGGGTCTAGGCTGTAGGATTTAGAGGTTTAGGGTTATAGGGTTTAGGGTTTGGGCTTTAGGGTTTAGGTTTTAGAGTCCAAGGTCTGGGATTTGGGTTTAGGGTCTAGGGTTTAGTGTTTAGGGTCTAGGGTTTGGGATTTAGGGTTTAGGGTTTAGGGTTTAGGATTTAGAGGTTTAGGATTTAGGGTTTAGGGTTTATGTTTCAGAGCCCAAGGTCTGGGATCTGAGTTTAGGGTCTAGTGTTTGGGGTTTGGGATCTAGGTTATATGGTTTAGGGTTTACGATCTAGGGTCTAGGTCTAGGGTTTTTAGATTTAGGATTTAGGGTGTATGGTTTAGGGTTAAGGGTTTGAGGTTTAGGGTTTAGAGTCCAAGAGCAAGGGTTTTGGGTTTTGGGCTTTAGGGTCTGGGATTTATGGTTTACGGTCTAGGGTCTAGGGTCTAGGGTTTAGGGTTTGGGGTCTAGGCTATAGGGTTTGTGGTGTAGGATCTAGGATCTAAGGTTTAGGGTTCAGGATTTAGGGTGTAGGGTTTATGGTTTAGGGTTTGGGGTTTATGGTTTAGAGTCTAGGGTCTAGGGTTTGGGGTTTAGGATTTAGGGTTTTTGATTTAGGGTTTAGGTGTTAGGTTTAGGGTTTAGGGTTTCGGGTTTAGCATTTAGGGTGCATCCACTCTCTCATTCTCTCCCTCTTCTCTCTTCCTCAAACTCTCTCTGTCATGCATAAACATTTGATCTTGCTCATGCATAAACATTTGATCTTGCTTATCCACTCTCCCATTCTCTCCCTCTTCTGATTTGTTAGTGATGGTTGAGAGGCATGTGAAGATCCCTACACTCCCCACGTTCCCGAGGGACCATTAGTTAGACGGGAACAACTATGGCATATGGAAGGTTATGATGGAATCTGTTCTGGAGTCTTACGACCTTGTTGATTTCTGTCACGTGCATCCCGCACTTGGATGCCACGTAGACATATCTGTACAGAAGGTGCAAGACCTGGACCTGGGATGGTGAACTGGTCCCATGTGAGCCCAGTCCGGGGGACAAGTCACCCAGGGATTCATTTCAGTCCGAGTTGGGCAATCCATACTGCGATGTCCAAATCCTTGACAATTATAGCATTTCACTCCCTTGTTAAAGGGTGGAACTTCGTCTCCAACACCCTCAGGTGGGTGGCGACCCCCTCAGCAGGAGCAATAGTAGGAGCAGCAGCAATAGTAGGAGCATTTCACTCCCTTAAAGGGTGGAACTTCGTCTCCAACACCCTCAGGTGGGT